>NC_030859.1:14749922-14846517 GCF_000208745.1 Theobroma cacao | reverse complement strand
TATATATATATATATATATATATATATATATATATATATATATATATATCAATCATCACACACACCCTCCCATCATCATTAGCTCATATGCATAAGCTTATGTGCACTCCCACTCGCACATAGCCAAGTCAGCAGCGGCTTATGCACACTCCCACTCGCACATAGCTGGGTCAGCATTGGCTTATGCACACTCCTACTCGCACATAGTCGGGTCAATATCATTACACAACATTATTCATATATAAAAATATATCAACATAATGTAGTAATACAATAATCCATAACAGCCACATGTCACACATAGAGACAATTTATCAAAAGCTTGTTCCCACGTTTTTTAAGAAAGATTGAATAAATCATTTACATTCCCAAAACTATTTTGAAATGCAAGTTCACTCACTGGTATTTGTTGAATCCTTTAGTCGACTCTAACTTCTTTAATTGTCCAAATGGGGCGATGGGGATTCGTTGGAACCCATCATCACATTAGCATCACCATTAAGTCAAGCCATATACTTATGAATTCTAAAAGCTTTTTCTTAACTAGCTTCCATTTGCCATTAAATGGCTATCCATTTTCACTATATTGTCACTCTAAAGTGAATTAACAATCTCAACTACAAAGTATTCGCAAGTTAATTCTTTAGTCATTCTTAACACTAAAATTTGAACTCTAATTTACTACTCACCTTAATAGCTTTGTAACTTTGAAATTCTTTCAAACAATTCTCCAAACTATTGTACAGTTTCCTCTTTCTCTCTCTAAAACACCTAACTAGTGAGAAAGAGTATGGAAACAAGATTTTTCAAGGGTTTTAAAGTGAAAGAATGGAAGAGCACAAGGGTTTATGAAAGAGTGCACCAAAAGCATGAAAAGTGGAGCTATTTTGAGGGAGGTTATGGAGCTTTATATCAAGCTTTCATGGAGGTTGGGAAGCAATGTGAAAGAGAAGAAGAAGAAGAGGAAAAGCTACTAGAAGAAAGAGATATTTATAGCCCAAGCTTATCCACTCCACTTAAATTACCAAATTGCCCCTCCACAAATTAGCTTATTCTCCTCCAATCTTTTATGAAATCTTTTACTCTTTTGACACTAGGACAAGGTCCATAATAGTCTAGAAATGCTTGGGTTCATGAAAACTTAAAAATTCTAACTCGAGGTGAAAAATAACCATTTTGCCCCTATCGTGAAAATCATTAAAATTTTTGTTTCCTTGTCATTTTACCCATATTTTCATCATTCATTTATGCCTTAGGCCTATTTAGGCCATAATATTGTCTAAAATCATACTTTTATGGGCTTACTAAGGAAATGACAAAATTACCGCTGATTAGGGATATTGCGTGTACTTCTATCTATGAGTCTATAAAGGTCAAGGTCTCACAACCATTTTCAGTTGGTAATTAATCATATTCAAACAATTTCAATGCAGATTACTTCCAAATTTTTTCAGAATTTTTGGAGGGTTTTAGACCCCTGTTAAAAAAGTGAAAATCAAACCATATGCAAATCTGGATAGAATCGAATTCTAACACCAAACTACATCTTGTTTCCCATGAATTCGAATCCTTTTCTTGCCAAACTCTTTTGTGCATCTCCTGCACATATTTTTATACAAAATTGAGACACTTAAACAAGATTAGTTGCTGAAACAAATAAGTATTAAAAATTAAAACTCGAATATGTGATAAACTACTTTAAAACATAATCGAAATTTAACACTTACTTGCTCTCTTCCAAATACATCACATCCAATCAGAATTGAAATTAAACAATAACAAGACATACCTTTGCATTAAAACAAGCCAAGAGAGGCTCTAATACTATTGCTCGGAAAAACATGATTAGAGCATCAACAAAGCAGAATAAATAAAAAAAATTAAAATAAAATAAAACCCACGCTTCCCACCTTTGGATCAACTTGGTTGTTTAATGCAAAGTTAAGCATCATATAAAAAAAAAATTCTCTTCAAATGATATCGTAATCAAATGGATTCCTTTTGGTGACAAAATGTGAACACTTTTTGTGTGAAAGAATCCCAGTCACTCAATCGCTTGGCCTCCAATGATGCACACATGATTACAACAGATTCTTCTCAATGAGAGAGCTTTATACCATGGGCTTGTGCTAGCAAGTGGACAACGATTTGTCCTCTTTTCTTCTTTGATTTCTAGCAAAGAATCAAAAGAGAAGTTTTCAAAAGAAAATAAACTTCTCAAGAGTGGCAGCACTCAAGAGAAAAATCCTTTTTTTTTTCTCCTTAAAAAAAAAAAGAGTGGCTATAATGTAATATTTATATCTAGGTTTAACTTATTGAAATTTGCAAAATAAGTCCTTAATATTATACCAATTATAATATTTAACCAATACCTAATTAAACTTTTTTAATTAGGTTCTTAGTAGTTAAAACCTAGAATTTGATTTAAGTCTAACTAAAATCATCACACTCTCAATTTAATCCAAATTGCAACCTTTGTTGTGTGACCCATTAGGTTCCTAAAATGTTGGCAATGGAATTGAATTATAATATTATTAATTAATTAATTTTAATGAATCATATTTAATTTTAAATTAATAATTCAATTTCACAAAACTAAGATTGGAATCTACCAATGCATCATGGCCACCCAATTGCTAGGATAGTCAAAGGATTCTTTAACAACCTTTTAGTGTACAGTTTATTAGAGTAATTCATTTCCTCATCATATATCCCAGAGATGATAAAAGCTTGGTGTAGTGCTTACTTTTATTGACCTCCATATTTGTTCCTGTAGTTAGATCATTAGCATTATGGAGACTTATAAAACTCATTTTATAATCTTTTAATCACCTTGGCCAAGGATTTGATTAAGCTAATGTCAACCAAGAACTAATGAGATATTTCCCCTTGAATCACTTGGGGTGATGATTCCTATCTTGACCACTCATTTGCCTTCATATGCTTCATACTATACCCAAAAACATCCTTTTTTGGCATCCTTGGTTTAGCACCCTTAGGGATGAAATCAAAGCATACTACTCGCTCTCCCACATACAAGACAACCTGGTGTCTCTAGTCTAGGGAGTAATTACACAACTGACACATGAGAAATATTGCATAGACACTTGAGTGAGGTACCAAATGCACTTCTCATGGCGGGTCATGTTCAGTGAACTCGCTTTCCCATGGCAAGCACCCACATGCTAGTTCCAAGTATCTCTATACTTCAACCTATGAGAGCGGTTGCTTACTTCATAAATAGGGAACATAACATGTGCCGATCTTTGACCATTGTTGATGCCCCGTTTCAATACAATTATTAGGAACTTTTAGGAACAATGCTTTGATGTATAAGGATCTCATAATTGTATCCCAATACAATTCTTTGCAAGGAATATATTGTTCGATGGACTTTATCTACATAAGTACAAAAAGTAATTAAATCACGAACTTATGGATAAAGAACTACCTTAATGTTATTATGAATAACAAAATGTCATACATGAATATCTCAAAATTGTAATTCCCATACAACGACAAATTGGCTTCTAAGGCTTATATTAACACTACGTTGCCTAAGATTAAGATCTCTTTACTCAAAAATGTACTCAAGACTCTTGTGATCCATGTAAACCTCACAAGTTTCCCTATACAAGTAGAGTCTCCATATCTTCAAAGCAAAGACTATAGCGACCATCTCCAAATCATGTGTGGGGTAATTTTACTCATGCTTCTTGAGCTGTTAAGAAGCATACGTATTCACATTACCATCTTGCATCAAAACACACCAAAGTCCTACTCTTGATGTGTTGCAATAAACCATATAATCCTTTGAACCACATGCCAAACTCAACACTGGAGCTATGGTAAGAAAAGTCTTGAGCTTCACAAAACTTTCCTCACATGCATCTGTCCATGTAAACTTGACACCTTTTTGTGTTAACTTAGTCATAGCAGTAGCAATCTTGGAGAAATTATGTGACCCAAGAAGGNCTACCGTGTGCCTTGCGGTAGGCTTAATATTGGAGCTGTGGTGAAACATGCCTTAAGCTTCTCAAAACTATCTTCACAAGCATCTGACCACTCAAATTTTGTATCCTTATGTGTCAGCCTAGTTAGAGGAGCAGCTATTTTGGAAAAATCCTTCACAAAACAGCGATAATAGCCGGCCAAACCCAAAGAGCTTTTAATCTCTGTAACTGAGGTTGTCCTTGGCCACTTTTCTACTGCCTCCACTTTCTTTAGGTCAAGTTGTACCCCATCATTAGAAAGCACATGTCCTAAGAATGCAACACTTTTGAGCCAAAACTTACACTTGGAGAACTTGGCTCAAAGTTTGGAGCACTATCTTAAGATGCTGCTCGTGCTCCTCTTTACTTTTTGAATATATCAAGATGTCATCAATAAACACCACCATGAACTTGTCCAAATAGGGCTTGAACACTTAATTCATCAAATCCATAAAGGCCACAAGGGCATTAGTAAGCCCAAAAGACATCACTAAAAACTCATAATACCCATATCTTGTTCGAAATGCGATCTTTGGTATGTCCTCATTTTGAATCCTTAATTGATGGTACCCCGATCATAAATCTATCTTGGAGAAACATTGTGCCCCTTGTAGTTGGTCAAATAAATCATCTATTCTTGGAAAGGGGTACTTATTCTTCATCGTCACTTTTTTAAGCTGTCGGTAGTCAATGCACAATCTAACCGGCCCATCTTTCTTTTTTACAAATAGCACCAGTGCTTCCCATGGTGAGACACTGGGATGGATGAAGCCTTTATCTAACAAATCTTCCAACTGATCCTTAAGTTCCTTAAGCTCTGCTGGTGCCATTCGGTATGTGGGTATGGATATGGGTCTAGTGTCGGGAATCAAATCTATGCAAAATTCAATCTCTCGCTTGGGAGGCAAGCTTGGTAATTCCTTAAGAAATACATCCACAAACTCATTCACTACCAACATTTGGCTTATATCTCCAACCTTCGCTGGAGTATCTCTCACAACAGCTAAGTAACCTGAACAACCTTGTCTTAATAACCTTCTGGTAGACATGACTGATATCAAATTGGTTGGAGCATTACTCTTATCCCCCTGAATACTAAATGATGGTTCACCGGGAAAATCAAATCTAACCAATTTATGATAACAATCCACGCTAACATGGCAGGGTGATAGCCAATCCATTTCTAAGATCACGTCAAAGTCTAAGGTATTTAACACCACTAGATTCACCAAAGTGTCTTTGTCCTTGACTTGAACTACACAGGACTCATATTCTCATTCGGCCATAAATACCTCTTTTAAAGGAGTAGACACCACTAATTGTTCTTCACTTCTAACATGGATACCATAAGCCTAAGCTTTGAGTATCCAAGAGATATCTAAAATTCCTTTTCACTATAGTCAAAATGTGATTCCTTGGGACATGATTGGAATCTTGCACATAGGCACACACTAAATAATATATCAGGTTTACTTGCAATAAGATAAAGAAGTGAACCAATCATACCTCTATAGAGCTTTTGGTCCACATATTTCCCTTTACCATCTTTATCAAGCTTTGTGGAGGGGCTCATAGGAGTTTCAATTGATTTCATATTCATCACATCAAACTTTTTTAGCCTTTCTTTTGTATACTTATTTTAGTTGATGAATATTCCATCCTCGCATTGCTTGATTTGTAGACCAAGGAAGAACTTTAGTTCTCCCATCATGCTCATTTCAAATTCTCCCTGCATTTTGTTAGCAAAATTCTCACTCAACCTTTCATTAGTAGCACAAACATAAATTTGAACAACAATTAAATCAGACTCATTTTTCTTAATAAACAAAGTATTACCTACACTTCCCCTAGAGTATCCTTTTTCAATTAAAAACTTAGAAAGTCTTTCATACCAAACTCTAAAGGCTTATTTTAGTCCATAAAGAGCTTTATGCAATTTATATACATGATTAATTTTATCAAACACTTCAAAACCAGGGGGCTATTCAACATAAACCTTTTCTTGTATAAAGCCATGAAGGAATGCACTTTTAACATCCATTTGAAACAATTTAAAATTCATAAAGCATGCATAAGCAAGTAAAAGTCTAATGGCTTCTAATTTAGTTACTGGAGCAAAGGTTTCATCATAATCAATACTTTCTTCTTGATTGTAGCCTTGAACAACTAACCTTGCTTTATTTCTTACCACATTTCCCAACTCATCCATCTTGTTCTTAAATACCCATTTTGTCCCAACAATTTGATGGTTGGTTGGCCTTAGAACTAAGGTCCAAACCTTGTTCTTTTCAAATTGTCCCAACTTTTCTTACATAGCAATCATCCAACTCTATTCCCTTTTAGCTTCCTCAAAGTTCCTTGGTCCCACTTGTGATATGAATGCTAGAAACTCACAAGCTTCCCTTAATCCTTTTCTAGTTTTGACTCATTCTGAGATATCACCAATGATGAGTTCTTGAGAATGATTCCTTACAAATCTCTAACTTCTAGGAAGATCGTTATGCTATTCTTCAATTCTTTGAAAATTTTCTAATGGTGGTTCACCATCATCTTTCTGCTTCGGGCTTTCTCCATCATATTCTTTGTTGTCTAAGCTCATCTTTTCCATTTTCTTCTCAATGTCATCAACATCATTATCATCAAACACTACCTTTCTTTGTGCAACATTAGTCTTATCAAAAATAATATGAATTGACTCTTCTATGACTAGAGTTCTTTTGTTAAACACTCTATATGCTTTAGAGTTCAATGCATAGCCTAAGAAATGCGTCATCACTCCTAGCATTAAATTTTTCTAAGGTGTGTTTTCCATTATTTAAGACAAAACATTTGCATCCAAAACTCTTTAGGTGAGAAATATTTGGTTTTCTTCTTTTGTAAAGCTCATAAGAGGTTTTAGAAATCATGGCTCTAATGGAAACTTTGTTCAGAATATAAGCTATAGTGTTTGCAACTTCAACCCAAAAATATTTTGGCAAGTTATTTTCATAAAGCATTGCTCTTGCCATTTCTTTTAAAGTCCTATTCTTTCTTTCAACAACTCCATTTTGTTGTGAAGTTCTAAGAGCAGAAAAATTGTGATCAAAACCATTTTCATTACAAAAGATTTCAAAATTATCACTTTCAAATTCACCACCATGATCACTTCTAACACTAACAATGGTGAGGCCCTTTTTTCATTTTGAATCTTTTACAATGTTTAACAAAACTTGACAATGCATCATCTTTATGAGCAAGAAAATATACCCATGTATATCTAAAGTAATCATCAACAATAATAAAACCATATGACTTGCCTCCTAAACTAGCAATAGTGCTTGGTCCAAACAAGTCAATATGCAATAGTTCAAGTGGCCTAGAAGTTGATATGACTTTCTTAGATTTAAAAGAACTTCTAACTTGTTTCCTAAATTGACATACATCACAAACCTTGTCATTTTCAAATGTTATCTTTAGTAGTCTAATGATTAAGACTTTTCTCAACAGTTTTGAAATTGTGTGCATACTACCATGTCCTAGTCTTCTATACCATAACCAACTATCACAAACATCATTGGCAATAAATCATGATTCACTAAACTTAATTTCATCAAGAAAAATGACATACATATTCTTAATTCTTTTACCAATGAATGTTACATTGTTAGTGTTAACATCAATCACTTGACTGCATGGGAATCAAAGCATACTCTAAAACCTTTATCACAAAACTGACTAATGCTTAGCAAATTATGTTTTAAACCTTTAACAAATAAGACATGCCTGATTTGAGTTTTAAATGTGTTACCAATGGTTCCAATTCCTTGGATAATACCCTTAAAGTCATAAACAAAGGAAACACTACCACTCTTCTTCCTATCAAGTTTGACAAACAAGTTTTCATTCTCAGTCATGTGCCTTGAGCAGCCACTGTCCAAGTACCAAGGCTCCCTCTCTTTTGATTGAGCTTCAAAACATTGATCCTTTTGTCCTTGCTCAATCTACAAAATAGATTTTCAATTTTTCTTTAAAGGTACCCACACTTTGATGGGTCCTTGGGGGTTAGCAGTCACATGGGATCCTTTTGGTGTGAGACCTCGACCTCTATAGACCCATTACTAGAATAGACACGATAACATAGACCAAGGGTAATTTCATCATTTCTCATGGTGAGCTCCTGGAAGTAGCTTTCTAATGTTATTAAGGTCTAAGTAGGCCTAAAGAATAGATGAATTATGGTAAAGTAAATGAAGAAGATGGAAATACTGATAATTTCCATAATGGGGGTAAAATGGTCATTTTGCACCTCGAGCCTAAATTTTTAAGTTTTCGTGAACCCGAGTACTTTTAGACTATAATGGACTTTGTCTCAGTGTCAAAGGAGAAAAAAGATTGTATAAGGGAACGGAGGAAGACAAGTGGCCTTGTTAAGGGCATTATTGTAAATTGTATGAAAATTGGATAAACTTTAACTATAAATATCTAATCTCTAGTAGCTTTTCTTCAGTTTTTTAGCAACTTCTCTTTTTCTTCTTCCTCCCATCCTCCTCTCCATTCCATGTTTCTTTGCACCTTCCATGGAAGTCTCCCTTGAAACCTTCATAACTTTCCCAAATTAGCTTCATTTCTTACGTTTTTCTACACCATTTCATAGGGTTTTTCATGCTCTTCCACTTTTACACCTCAACAGCCTTCAAAAGTCTTTCTTTAGTACATTCACTCACTAGCTGGACATGTAAAGAGAGAAAGTGATTTCCCTTATTAGCTTGAAGAATTTTGAAAGAGAATTCAACTACAAAGACCATCAAGGTGAGTATGAGTTAGGGTTAATCTCTTTAGTTGTTGATAATGTCTAATAATTAGATTTATGAGTATTTTATTGTTGAGATTGTTTATTCATTTTTAGTGTGACTAGAGTAGTGTAAACAATAGCCATTTAATATTAGTTGGAACCTAGTTAGGAATGACTAGTAGAACTTGATTTAGGAAATAGCTTTTGGAATGGTATTAATGCCAAGTTGGGTTGATGGTGATGTTGTTGTGTGTGATAGGTTCCAACGAAACCCCACACCTCCATTCGAAACATTAGTCAAAGTTAGAGCCCACCAAAACATCAACAAAGACCGGTGAGTGAACTTGCATTAAATGTTTTGGGGTTAGGGTTTATGAGTTTGATGGAAACAAATGAAACATGTTATTTGACTTTCTTTAAAAATGCATGGGAACAAGCCCTTAATGGAACAATTTTACGTTGTGAAATATGTAATGTGATGTGATGAATCCATGTGTTCTGTGTTATGTTGATATATATATGCTATGCCTTGGATGGTATCATTGTGTGATGAGATTGACATGTGTTAGTAGGGAGAACACATGATGATGATGATGATATTGAAATGTGCGAGTAGGGAGAGCACATGATGATGATATGGAAATGTACGAGTAAGGATAGCACATGATGATGATATTGCCTTGTGCATGTAGGGAGTGCACATGAGCTGAGTCAAGCGGGGTGGTGTACGTGTTTATATATGTTTATGTATGTATATGTGATAGAAAGTTTATGATTATAATATGTGATTGTATTGTATGTTGAATCCCGCATGATGAATCTTGAAAATTGCTAATTACTTGCAAATTGATTTTATTACAGCACAAAAATGGATTTTTATTGCAGAAATATCCTTTTTACTCAAGTGCCCTAATTTCTCGCTGCAGCGAGAATGCATTCCGCTGCAACAAGAAACTCTCGGGTGGTGAGGGTTTACACCAGCCCTGGTATTCGCTGCAGCGAGAAACTCTCAACTGGTTGCATTCCAACCCCTTGCCAAAATTTCACTAGAGTGAGAAAGCATTCTTGTTGCAGCGAGAATGCCTTTCCGTTGCGTCGAGGATCAATCTATTTTGCTTTACTTGCTTGAATGCTACTAAAGTTTTCACTGTCCAAATTCTTTGTTGTTCATGGATCCTTCATCATCAAGTGATTAAATAATTAAGGGTTTATATAAAGGGTTTTAATAAGAATTAAACTAAATTGCATTGTTTTTGAATGTAACTGCATCATGATTTTTAAACTTTCCTTATATTTGCTTGTTCCCTTCCTATGTTCACTCACTAGGTCTATACTCACTGTTTTCAACTTCATGTTTTCAGATCAGGAAGCAGTTGGAACCTAGGTCGAGGTCGTAATGATCCCTCCTTTGATCACTACCGACATCCGAGACTTTCAAGGAATTTTTCGCTAAGTCCCAAACAAGCCTCATTTAAGACTTTCGCTAGATTCATTAAATACATATAATCACGAGCGTAAGCGAATATTAATAATTAAATTACTATCTACTCCATTCAAATTAATAACAATTCATGTTTATAAGTTAACAACATTTTTCAACATCTAGCAAATTTTGTTCTGACACAACCCTAAATAGCGGAGCAACTTAGAGTGAAGTTAGGAGATGCCTTTACCTACTCTGTGGTGGACCGTATGCCCCAATGATTACATGTTGGACTTATCTCTATCTGTAAAAAGGGAAAATAAAAGGGGTGTGAGTCTCATAGACTTAGTGATCATCATTGACCCCGTGAGCAGGTGAAGAGGGGAAACAAACATAAAGATGGAATATTTATAAATCCAAGAGCAAGCGTAGAAAACACACTCCATTAAACTGAGAGATTTTATTTTTATACCTTGCAAGTCTTAAAAATAATGAATCACAAGTAAACATATATGAAAATGGTTGTATTTAAGGTACTAGAAAATCTTTCAACTTTGATATCCAATCAATAGTGAATCTAATGGCGAGTGTAGAATAAAGAATCTCAAACATAAAAATGTGAAATAACTGATCACCAATAAATATGTAAATTTCACTTGCCATTCATTGGTAAAATTCAAGTGTTAATGCCATGCATTTTGTAATAAAATCCACAAGTGAGTATCATCCTTGAGTAGGTTTAATATAGCCCTTAGGCTTACTCTCTCAGACATTATCACCTACTTATGGGAATTGGCCACGCCACCATATAAATCGGGGCTTCAGGTCCCCTTTTACCTACTCGTGGGAACTACCCATGCTACTATATATAAATCGGGGCTTCAGGTCCCCTTTTACCTACTCGTGGGAACTACCTATGCCACTATATATAAATCGGGGCTTTAGGTCCCCCTTTACCTACTCGTGGGAACTACCCACGCCACCATATATAAATCAGAGCTTTAGGTCCCCTTTTACCTACTCGTGGGAATTACCCACGCCACCATATAAAAATCGAGGCTTCAGGTCCCCCTTTTACCTACTCATGGGAACTACCCACGTCACTTAATATAAATTGGGGCTTCAGGTCCCCCTTTACCTACTCGTGAGAACTACCCACGCCACCATATATAAATCGGGGCTTCAAGCCCCCCTTTACCTACTCGTGGGAACTACCCATGCCACCAAATATAAATCGGGGCTTTAGGTCCCCCTTTTACCTACTCGTGGGAACTACCCACGTCACCCAATATAAATCGAGGCTTCAGGTCTCCCTTTACCCACTTGTGAGAACTACCCACGCCACTATATATAAATCGGGGCTTCAGGTCCCCCTTTACCTACTCGTAGGAACTACCCACGCCACCATATATAAATCGAGGCTTCAAGTCTCCCTTTTACCTACTCGTGGGAACTACCCACGTCACCCAATATAAATCGGGGCTTCAGGTCCCCTTTTTTAAATTAAATATCAATAATCGACAGTTACTATTTTGTGCATAAAGACCACACTTGATCTGGTGTGGTAACAAGTCCTACCCAGAGTATCTCAATCACGTTAAAATAAAATCATTGCAATGTAATACATTTGCATAACATGACAGATTAAAAGTCGTATAATCATAAATTGAATGTTATGCATAATTTATTTCAAAGCATGGCATATTTACCAAATCAACATGCCAAGTGAAATAAATAATTTATCATCAAATTTTATGAATCAATACAAAGGCCATTGGCTTAAACATCACACAAACTTGCAAGGTATGATTTTTGAAGTGGAAAGCCAATCAAAGGTTTGTTTTCCTGTAATTAAAAGCATGTAGATATATATATTCATATATATTATAAAAGAAAAAGGATTTAAAATCCTTGTCACAAACATAAACAACCTAAAGCTTTCTACCAACTCATGCTGTCCACAATTTCGTCAACTATCAAATATAACATAAATAATATGTTATAGGGATATAGTTTTAAAATTTAGCACCCACTCACCTCACAATAATGGGACGCTACGTCGCTATTTCTACTTGTCAATCATTCATCACCTCCTCCGACACGCCATTATAGTGCACTATCTTACTTAGGCACTTCCTAAATTGGGCTAAGTAGGCCCAAGTCTTCACCTTTATTTTCTCTTTTGGACTTTTCTTTCCTTGTTGCCATTGGGCCCTTTCCATGGGCTCTTCCCATTTCTTCCTATTAGGCCATGCCCTTTTTTTTTATTGGGCTATGCCCACTTTTTTATTTCATTTCTTTTTCTTCTTCACTTCTTTTTTTTCTTTTTCTTTTTTTTTATCTGTTTTTTTTCCAATTGGTCGGCCTTTCCCTCCTCCTCACTTGCACTGCCCGATTGGCCTTCTCTCTCTGATTTACAGCCGATCGGGCCTTTTCTCTGCCTTAAACTGACAGCAACTACTCCAAGCTCTATCCTCTCTAACCGGCGACGAATACCCAAGCTCCATCCTCTCCACTAACAGCTTACAATCCCTCTTTTTTCCTTCTCAAATCGACAACCAACACAGCCTCCATCTTCTTTCATAAACTAGCAGCAACACAGCCTCTCTTTCTTCTCTCAAACCCAGCAACATAGCTCTTTCTTTCCTCCTTTTTTATTTACTCCATAAGTGACTATTGACAGAGCCAAGAGAAAATAAATAAATTTTTTTTTCACCAGCTCTCTCTCTTTTTTTTTTCTCTCTTACACCGCCAATGCTAAGGGTAAAACACATAAAATTTTTGTTTAACATGGCTGCATTTTTTTTTTGAAAGCCAGACATGACAAGCATGCTTGTCATGTCCCCTTTTTTCTTTATTTATTTATTATTTTTTTCTTCACCCTTTATTGTTTTGGCTGGCCACTACATCTTTTCTTCCTTTTATGGTTTACTTGGACGGCCCCTACCTCTTTTCTTCATCTTCTTTCTTTTTTTTTTCTTTTACTTACTTGTCTTTGACTTTTCTTCACTCCCATCTGCCACCTCCCAATTCTTTTTATTTTTTTATTATTTTATTATTTATTTATTTTATTCCCTCCAAATATTAAAATTTATATGTAAATCCTCAATTTCATTTTATTTACTACACAACACTCCAACTTTCATATTTTAAAATTTGGTTGTTTAAAAATTATAATTTCCTTCTATCTTTCCTCCTTTACGCGTATACAACCAAAATATCAAAATTGCATTTCAACGCGGTATCACCATAATATTTAAATATTTATTTACTCGTACTAGCTTGATTTAATAAAACACGCGGATCTCATTTACGTCATTTATCTCCAAAATTCATTCATTCTTCGTCTCTCTTACTTAAATTGATCAAATAATCCTTCTTCAAACTGATTCCTTTAATTAAAAAAATATTAATATTTTAATATTATTTTGTTTATAAAATAATATTTTATTATAAAATATTTTTCTCACCCCTAACCGCTCTTTGACACTTAAATTTACATCAAGTGACCCTTCGTCTTGTCTATAGGGTCTTATTGCCTACTAAACGAGGTTACGGGGTGTTACAGAGGTGTCCACGTAGTTTGTCTCCTTGGTAGGTATCTCGGCATTCAATAGCTATACATTTGCCAAGGTCACTCCGCTAGAAGTTGAGAGTCCTTTTTGCTTGAACATACGTACCCTGATGTAAATTGTTAAGATATATATATATACATATATCTTATATATATATATACATATATCTTATATATATATATATACATATATCTGAAGCAATAGATGTTTATGTTGATTAATGTTGCCACTAAGAGATGGCACGGATGACATTATTTTGAATCATATAAATGTGAATATATGGTTTTTATAGTATAGTATTGAAATGCTTGTTGTTAAGAATTACGAAATACGGTTATGGGAATGAATGATGAAATCGATGAATAGAATCACATAGATAGGCTTGCTTGGGCTTAGTGGGCTATGTCCATTGAGTCCATACGCTGTTCATGGTCCAAAATTTGGGCTGTGACATTTGGAACATAAACCAATTGGGTTCTAGGAAAGTTTCCATTATAATGATAGCATTCATAAGACAAATGACCTTTTTTACCAAACACATAGCAGCGACATTAACCAACATTAATTTCCTTCTAAAGCTTGTTTTCCTTTTAAACTTTTCTTCATTTTTTGATTTTAGTTTTGATCTTTTTTCTCTATCAACTTTTGTTGGCTCTATTAGTTTTTTGATGATAATAAAACATTCCCACTCATTTGTGTCTAATATCTGTCCTTGTAAAACATTCAAGCACTTCACTTTGTACCACTTAGATCAAGTTAGTGATCATAGGTACACATTTATTTCTCTTTTCCTTGTATTCTTAGAGTATGCGAGACACTCTAAAGGAATTTATTCAAGTTTGGATTGCTTGATTGAGTGTATAGGTTCTAACTTAGCCTAGAAAAGTTAATTGTTGGGTTTTGGTTGATCTTGGTAAAAACCATCGTGAAAGGTTTTGGCTAAGCTTGGTAAAAACCATTTTAAAGCTTGGTGAAAGCTTGTGAATTTCACCTTTTATAGTGGATTGATTCAGAAAATCCTTGGATGAACAATCAAGGTAGTGGATGTAGGTCTTGGACCGAACCACTATAAATTCTTGTGTATTGTCTACTCTGTTTTTGTTTTTATTTTTATTCTTTTTTAAATCATTCCCTTATCTTGCATAGAACCAGACTTTATTGATCTTAAACTTTTCCTCAACCTAGAGCCAATTTGAGTAGGAGCCAAAAAGTGTTATTCACCCCCCTTCTAGCACATTTACTTGGGACCAACAAGTGGTATCAAAATAGGTCCCTCTTTGTCAAGACTTAACATCCTATGGGAGATCTCAATGGCTCTTCAAGAATTAGTAGTTGCTGAGGGACAATCAACAAATAGACCACATCTGTTTGATGGCTCGAATTACCAATATTGGAGTACTAGGATGTTAATATACATTAGGGCAATAGATTATGAGATGTGGGATGTCATCACTGATGGTCTCTTTATTCCTTCAACCTTAAATGTTGTAACCAACGAGATGATTACTAAGCCGAGGTCTGAATGGACCGAAGCTAAAACAAAAAAAATCCAAACAAACTTTAGGGCAATCAATATACTGCATTATGCTTTAACTCCCACAGAATTCAACAAAGTGTCAAGCTGTACCATAGCTAAACAAGTGTGAGATAAACTTAAGATTATTCATGAAGGGACTTCATAAGTCAAGGAGTCCAAAATAGCTCTCTTAACCCACAACTATGAGATGTTTAAGATGGAACCTGGTGAAGATATCACCAGCATGCTAGATAGGTTCACTAACATCACAAATAAACTCAGTCAACTAGGCAAACCAATTCCTAAACATGAAATTGTCAAAAGACTTCTTAGAAGCCTACCTAAAAATTGGAAGCCAAAGGTGATTGCCATTCATGAAGCCAAGGACCTAAATGTCATAACCCTTGATGAAATTTGTGGGTCTCTTCTCACTTACGAGCTGGAACTCAAGGAAGAGGAAGAAGAAGACAAGAGAGAAGCTAAGCAAAAAAAGAAAAGCATTGCCTTAAAAGCTAGTATCCTTGAAAAAGAATTGGATAGTCTATCTTGCGATAATGATGAGGAACTGGCTATGGTTGTAAGAAGGTTCAGAAAGCTTATGGGCCAAAGAAACTGGAGATTGGCTAAGAGAGGGTATAGAAGAGATCAAAGCTCATCATGGAGAACCAAAAATAAAAACAAGTCCAACAAGAAAGAAGAGCTTATATGCTTTGAATGCAAGAAGCTAGGACACTTCAAGTCAGAATGCCCCTTGCTAAAGGAAGAAACTCCCAAGAAAACAGAAAATCAAAGAAGGCAATGGTGGCTACCACCTGGTCAGATAGTGATACCTCAAGTTTTGATGTTGAAGAAGAAAAGGCGGAAGAAAGAGTTAATTTGTGTCTGATGGCAAGGGATGATGAATCCGAGGTATCTTCATCCCTTTGCGATATTTCAATTGATGAACTATAAGAGGAGTATGAATATCTTTATGATGAGTTTGAGAAACTTGCATCAAAATATAAAAGTTTAAAAAGAAAAACTGCATTTCTTGAGATTGATTTGCAAAAGATAAAGCATGACTTCAATTCTATTTTTGAGCAAACAAATTTTCTACAAATTGAATTAGAGCATTCAAAAACAAATTTTGAAACTGTAAAATTGGAATTGGAAAACAGAACAGAAGCTTTACAAAAAGTAATTGAAGAAAATGTTGCTCTTAAGAATATGAGAAATGAAACTTCAAAAAGAAATACATACTTCAAGAAAAATTCCGATAAGGTATCATCTAGATGTTATATTTGTAATAGAGTTGGTCATTTATCCTATGACTGCTATAAAAAAGGAAGCATGCAGAAAACAAGAAAAATTTGGGTTCCAAAAGGGTCCTATGTTGTAGCTGACTTTCGAGGACCCATCAAAGTATACGTACCTATTAAGAAAAACTGAAAAATTTTTTTACAGGTTGAGTTGAACCTAAAAGACACATGTTCAAGAGCTCAACTAAGGGAGAAGCAACCATGGTATATGGACAGTGGTTACTCAAGGTACATGACTGGAAATGAAATGTTGTTTGCTCAGCTGGACAAGAAAAAAAAATGTACTATTTCCTTTGGTGATGATTCAAAAGGTAGAATTTATGGTATAGGAACCATCGGTAAGAACTCTCAAGCTCGAATTAATCATGTGTTACTGGTTAAAGGTTTGAAACATAATTTGTTAAGTATTAGCCAATTATGTGATAAAGGATTTAAAGTATACTTTGACTCAAATAAATGTGAAGTGATAGACATAAGTACTAACAAAGTTTCATTTATAGGAAAAAGAATTAAGAATATGTATGTTATATTTCTTAAAGATCTTGAGGTGAATTGTGAAACATGTCTTGTGGAAAATGTTGAAAATGATGACCAGTTATGGCATAGGAGACTTGGACATGTGAGCATGCATACCATCTCAAAATTGATAAGAAAAAATCTGGTTATAGGATTGCATGAGCTTAAATTTGAATATGATCAAATTTGTGATGCATGTCAACTAGGTAAACAAATTGAACATCTTTCAAAACCAAGAAGGTTGTCTCCACCTCTAAACTTCTTGAACTGCTGCACATTGATTTATTTAGACCTATTAGCACAACTAGCCTAAGAGGCAAATCATATGGCTTTGTGATAGTTGATGACTACTCAAGGTATACTTGGGTCTATTTTCTTGCTCATAAGAATGATGCTCTACCTGCATTTATAAATCATTGTAGGAAGGTTGAAAATGAAAAAGGACTGATCATAGTTAGTATTAGGAGTGATCATGGAGGTGAGTTTGAGGGAGATGAGTTTGAAAACTTTTGTAACGAAAAGAGGTTGGATCATAATTTTTCTACACCTAGAACACCCTAGCAAAATGGAGTTGTAGAAAAGAAAAATCGAACCTTGAAGGAGATGGCTTGAACTATGCTTTGTGAAAATAATTTACCAAAGTACTTTGGGCAGAAGCTGTAAACACATCAACTTACATCCTTAATAGAGTGTCAATAAGAGCCATGATATCAAAAACCCCATATGAACTATATAAAGGTAGAAAACCAAACATCTCTCACCTTGGAAGCTTTGGCTGCAAATGCCTTGTGTTGAAAAATGGAAAACATCCTCTAGGAAAGTTTGTTGCTAAGAGTGATGAGGTCATATTTCTAGGATATGCATTGAATTTAAAAGCTTATAAAGTCTTTAACAAAAGATCTTTAACCGCTGAGGAGTCAATCTATGTAGTTTTTGATGAATCAAATGCCTTGCTAAAGGAAATTCCTGTTGATGAAGATGAAACGAATGACCTTGAAAGACAAATGGAAGAAATGAGCTTAGATGACAAGAAAAACAGTGAAGAAAATTCCCTAGGAAGAGAAACAGAACCTCCACCCTTAAAAACCTTGCAAAGGACTGAAAATCAACACAATGATCTTCCAAAGAGCTAGAAGTATATCAAGGATCATCCACAAGAGCAAATCATAGGTGATATTTCTTAAGGAGTCAAGACTATGAGAAGAACTAGAGAAACATGTGAATTCACAGCTTTCATCTCACAAATTGAGCCTTAAAGCTTTGAGGAGGTACAAAAAGAAGAAAGCTGGATATTGGCCATGCAAGAAGAGCTTGATCAATTTGAGAGAAATCGAGTATGGACACTAGTTTCTAGGCCATTAAATCATCCCATTGTTGGCACAAAATGGGTTTATAAAAATAAGGTAGATAAATAAGGAAATTTTATCAGGAACAAAGCTAGGTTAGTAGCTCAAGGGTACAACCAAGAGGAAGGCATTGACTATGATGAGACATTTGCACCTGTTGCTAGGATTGAAGCCATTAGATTATTGCTTGCATTTGCATATTTCATAAACTTCAAATTATTCCAAATGGATGAAAAAAGTGCATTTTTAAATGGTTTTATTCAAGAAGAAGTATATGTTGAACAACCCCCCAGATTTGAGGACTATGAAAAACCAAATTATGTGTTCAAACTTCATAAGGCCTTGTATGGACTAAAACAAGCTCCAAGAGCTTGGTATGAAAGACTCTCTAGGTTTTTAGTTGAAAAAGGATATAGTAGAGGACGCATTGATACAACACTTTTTGTTAAAAAATGCTTGAATGATTTAATTGTTGTTCAAATCTATATGGATGATGTTGTGTTTAGTGCAACTAATGAGGCTTTATGCAAGAACTTTGCTAAAGAGATGCAAGTTGAATTCGAAATGAGCATGATTGGTGAGCTAAAATTCTTTCTTGGCCTTCAAATCAAACAAAGTGAGGAAGGAATCTTCATCAACCAAGAAAGATACATTCAAGACATGCTGAAAAAGTTTGACATGCTGAAGCTGAAATCAATTAGCACACCAATTAATCCATCCACCAAACTTGATGCTGATGAAAAAGGAAAAAGTGTTGATCAAAAGCTCTATAGAGGTATGATTGGATCATTGCTTTATCTAACAACTAGCAGACCTGATATTCAATTCAATGTATGCTTGCGTGCACGTTTCAATCACAACCCAAAAAATCAGACTTGACTGATGTTAAAAGAATTTTTAGATACCTCTTAGATACACAAACTTTAGGAATATGGTATCCTAAAGGAACATCCTTCAATCTTATTGGATATTCAGGTGCAGACTTTACTGGAAGCAAAATAGATAAAAAGAGCACTAGTGGAACATGTCAGTTTCTAGGAGATAAGCTTGTATCTTGGTCGAGTAAAAAACAAAACTCAGTTGCACTCTCCACAGCTGACGCTGAATACATTTCTTTAGGTAGTTGCTATGCTCAAATTTAATGGATCAAACAACAATTAAAAGACTTTGGAATAATCTTGCATAATGTACCAATATTCTGTGATAACACAAGTGTCATCAACATTTCAAATAATCCTATCCAACACTCTAGGACTAAACATATTGAAATTAGGCATCACTTTATTAGAGATCATGTAATTAAAGGAGACATTAAAATTGAGTTTGTTAGCACCATGAAACAATTAGCTGATATATTTACCAAGCCCCTAAATGAGGAAAGATTCTGTGAGATTAGAAGAAATTTAGGCATGGTTAATATGCAGGAGCTGTAAGAAAATTTTTGAGTTTTCGATTCATAAAACAGTAGGGACTTAGTCGATTAAAAATCTCTTAATCAACTAAAAGTATTCTGTCTCTTTAAATAATAAGACTCAGTCAGATAAAGAGAGAATGAAAAAAATAGTAAAAAGAAACAGTCTACCGGGTGAAGAAAAAGAAGAGAAAAACCACCTAACTGGAAAATAAAATGGAGAGGCAAATTTTTGAATTTTGAAGAGGAGGTTTCCAACCACATTTAAAGAGGGGGAGTCAAACAGTTTTGAGAAGAATTAACCTCTCTTAACTCATTTTTCCTTCATTTTCTCTCATCAGAAACCGACCCTTTCTAAACTAAAACTCTTTCCTCTCAAACCCACGAAACCCCAAGCGAGAAACATCTCAAAATCAAATGGCAAAATCCTCTCTATCTAAAGAAATTCTGGAAAAGAAGAAGGGCAAACGACCAATGGAAGAGAGACCTCAAGCAGAAATTCAAAAGAAGAAAAAGAAGATTGTGTCCGCCTCTAAGGTTGAAAAAATTAAGAAAAAGGAGACGGAGAACGAACATAGAGCGGAGAAAAAGAAAGAGAAAGGAAAATCCTCCAAGAAAGTTAAGATTATGTCCTCAAAGTTTAGAAATAAAACCCATGAGGATAGGTTCAAGAAAATTGAAAATGCTCTGATTACATGTGGCAAATTTATTGACTGGGAGAGCTTCGATGAAAACCCTGAAATTCAAGTAGTTCTATTAGATTACTTTGAGGAAATGAAACTGAAAAAATTTAGCACTTTCAAGAACCGAACCTATAGTCCTAACCTTCTAAAAGAATTTTATGCTAGCATAGCTTTAAATGAAAATGAACTGGAGGATCCAGATGATTTCATTGAAGATGGTCTGAATGTCTTCTTAAATGAAAAAGAGTTTGTAGTGACTGCTGCAGACTTAGGAAGTCTGCTTAAAATTGAATGTGAAGAGGGAGATTATGAAATGCCTGAGAATTATGATCCATTATCTTTATGGGAGATTATCACAGGAAAGAAAGAAAATACTCATCCAAAAGTAATGTTGGTCTCATTATAAGGCCCCAAATCAGAATTTTGCATTACTTTATTGCTGTCAACATTCATAGAAGAAGTGGCAGTCTTAGCTATGTTAGTCTTCAAGACTTAAGGCTGATGGAGCATGCTTTCAATGGTGCTCCATTCAATGTAGGCCAATTCATGATAGAGAGGATGAAGGGAGCCTGTAGACTTGACAAGGTAAATCTACCATATGGGAATGTTATCACATCACTGATAAAGAAAAAAGGAATATGAAATTCCAAGTATGAAATGGATTTAGTGAAAAAACAGGGACCAGGCTATATATCTTGGCAGTCTACTTAAGATGGAGTATAAAATGGATGGACAAAACTTTGTTAAGACCCCCAAATTCACTCTAGAAAAAGAATCTTCTCTCCCTGCACAACCTGAGGTAGCTTTCTCCCAATTCTCAAATGAAATGGTTCTGAATCTGCTCATGAGAATTGATGGAAAGCTTACTGACCAAACTATGAGGTTGTAGAAAATAGAAGAAGAGTTAGAAGAACTTGAAAATATGATGAAAGGAAAAAGGAAATCGACTTATGAACCTGATACTACAAATACCTCAGCACCAACAGGACAAGCTATTGAAGGCCCTACCTTTTAGGCAAAAGGATCAACTTTTCAAGCTACAAATTCAGTTCTTCAAGCCGAGGGTCATGAGCTAGAAGCTGAACAACCAAGAAAATCTCTAACTCCTAATCCTCAGAACAAAGATGAATCCGATCAAGCCACTAAGGTGCTTGGTTCAATTAATGAAAATTCTCCATCTCATCATGAACCATAGTAAGATCAGCCATCTCCCCTCATTTCAAAGGAAGTCTCAATAATAGATGTTTCCACCAAATGGTTAGAGAAGAACAAGCTGAAAAGGAAGCAACTAAAGGGAAAGTACAAAAATCAGTATCTTCAAGAGAATCCTTTGAACCAGCTTATACTACAGAGGAACAATCTGAGAAAGGAAAAGAAAAAGCTGCTACAACTCCACAAGCTAAGCCTAAACCATTTGGTAATGGCAAGAAGACAATGGCAACCAAGACCAAATTCCTCAAGAGAAGGAAATCTTCCAGAATAGTTGAAAAAGCTAGACTATCAGCCATCTCTTCTGCCCAAAACCCCCTTAAAATTTTTGATAAATCATCCCTTGAACCCTCATCACAAAAATCACTACCTGAACCCGCTCTTGAACCCCTTAATGTCTATTATGGCACTGATGAGTCTACCCCTTCAGCCTCTTTAGAATCTGATTGAACACCCCTTGGTTTTGATACTGACAAAAAGGGGGAGAAATTATAGAAAGCCTAGGAGAGAAAGAAAGCAAAAGTGATCTAAGGGCAATTTAGGAACATTGTCCACTGTTTTCGTTTTTCTGCTATTTTTGTTTTGTTGACAGATTGAACATTTGAATTTAACTTTGTTATTTATGTTATTATGTTAAAAATGGGATGCTGTTAAGCTACTTATATTTTTTAGTTGCTGATGGTTAAACATTTAAATTTGTTCTTGATATTTATGGTATTTTGACTGCTACTGTTTAAAGATTTGGTGCTGATATTGGACTGTTATGCTAATAATCCATTTTTGCTATGATATTGTGAATGGAATTTGGTTGAAAATGTATATGGATGTTGATTATACTATATCTGTTGGATGATTAATGGCATAAATAAAATCTGATAACAATATGTTGATGACAAACAGTTAATTGAAATATTGATGATATTCTGTCAATCAGTCACCTACTGTTGATTATTCTATATGTCTGCATAAATATATTATGAATATATAATGTCATTATCTGTATGACATAAATAAAAACTTGCTAAAATGAATAATAAAATATGCACACACTTAGGGGGAGGAAAACCTTCATTTTCTACAGAACAAAAAGGAACCAATAGACACTATGTTGTTAATCAAGGAATGTTTTGTCATCATCAAAAAGGGGGAGATCATTGGCTCCATTAGTTTTTGATGATAATAAAACATTCTCACTCATTTGTGCCTAATATCTCTACTTGAGAGTGCAAGAAAAAATTTGTATGCTAAGAATAAATCAACCATTTAAAGGCACATATCAAAAATCATACGAATAAAGAGCTACAATTGATCAACAAAACAAAAGCCTCTTAATTGAATAATGAAGGGTATTAGTCAACTAAAATTCAAATTAGAAGTTGGCAGGCTCAAGAGGATTGAGAGATAGAGAAAACTTAGTCGACCAAGAAATAAGTTAGTTAACTAAGAGCTTACTGCCAAAAATCTAGGCTTCAAGATGGAAACAACTTAATCAACTAAGAAGTAAGTTAGTCGACTAAGTGCTCACTGCAAGAAACTGAGATTAGAAGACAGAAACGACTTAGTCGACTAAGAGCGTAGTTAGTCAACTAAGATCCTTCTATCAGAAAATTTGAATTGAGCACTAGAAGACAAATTAACGGCCAGAACTGCCACCAAACTATTTTCGATGGTCAAAACCTGCCTAACACCTATCAAAGCTAATTTTTCAAGTATTTAAGAGGCTCCAAATGGCTAGAAAATGTAATTAAGGCTTCCAAGTCCAAATAGAGCTCAAAAATTGTAAAAACCTTCAGTATACTTTCTGCACTTCACTCCTATCCTTGTAAAAATTCAAGCACTTCACTTTGTACCACTTAGATCAAGTCAGTGATCATAGGTACACATTTATTTTTTTCTCCTTGTATTTTTAGAGTGTGCGAGACACTCTAAGGGAATTTATTCAAGCTTGGATTGCTTGATTGAGTGTGTAGGTTCTAACTTAGCCTAGAAAAGTTAGTTGTTGGGTTTTGGTTGATCCCGGTAAAAACTATTGTGAAAGGTTTTGGCTGAGCCTGGTAAAAACAATTGTAAAGCTTGGTGAAAGCTTGTGAATTTCACCTTTTATAGTGGATTGATTCGAAAAATCCTTGGTTGAACAATCAAGATAGTGATTGTAGGTCTTGGACCTAACCACTATAAATTTTGGTGTATTGTCTACTCTATTTTTGTTTTTATTTTTATTCCTTTTTAAAACATTCCCTCATCTTGCATAGAACCAGACTTTATTCATCTTAAACTTGTCTTCAACCTAGAGCCAATTTGAGTAAGAGCTAAAAAGTGTTATTCACCCCCCCTCTAGCACATTTACTTAAGACCAACAACTTCAAGTGCAACATTTTCATCAACAACTCTTTGCAATTCTAAATTTTTGCTTTCCAATTGAAGCTTCAAGAGTTCAAAATCTCTTTTGGATTGTTCAATTTCAATTTGAAGCATGTTCTTTTGATCAAACATAGAGCTGTACTCATGCTTGATTTTTTTCAAATTCTTTATTCAATGCAACAACCTTTTCTCTCATAATCTTATACTTTAATGTAAGTTTTTCAAATTCAGCACATAGACAATCATATTCATCTCACAAATCATCATAAAAGATACCACAAGAATAAAAGGTTACCTCAATTTCTTCTTCTTTTGCCATTAAGCAGAAATTAGCTCTTTTTTCTAGCTTTTCTTTTTCTTTTTCTAAGCTTGAAGAGTCACTATCAGACCAACTTGCTGCCACCATTGCTTTCTTTGGTTTTTTTCATTCTTTTTTAAGATTCTTCTTTTAGCATTGGACATTCAGATCTGAAATGTCTTGGTTTCGTACATTCAAAGCAGATCATTTCATCTTTCTTGCTGAAATCACCCTAGTGCTTATTTTTCCAAAAATGACCTTAGTTTTTCTTATAATTTCTCTTTCCAAACCTATTGCCATTTTCTCCCATTAGCTTCCTAAACCTTCTGGCCATCATTGCTAACTCTTCATCATTATCACTTAATAATTCTTCAAGTTTTTCCTCAAATGAACTAATCTTGAGTGCAAGGTTTTTCCTTTTCTCCTTGGCTTATTTCTTTCTTCATTTTCTTCTTCCTCCATTTCAAGTTCATATGTGAGGACGGAGCCATAAATTTCATCAAGTGCGACCCCATTAAGATCCTTGGTTTCTTGAATAGTAGTGACCTTTGGTTTCCAACTTTTTGGGAGGTATCTAAGTAGCCTTTTAACTAACTCATGTTCAAGGATGCTTTTTCCAAGTTGATTGAGCTTATTTGTAATATTGGTAAACCTACCGAACATGGTAGTGACATCTCCACCTAGTTTCATTTTATACATTTCATAATTATGGGTGAGTAAGGCAATTTTAGACTCATTTTCTTATGAAGTCCCTTCATGAATGACTTAAAGTTTTTCCCATATCTCTTTAGCTGTAGTACAGCTAGATATTTTTTTTTAATTCTAAGAGAGTAAATGCACAATGAAAGGTGTTGATGGCTTTGAAATTTGTTTAGACCTTTTTGACTTCAGCTTCAGTCCATTCAGCTCTTGGTTTAGGCATTTTCTCACCAGTTACAAAACTAGGTGAGGTGAGAATGTAAGGTCGTTCTGTGATAACATCCCACATTTTATAGTCAAGAGCTGTAATGTATATGGACATCCTAGTGCTCCAATAAGCGTAGTTTGATCCATCAAATAGAGGAGGCCTATTTGTGAATTGACCCTCAGCAACAACTGACTTTTACAATGCCATGTGGATCTTCCCTAAGGATGTTAAGCCTAAATTTGAGGATATGGCTTTGATACCACTTGTTGATCCCAATGGAGTGCTAGAGGGGGAGTGAATAGCATTAAAAATTTTAAGCTCAGCTGCTTTGAATGATAGAGCTTTTAACTAATTAGAAGAAAATGAATGTAACGTTTGTAGTGGTTAAAAGACACCAAGTAAGGAAAGGTAAAGAGAAGTGGATACTGCAAGACTATTTATAGTGGTTTGGTTCCCTTAAGTTATATCCACTACCTTGATATCCCAATTAAGGATTTTCAACCCAACTTCACTATACTTGTGCAATTAACAGCTTCCACCAAGCTTTTACAAAGTGAGCCCTCAACCCAAGCTTTAATCCCTTACAACAAGCTTTTAAATGCTTCCCACACTCTAATTTCTCAAGAAAAAGAAAAAAAAAAAAGAACAGCTAAGTACCTTTTCAAGTCTGGACAGATTACAATCAAGCTCAAACACTTTTTCTGGATTTAGAATGAGGATCAAGTCTTTTGGTGAAGAATAGTTTGTTTTTTGCTAAAAATGGCTTTTCTGTCTTCAAATTTACTTTCTTTTACCGTTGGAGTTTCCTTTTATACTTGGGGAGTCAGATCTTTCTATTGGAGACAGTTTCTAGCCGTTAGATACAACTCTGATGCACTTCTAGCTGTTATTTTATCCTTTAGTGTTTAAATTTAAAAAGAGAGATAAACTTCGACTAACCGGTTACATGCAGCTTTAACGGATTAAGAGTTCTCTATCTTTAGGCTTCTCTTCTTCAAGAAACTTCCTCTAACTAGTTACGGTAGGCTCTAATCGATTACAAACTTTCTGTTTTCATTTTTCTCTACACAACAGTGTTCCTTTAATTGGTTAGCTCTTCCCTTCACTGATTGAAGCTTTACTTCCTTCAACTATAACCGATTGAAATCAACTCTAATCAGCTAGAAAAACTTTGAATTTTGAACTTCTCCATTTTGGCTCCCTCCAACGATTAACTATATTTTCAAACTTGTTTTTGGCGCTTGAATATACTAGGACCTTGTGCTCTAACCAATTAACTAGACTTCTTAACCGATTAGCATATTTCTATTTTACTTCAGTTTATCACATAACCAAGCCTTAATTGATTAAGTTCCCTTGTTAATCAGTTACTAAGGTTCTATTTTTGTTCACTACTTGCACTTTGCCTCTTTAATTGATTAACTACGCATTAAGTTTAGCAAGCTTCTTGACCTGCCTTTAATAAATAACTTTGCTAGGTTTATTAAATTAAATTTTGCACACTTAAATAACAAAATTAGACATTAATAAATAAGGAATGTTTTGTTATCATAAAAAACATATGGAGTCAATAGTGGCATCACAACACTGCAAGTGGGAATCATAGGCGGGATTAGACCACAACCCCCGTTCACCACCATCCCTACATGCATACACATAGTCACAGAGTAATTGGACCCACTCAACCTCAAGTCAAGTCAACGTCCAGAATTCATTCCTTGGATGGAACACAATTCCACAATGAGACCATCATGTCTCTATTCTTCCATATGTTCATACATAGTGCCTCAATAGTGATGGCTAAATGGGTACATGTACATCGACAACCTGATTTTTAATTTAATCATGGCCTAATAGTCGCATATACATGAATAATATCACATCAGCATCATACATCAATATTCCATCAACAAATGGGTGATTGAATACCACATCACAGTATCACCATCACTCTAGCTAACGACAACATGTCCAGTAGCCAATCATACATCACCTAGATGTCTAACAGCTCAGGCGTCCCAATGGCATTCACAAGTAAACACATATATGTTAGCTCTAAAATTATTATAGTTTTGATTATGACAAAATGATCAAATTTGCTTGAGCATTATTTGAGTAATTCTTGACAATTTCTTGAAATGATTTAACTCCCATACACTTGTTCTTACATTGACACAAGCTTGACTCTTGAAGTTATTGAACTATATCTATAAGCTTGTATGACTTAGGTGTATGACTGCTTATGATTCTCATTCATTAAAGTTTGATTTAAAGATTGAAGGAAAATCTTGATGGACTCATTAAGGATGAGTTTTGAATATCTTGTTTAACGATGAAAAAAAAAAGAGAGAAGGAATAATAAATCAAATAAAGTTAAATAGGTCTTCATGTTTAATTTATGTGTGTGATGCTCAATTTTGGCTTTGTTGAATATTATGTAAAGAAAAGTAGATGCATTGACTAAGGGGGAGCACCTCATTATGCATAAAGATTTGAAGAATTCATATTGAACATAGACATTGTATTCTTAATCTTGGAGTGTTTTGTGATCATAAAAAATAAGAGATAAAGAATGTTGACTCTATATGTTTTTGATGATAGCAAAATATTCCCATTCATTGATGTCTAATATCTCCACTTGAGTGTGTAGGACAAAAATTGTATGCCAAGAATAAATAAATCATTCATAGGCACACATTAAAAATTATATGAATAATGGAGCTACAATTGATCAACAAAACGAAAGCCTCTTAGTTGGATAATTAAGGGTATTAGTAAGCTAAATTTCAAATTAGAAGTTGGCGGGCTCAAGAGCATTGAAAGACAGAGAAGACTTAGTCGACCAAGAACTAAGTTGGTCGACTAAGAGCCTACTGCCAAAAATCTAGACTTCAAGGCATAAATAACTTAATCGACTAAGAAGGAAGTTAGTCGACTAAGTGCTCACTGCTAGAAACTAAGATCAGAAGACAAAAACAACTTAGTCGACTAAGAGCGCAGTTAGTCAACTAAGATCATTCTACCATAAAATTTAAATTGTGCACTAGAAGACAAAATAACGGTTAGAAACAGCTAGTTTCTGTCTCCAACAGCCAGAATTGATTTTGCAAGTATTTAAAGCCTCTCCAACGTCATAAACAAGAGAGAAAAGTTATCTAAAGTGATTTGGAGCTCAGAAGACCAAAAACCTTCTCTTGTCACTTGTATTTTACTTCTATCCTTTGAAAAGTGTTTGAGCTTAGCTTTGTACATCTTAGATCAGCTAGGTGATCAATTGTACTTCATATTTTCTTCATTTCTTGATTACTTAGAGTGTGCAAAGCACTCTAAGGGGTTGATCAAGCTTGGATTGCTTGATTGAGTGTATAGGTTCTAACTTAGCCTTGAAAGGTTAGTTGTTGGATTTTGGTTGATCCCGTGAGAAAAACCATTGTTGTAGGTTGTGGTTGAGCCTTTGAAAAACTACTTTGGGTTTTGGTTGAGCCCGTAAAAAACCATTGTGAAGGGTTGTGGTTGAGCCTTTAAAAAACCACTTTGGGTTTTAGTTGATCCTGATAAAAACTATTATGAAAGGTTTTGGCTAAGCTTGGTAAAAGCCATTGCAAATATGAGACCTCAACCCCTATAGGCTCATAACTACGCATAGACGCAATAACACGGGCCAAGGGTAGTTTTGTCATTTCCTCTAAAAAGCTCCCAAAAAAAGGTTTTATGATATTTTAAGGTCTAAATAGGCATAAGACAGAATAAATAATGTGTAAAAATGAAAACACGAAGAAAACTAGAAGTTTCGATAATTTTCACAATAGGGGCAAAATGATCACTTTGTACCTCGAGTCAAAATTTTAAGTTTTCGTAAACTCGAGTAGTTTAGATCATTGTGGACCTTGTCCCATTGTCAAAAGAAAAAAAATTGCACAAAGGATTGGAGAAGAACAAGTTAACTTGCTAAAGAGCATTTTCGTAATTTTAAGGGGAATTGGATCCTTATGCTCTTTCACTCTCTCACTTTAAAACCCTTGAGAAATCCCACTTTCATACTTTCTCTCACTAGCTAGGTGTTTAGAGAGAGAAAGAGAGAGAAAGCTCCCATAATAGCTTGAAAATTTTATTGGAAATAATTTCAAAGTTTCAAGCTACCAAAGTGAGTAAGGGGTGTCAATTTTAAAAATTTTCATAAATATATACCTATAACTATGATTTATTTTAATTACAAAAATTATGGATAGCATGTGCTGGTAGATATTTTAGGGAATTGTGAATGTTTGTAGTTGAGGTTATCCACTCATTTTAGAGTGATTAGGGTAGTGAAAATAGATAGCCATTTAAATGGCAATTGGAAGCTAGCTAAGAGAAAGCTTTAGACTTTATAAGTATGTGAATTGACAAGTTGGTGATGCTAATGTGATGATAGGTTCCAACGAAGCCCCATCATCCCATTTGGACAATTAGGGAAGTTAAGATCGGTTAAAGGCTCAAATAATACCAGTGAGTGGACTTGCATTTCAAAATTGTTTTGGGAATGTGAATGTAATTGTACAAACATTTGAAAGATTTTATCCAGCTTTTCTTTAAAAATGTACCTTGGGAACAAGCCTTTGGTGAAGTGTTTTTATCTTGTGAAAATGTGCTATATAAATGGTTTGTGTTATCACAATATGATGATATGTATAATATGCATTGGGTGTTTCTTTCGTATGTTGATGTGGACCCGGCTATGTGCGAGTAGGAGTGCGCATAAGCCAATGATGACTCAGGTATGTGCGAGTAGGAGTGCGTATAAGCTAATGCTAACCCAGTCATGTGCTAGTGGGGAGTGCACATGAGCTGATGATGATGGGAGAGTGTTGATAATTCTATTTTATAGAATTATTTTATTCTAATTTTGTTATTAAATATTAGCTAAGTCCTCAATTTTCAATTATAATTTAATTATTTTTACTTGTTTTTATGATTAAGTTACTTTTTAGTGAGTTATTTTAATTTTATGTTATTCCTTTTATTTTAGTTATTATTTATTGGTTTTTATATTTTTTTGTAGGATTAAAAGTGATTGGGCTTAATTTTGGAAAGTAAGGTGTTGAAAGACCTAGAATCTGCTTGCGTATATTTTAGTATTTTGGCCATATCTCGAGCTATAGAACTTCCAATGATACGATTCTTCAACCATTGGAAAGCTACGAGACAGAGCTACAACTTTCATGAAGATCACTTTGCCTAGTTCTGCCTTGAAGATAAAGAAAATTGTGTTGGAAAATGGCTGGACGTACTGTGCCTGGAATGAAAATTTGTAAAGACTGATAATTGATTTTTGGGCCTTTTATTACACTCTTAAGCCCAATTAAACCTTAGGTCAGCTTAACGAACTTTAGGTTTAGTCTATTAGTATAAATAAGATATGTTTAACAACATTAGACACACAACTTTTGAGAGATTCAAGAAGTTACAAGTTGAAGTTGAAACTTGGAGATCAAGGCGGAAAATATTGTTTTGTTTTCTTCCTCAGCTTTTATCTTTCTTGATACTTTCAATGGTTAAATTTTATACAATGTTATTTTATTTTGCAATTATGAGTAGCTAAATTTCTTTTTCTAGGATTGCAATTGAACCACATGTAGTCTAAATTTTTAATCTCTTTCTTACTTATCTTTATTGGGATTTGAATTGTTTATTCCAATTTGTTCTTAATACTTTTAATTGCTTGGCCACCAATTAAATTGATCTAAGAACCTAAACAAACTTGGGAAAGAGAGTTTAAAGTAAACTAAAATTGGGATAGCATATGATCATATTAATTGATTTGCGTATAGGATAATGATATACCTATAGGCCATATGTAACCAGATTAGAGCCTGAACTTAATGAGTCTGTTTTAATTTCAATTCACATAGGGATATAGTGTTTTGGTTAAAATAGATATTTTCATAAGATGAGTCGGGAGACCCTTATAAATAATTTAGGACTCTAGATTAGCAATTCAACACATTGAAATAAGTTAAGGAAGAGATGTAAGATTTAGATGAAGTGTGAGGGATATTGTAATCCTAGGCTTGTTTGTTTTGATATTTTCTAAAGTTATTATTATTTTTCTTTTTCTTTTCGATTTTAATTTTAGTCAATTAGTTTTAGTTAATTAATTTTGATTATTTGGATAAGATTAAATTGTTCTAATTTTAGTACTTAGTAAAGTTTTAGATNCGTGGCCTTTTCTTGAGAAAATGGGGAATTTTTGCTGGTACCCTGTTTCTCGCTGTAGCGAGATTCATTTGACATGTGAACAGCGTGGCCTTTTCTTGAGAAAATGGGGAATTTTTGCTGGTACCCTGTTTCTCGCTGTAGAGAGATTCATTCTCGCTGCAGTGAGAAACTCTCGGGTTTTCGAGGGTTTCACCAGACATGGTTCTCGCTGCAGCGAGAAAGTTTGTGTTTTATGGCTTGAATCTCGCTGCAGCAAAAAACTTTCTGTTTCCCTTAGTATCTTGATTGATTGCTGCGTTATTTTTTATTTCTTTGGTACCATAGTTGAGCATGGACTTCTAACATTAAGGAATAAGCAAATTAAGTTTAAAATGAGGGGTTTGGTGAGAAACCCTCAGCCAATTGATAATTTAAGTCAAATGTCGCTGTAGTGAGAATGCCTTTCCACTGCAGCGAGGACCCATCGTCTACTTGACTAGAATTGCATGAAAGTTAGTAAAGTTTTCATTCTTCAAATTTTTTGTTGAGCATGGACCCTTTACATTAAGTGATTTAATCAATTGGGGTTTTCCTGAGGGGTTTTGATAAGCACTAAATTAAATTGCATTGTTTTGAAATAAGTGCATAATGATTTTTAAATCCTTCCATACTGTTGCTTGTTCCCTTCCTTGTTCACTCACTAGGTTTATACACACCGTTTTCAACTTCATGTTTTCAGATCACAAGGCAACTGGTAACTAGGTCAAAGTGTCTTCGTATATTCGACCCTTGGTAGGTGTCTCGGCATTCAGTAGCTATACATTCGTCCTAGTCTCTCCACTGGAAGTCGAGTACTCTTTTATTGTGTATAGACAAACCCAATTTAAATTATTAAGACATATGTTTAGACAACACATGTATATTAGTTGGTAATGCCATTATAAGTTGGAAATGAATAGCATTAACTAAATTCTAAATTATGAAATGTGACTTTAGTAATTTGATGGAATAATGAGCAGGATAATATAGCTAGGCGTGCTTAGGCTTAGTAGGCTATGTCCATTGAGCCCTCGCACCGATCATGGCCCGGGATTTGGGTCGTGACAGTAAAGCTTGGTGAAAGCTTGTGTATTTCACTGTTCTTAGTGGATTGATTGGAAAATCCTTGGTTGAACAATCAACGTAGTGGGCGTAGGTCTTGGACCGAACCACTCTAAATTCTGTTGTGTTATCTACTCTGTTTTTGTTCTTATTTTCATTCCTTCATTTCACTTGCATTTATTCCCACTTAAAGCTAATTTTTGAAAGTGCCAAATTGTGCTATTCACCCCCCGCTCTAGCACATTTACTTAAGACCAACAAGTGGTATTAGAGCCTAACCCTCATTTTTAAGGCTTATCATCCTTATGGGAGATTCAAATGGCTCTAGAAAAATATGTTGATACTGAGGGTCAATACATAAATATGCCTCCTCAATTTGATGGATCAAATTATCCTTATTGAGTACTAGAATGTCCATTTATGTTAGGGCTTATGACTATGAGATATGGGATGTCATTATCGAGTGTCCTTTCGTTCCTATCATCACAAATTCGGTAAATGGTGAGAAAACTCCCAAAGATAGAAATAAGTGGACAGAAGCTAAAATAAAGAGAGCGCAAATCAACTCTAAGGCCATGCACACTCTCATTTGTGCACTTGATTATAGAGAATATGATAAAGTGTTTATGTGCAAAAGTGCGAAGGAAATTTGGCAAAAATTAAAAGAGTTATATGGAGAAACAAATATGAAAAAAGAATTGGAAGACAACTCTTGTGAGAATCAATGCTCAACAAGCAACGTGGCAAATGCAAACAAGGAATCAAGTGAAGATGAATCCTCAAATCAAATTGAATTATGCCTCATGGGTCTTGAAGAGATAAAGGTAAGTTCTTCATCTTGTGAACTTAATTCATATGCTTTTAATGAATTGCATGATGTTTTTGAGGATTTAGCATTTGAATTTGAGAAAATGAATATGAAGCACAAGAAAATTATTTCCATACTCGATGTTGAAAATGAATTTTTGATGAAAGCAAAAATTGACTTGGAAAAAGAAAATGAAAATTTGGAAAAGGAGTTTCAATCTTACCAAAAGAAAATTGATATTTTGGAAGAAGGAAATTTTAATGTGAAGAGAAAATTTGAAGATTTAATAAATGAGAAACAAAAGGCTTTCATGAATTCCTCACCTTCCAAAATAACTAAAGGCAATCATTGCACATTTTATAGTTATTGTTCATACACTTGTCTAATTAGAAAATGTTTACTTTATAAAATTAAACAAGTGTGGGTTCCAAAAGGAACTTTATGCAATGAGACTAACTTTCAAGGATCCAAAGCAATTTGGATACCAAAGATCAAATGAAAAATGTCTCTTGTAGGTGTGCTAGAGCAAGAAGGAACAATTCTTGAAAAATGGATGCTCTTTAGTCACACGTAAAGGAAAATGTGTGATTTCTATGCTAAAATTTTTTTTAATGAGAATCTTGATTGCCTATTTATTGAATGTTTCCTTCATTTGGCTTGGTTTCTAAAATTGTTTGCTACATTGAAAATTTTAGTTGCCTATTCTTACTTGAATATTAAGTGCACAATTCTTTGGGCTTTATTGATCAAACTTGGCTATGTAACTTGATTTGATATGATACATACTATAAGTTGCAAGGAAGTAAGAATCAAATGATTGAGTATGTACTTATATTTGATCTTGAATATATTATCATTCTTATTTTGAGAAAATTATTTTATTAAGATTGATTGATTATGGAAAATTGTTTCTATAAAATTTCCTCATGATTTATGAAATTGTTTCCATACTACTTCTTTGAGAAAAAATGATTTTTTCACATAATTTTGAAACATAAAAGGTTGGATAATGTGATAGAAATATGCGCATACTTGATGACTTACACTTACATTTGTTCAAGTAGCCTAAAACAAGGAAAGTTGAGTTAAAAAAAAATTGTCCTTGCTTTCCTTATGCCTAACATAAGTCGACCATTTGAACAATCTTGATTTGCATACTACAACTTGTTTGAATAGTTCAAGATGGTTGATAATGAACTTGAAAGTTTTGACTACTTTAATTAGTACTTTTAAAGCAAAATGAGCTTATATGAAAAAAATGTTGCCATCCTTTAAGTTTAGAATGATTTATGAATTGAACAAGTTTGTTTCATAATGAAAAATACTTATGACTTGTTCTTATTGGATGTGTATACTTGCTTGTAAACTTGAATGGTCATAAGGGTATTTTTGGAACATAATTGTGAGATTTTTGCAAATGACCCTTGACATGCATAAACATGATTCATTATGCTCATTACACATTTCATAAATCATTTAGAGCATAATGAAACAAATTGAGTGACATTAAGCTCATGATTTTTCACAAAGCAAGTCTAATCTCGAATGTTTCAAGTTAAAAAGTTTACAAAGAAAGATTAAATCTTTATCAATTGATTTTCTTGCGAAATCTCTTTATTCTCTTTGATTGAATTTGATTCATTGTTTTTGATGATATAGCATGGTTGAGCAAAATTGATTTGATACATGAATTGCATAAATCCCATTTTGCTTGGCATTTCTCTCATGATTGATGAAATTGATTGAAAATGATTTCTTAAGCATGATTTTGAGTGTGATAATTTGGCATTGATGTCATTTTTCAAGCAAAGGAACAAATCTTCTTGTAATGCTTGAGGCTACAATGATTTCAATGATATAAAACTTGAAGAAGTGTGCCTTATGTTGAAAATGCTAATATAACTTGATCTTATTGCAAATGAATGCTTGAATGACCTCAAGGGCATTTTTATCCATATGCTGGAAAATTGTTGAAAATGCTAAATTTGATGCTTATTATGCTTAAACTTTGTTTAAATGCTTGTTGTACATGTTATAAGTCATAGTTACGCATTATGATGTAAATTGAGTATGTTTGAGCATATTAAAGGCATGATTCTTCAAATGAGCATTTCAACTTTTTAGCACTTGTGAACAATGAGTAATAAAAGCTAAAATTTGAGTTCACATGTTTTTCTTGAAGAATCTTTGATCATACATGTCTAGAATGATGTTTTAACATGGTTAAAATGAAATTCTAAATTGTTCTCACACTAATCCATGTTTTGAGATAATTATACCTTAGAACATTGCATGTTTTGCACCTTTTTCTGGCTTTTCAATATGTAAGAATCAAGCATAATTGACTTCTTAGCATAGCTAGTTGACTATTGTAGAAGAAAATGCAAACAATGTTGCTAGAATGATAAAAAGTGGACCCAAGGGATATGTAGTGGACTTTTGAGTGCTCTCAATCCAAAATGGACAGGTTTTGAGTTCCAAAATGTCTTTTTACTTTACTTCTTGTCCATTACAATATTTTCTTCTCTAAATTTCCTCTTCAAAGATGATTCTTGACTCTTAAAAACATGCATTATGAATACTTGCATGATCATTTGGTGCAAGTACATGTTCTTAAAATTGCAAAACTTGCTGAAAAATGGGAAATCCTTTTTGATGACATAAATCTATCTATTCCCAAGCATGACACTCATATTCATTCCATAAATTCTTATGTATTTACAACGACAAAATACAAATATGAGAAATTGTCCATCAATGCTTGAATTTATTAATCCGATTGGATTTTCATGTGCATATATAGAAAATATCTTCTCATGAAAATTGAAATGTTCAAATGCTAATCTAGGAACAATTCTTGAAATATAATTTACGTTTGTGCTTAAATGATTGTTTCAAAATTGATTTCTTGATTATGCATACTTATTCGATTAAGATGAACTCATTGAACTTAATGAAAATATTCTTGGTTCATCTACTATATTGGTCAAGACACATGCTTATATGATTTTTCTTTATGCTTGACCTTAAGGTTTGAAGTCTAAAACTTGACTTGAGCTATGCATTTGAATATGAATTTAATTGTCAAGTTTGATCATGGCATATATTGTGAGTTGAAATAGTTGAAATTTATTTTGAATATGCATTTAAATGTTAACTATGTCTTCATTGAGCCTTAACGTTTACATGATCTAAAGATTTTGTGTGCATCCAACTTTAGCTTATAGGTCACCATAAACAACTTGACATGTCAAATAAAATATGGCCTATAGCTTTAGTTAGCAATGAATGCCTAATGTGCTTTGATTAAATATCTCTTTCTTGAATCTTGATAATTGGTATTCATTGATGATTGAATGTTCACTTTGAATACATTCATGAGTTGAGTGCTTTGCTTTCAATATTCTTGTCACGACCCAAATTTCGGGCCATGACCGGTGCATGGGCTCAATGGATGTAGTCCACTAAGCCTAAGCAAGCCTATTAATATGACCTGTTCACCATTCCATCAAAATTGCTAAGTCACATTTTTTAACTTGAATCAAAATAATACAAAGCATTGCCAACTCATAGTGGCATACAAATCAAATGTATATATATTGTATAAACATATAATTTAATAATTTACATCACTTGTACATGTTTACAACAAAATGACTCCGGGTTTCTAGCGGAGTGACCACAGTGAAGGTGTAGCTACTGAATGCCATTGATACCTACCAAAGGTACGAATCTACAAAGAAACCTTGACCTAGCTACCAGCTGCCTCTTGATCTAAAAACACGAAGTTGAAAACGGTGAGTATAAACTTAGTGAGTGAACAAAAAGGGAACAAGCATACCATAAGGAATGTTTAACGAAATCATAATGCATTCATTTTTTTCAAAACAATGCAATTTGTTTTAATTCTTATTAAAACCCCTCATGTAAATCCCACATGAGTAAATCATTTTATGAAAAAGGTCCATGCTCAACATAGGATTTGAAGAGTGAAAACTTTAATAGCATATATACGAATCAGGTCAAATAAAAGACAGGTCCTCGCTGCAGAGAATGAATTTTTGCTGCAGCGACACTTGACTTAAATTATCAACTAGCCGAGGGTTTCTTAACTGGCCGAGGGTTTCTCACCAAACCTCCTCATTTTAAACTTAATTCATTTATTCCTTAATGTTGGAAGTCCATGCTCAACTATGGTACCAAAGAAATGGAAATAGGATAGCAACCAAACCAAATGAGGAGCAAAATAGAAAGTTTTTCGCTGCAGCGAGAATGAATCTCGCTACAACGAAATTTTGGTCACAAAACATAAAGTTTCTCGCTGCAGCGAGATTTTCGACCAGCCTTACCCCTCTAACCCGAGAGTTTCTCTTTGCAAAGAGAAACAGAGCAGCATAAAAAAAATTTCCTTTCTTTCAAGAGAAAGCCATCCTGCTAAAATGACAAAAAAAACAACATGAAACACATATAAATTCCCAAAATTCAACATGTCAAATTCTCACATTTCATTACAACCATATACCATATATGTGTGTATATATATATATATAACAATCATCATACACACCCTCCCATCATCATCAGCTCATATGCATCGGCTTATGCGCACTCTCACTCGCACATAGCCGAGTCAGCAGCGGCTTATGCGCACTACCACTCGCACATAGCAGGGTCAGCATCGACTTATGCACACTCCTACTCGTACATAGCCGAGTCAATATAATTACACAACATTATTCATATATATAAATATATCAACATAATGTAGTAATACAACAATCCATAACAGCCACATGTCACACATAGAGACAATTTATCAAAGGCTTGTTCCCAAGGCACCCGTTTTTTTAAGAAAGATTGAATAAATCATTTACATTCCCAAAACTATTTTGAAATGCAAGTTCACTCACCGGTATTTGTTGAATCCTTTAGTCGACTTTAACTTCTCTAATTGTCCAAATGGGGCAATGGGGCTTCGTTGGAATCTATCATCACATTAGTATCACCACTAAGTCAAGCCACACACTTATGAATTCTAAAAGCTTGTTCTTAACTAGCTTCCATTTGCCATTAAATGGCTATCCATTTTCATTATCCTATCACTCTAAAGTGAATTAACCATCTCAACTACAAAGTATTCACAAGTCAATTCTCTAGTCATTCTCAACACTAAAATTTCAACTCTAATTTACTACTCACCTTAATAGCTTTGAAACTTTGAAACTCTTTCCAACAATTCTCCAAACTATTGTAAAGCTTCATCTTTCTCTCTCTAAAACACCTATCTAGTGAGAGAGAGTATGGAAACAAGATTTTTCAAGGGTTTTAAAGTGAGAGAATGGAAGAGCACAAGGGTTTATGAAATGCACCAAAAGCATGAAAAGTGGAGCTATTTTGAGGGAGGTTATGGAGCTTTATATCAAGCTTTCATGGAGGTTGGGAAGCAACGTGAAAGAGAAGAAGAAGAAGAAGAAAAGCTGCTAGAGAATGTAAAAGCTGCTGAAAGAAAGAGATATTTATAGCCCAAGCTTATCCACTCCACTTAAATTACCAAATTACCCCTCTACAAATTAGCTTATTCCCCTCCAATCTTTTATGAAATCTTTTACTCTTTTGACACTGGGACAAAGTCCATAATGGTCTAGAAATGCTCGGGTTCATGAAAACTTAAAAATTCTAACTTGAGGTGAAAAATGAACATTTTGCCCCTACCGTGAAAATCATCAAAATTTTTGTTTCCTTGTCATTTTACCCATATTTTCATCATTTATTTATGCCTTAGGCCTACTTAGTCCATACTATTGTTTAAAATCTTACTTTTATGGGCTTACTAAGGAAATAACGAAATTATCCCTGATCAAGGATATCGCGTGTACTTCTATCTACGAGTCTATAAAGGTCAAGGTCTCACAATTCTATAACAATTGATATCACTCATGAATCAAGAATTATTAAAAAATTGCATGTGCCTTAAACTTCAATGGTTGCATATTTTTTCAATGGGTATATGTCTATATTGAACTCATGCTTGCATTTTGATGAACAAAATTGGAATCATGATTAAGGAAGATAGCCATGTTATTTCTTGTAATCATGTTTGTGTTTACTTGATCATAACTTTCATAAAAGATTGCAATAAATGCAAAATGCTTTAGTCATGCTTCATTAATAATGATATGCCTTTTGTGAAAGTTCTCCTTGAATTGACAATTTCATATATAATTTGGAGAATACATCTTGCAATGCTTGGTTCAAAATGACTTGGATGAATAACTGCTTGAAATTGATTTGGAAGAATACTTGCTAAAAATGCTTAATGATGATATTTTTTAATTTCTCCTTGAGTTGCTATTTTTAGGGAATTTCCAAGAAATGCTTGATTAATACTGCTTGGCTTATTGATATTGAGAATAAATAATGAATGCTTGATGATGATTGATAACACTTAATGATAATTGAGAATGATGCTTGAAAGCTAATGATATCTTAGACATGCCTAGGAACTACTTTACAAATATTTCTTGAAATGTGAGTATTTGATGCATATGTTGAACATCTATTCAAATGCTCATACTTTTTTAGTTTCATGAATACTTGAGTATTAAGAAAATAGATTGAATATCCATTTGAATGCTCATTTATTCTAGGCTCATGATTTCTCTCCTAATGCTTGATTTATTGAGGATCTCTAACAATTTGTGTTGAGCTTATGATTTCTTAAGGGGGAGGCAATCATTGTCCTTGATATCATAAGGAATTAAGATCTTCAACAACAAGGTTTGGTGAGATTCCACATTTGGTGTTCTTCGCTGCCAGTAACATCTTTCTAAACACCAAAATAGATATTGTGCCTTATATTGCTTCTCCCTTAAACTTGAATGTTGAAATGCATAATCGGTATCAAGCCTTAAGTTTTCTCAATTATTGTCTAGCTTTAAAATTAGTATCAAGCTTTATAATTGTCTCTTCTCTCTTGAGCTTTAAATTGATCATATCTTTCTTAAATGTTTTGAGCCTTGAAGTTGATATGCTTAAAATGCTTAATGATAAGGGAAGTCTTTACTAGTGCTTTACTAATTGATATAATGAGCTTTAAAAAAATTCCATCTCTCATAATTGATATTGTGCTTTTACAAAGGGGGAGATTTTACTTATATCTATCAATTGGTATATTGAGCTTTAACACTCGGTATTGGAGTTCAAATATGGCTTATGTGCTTATTGAACATCTTTATGATTATCTTTCTTGAACTGCATAATTATTATGTCCACATTTCGCTTACAGGTATATATACATGTGGCTTTGTTATTGATGATTCTTTTGATGAATTAACAGTTGAATGTGCTTAATGGGTATATTTCTTAATGACTTGGTTAAAGATATTAAGTGCATATATATGATGACTTGGAGACTTTATGGTTACATATTCATGATCTTAACGCTTATATTCTTGATGGATTTTGCTAACCATTATTTCTTGAGCTTAAGTGTTTAATGCTCACTCTTCTTAACCTTTTTGATAAAACAAAAAGGGGGAGAAGGTTTATGAGCAAATTTAATTTTATGCATATGTTGAAGGGGAGATTTTAAAATCATTTCAAATCCAAATTATGCTCATAGTTTTGTCATATCAAAAAGGGGGAGATTGTTAGCTCTAACATTATTATAGTTTTGATTATAACAAAATGATCAAATTTTCTTAAGCATTATTTGAGTAATTCTTGACAATTTATTGAAATGATTTAACTCCCATACACTTGTTCTTACATTGACATAAGCTTGACTCTTGAAGTTATTGAACTATATCTATAAGCTTGTATGACTTAGGTGTATGAGTGCTTATGATTCTCATTCATTAAAGTTTGATTTAAAGATTAAAGAAAAATATTGATGCACTCATTAAGGAGGAGTTTTGAATATCTTGTTTAACGATGAAAAAAACAAGAGAGAATGAATACTAAATCAAATAGAGTTAAATAGGTCTTCATGTTTAATTTATGTGTGTGATGCTCAGTTTTGGTTTTGTTGAATATTATGTAAAGAAAAGTAGATGCATTGACTAAGGGGGAGCACCTCATTATGCATAAAGATTTGAAGCATTCATATTGAACATAGACATTGCATTCTTAATCTTGGAGTGTTTTGTGATCATCAAAAATAAGAGATAAAGAATGTTGACTCTGTATGTTTTTTATGATAGCAAAATATTCTCTTTCATTGATGTCTAATATCTCTACTTGAGTGTGCAGGACAAAAATTGTATGCCAAGAATAAATAAATCATTCATAGGCACATATCAAAAATTATATGAATAAGGGAGCTACAATTGATCAACAAAACAGAAGCCTTTTAGTTGGATAATGAAGGGTATTAGTTAGCTAAAATTCAAATTATAAGTTGGCGGGCTCAAGAGCATCAAAAGGCAGAGAAGACTTAGTCGACCAAGAACTAAGTTAGTCGACTAAGAGCCTACTGCTAGAAATCTAAACTTCAAGATAGATACAACTTAATCGACTAAGAAGGAAGTTAGTCGACTAAGTGCTTACTGCTAGAAACTAAGATCAGAAGACAAAAACGACGTAGTCGACTAAGAGCGCAGTTAGTCAACTAAGATCATTCTGCCAGAAAATTTAAATTGAGCACTAGAAGATAAAATAACGATTAGAAACGGCTATTTTCTATCTCCAACGGACAGAATTGATTTTGCAAGTATTTAAAGCCTCTCCAATAGTCAAAAACAAGAGAGAGAAGTTATCCAAAGTGATTTTGAGCTTAGAAGACCAAACACCTTCTCTTTTCACTTGTATTTCACTCTTATCCTTTGAAAAGTGTTTGAGCTTAGCTTTGTACATCTTAGATCAACTAGGTGATCAATTGTACTTCATCTTTTTTTCATTTCTTGATTACTTAGAGTGTGCAAGGCACTCTAAGGGGTTGATCAAGTTTGGATTGCTTGATTGAGTGTATAGGTTCTAACTTAACCTTGAAAAGTTAGTTGTTGGGTTTTGGTTAATCCCGTGAGAAAAATCATTGTTGTAGGTTGTGGTTGAGCTTTTGAAAAACCACTTTGGGTTTTGGTTGAGCTCATTAAAAATCATTGTGAAGGGTTGTGGTTGAGCCTTTGAAAAACCACTTTGGGTTTTAGTTGATCCCGATAAAAACTATTGTGAAAGGTTTTGGCTATGCCTGGTAAAAGCCATTGTAAAGCTTGGTGAAATCTTGTGAATTTCACCATTCTTAGTGGATTGATTAGAAAATTCTTGGTTGAACAATCAAGGTAATGGATGTAGGTCTTGGACCGAACCACTCTAAATTCTGTTATGTTATCTACTCTGTTTTTGTTCTTATTTTCATTCCTTCTTTTCACTTGCAGTTGTTCCCACTTAGAGCTAATTTTTGAAAGAGTCAAATTGTGCTATTCACCCCCCCTCTAGCACATTTACTTAGGACCAACAATATACCAACATGTACATTAATAATATACTAGCCTAGGCACACCCATCTAGGCAATCACATACACATGTATACATGCATAGTTCTCTAGCCTAGGCATATTCAACTAAGCCTACATTCATAATATAATACCAATGCAATGCATTTTCCATGCGTTATGCATCACATGCACTTAATTAACCCACTCACAATGACAAATTGGAAGTTCTCCCACTACCAAGCTTAGCTTCAGCCTCCAATCATCCTATAGCTTGCTAACGAGTCAACTTACTCTATTTCCCTTTTAGAACACATCAAAACATTATGTGACTAATTAAATCATGGCTTTCGAAAATACCAGCTTTTCTAAAAATAATTAAATCTTTAGCAATCCAACCTATAAGCTCAAATCCTTCAATAATGAGCTAAACCCATACCTAAGAAGCTAAATTGCACAATTATTTATCCCAAATCTCCTGTCAACTTTAAGGGGGCCAATCTCTCCAAGCTAGACCAAATAAAAATCTAAGTTATCAACTGTTTAAATTGAAAATCAATCAGTAGAAACGATTAATTTTACCTTTAGAAGCATTTCCCAAGCTCCAAATTTACTTCAAATAACTCCAAGTGCTTCAAAATCCATTCTTGGAAGTTAGGGTTTGGATTTTAGAGAGAGAAAGTGAAAATCATCAACCAAGCCTTTAGGAGGTAAAAACTCTTACTTCCAACACTCAAAATCCTTGGTTTTTTAAGGAATCTAATGGGTTTGAAGGATGTAAGAGTTGAGAGAAAATGGGTGGAGAATGTAGGTGCAGAGAGGAAATGATGAAAAATCGAGTTTTGAGGCTTCTAAGCCCAAATTTAGCTGAACTAGCAGCCTAGGATCAACTATGTCAAATTTGGAGTGTTACATTTGCAATGAGAGATTTTAACCCAACTCTTTTGAATAAAAAACTCATACATTTACTATTAAATCAAATGTTTGTATGCTGAAATCTAAAACCACTTAAATTGACAATAACTGTACCATAACCCGAAGCTTACGTAAATCCAAACTCAAAATTATCCGACTTGAATTCACCACTCTTCCAATTGCCCCCCAGCTTTCCTTTCATATTCAAGTTCAATTTCTTTTATTTTTTAATGAATAAAGAACATCTTATAGACGTTGAAAATTTGTAACTAAAATCATATTTTCACAAATACGCTTTCAAGTAACTTTTGGTGGAATAAATGGTAAAAACAAGAAAGAAAGATATACACTATGTTGATATGAATGTGATAAATCCCAATTCTTAAATTTCACAAGACTAGGAACTTTTTATAAGCTACTATGTGTATAGATGGTACAGACGTAGAATCGAAATGCGTGCATCCAATGATCTGCATTTTTGCAATGTTTATAACAAATCAGGGTGAAAGCAAACATCTCATCAAAATTTTTAGGGCAAAATTTGGCTAGCACATATGCAGGAACTACCTGATTTACATCAGAAATATTAGGCCTCCTACAAGCTTATGCTACTCAACTACCCACCAAGCCACCTTTTTAAGTAAGTAGCAAGATTTATCTGCAAGGAAATGATCAGGAAGGCAAAACCCAGAAGGTGCAGTCAGCAAGAACCATCCACATCAACCAGTACACACCAATGTCAACTCGTTAGAAACCACCAAGGCCATAGTTGATGTGCAGAAAACTGATTAAAGATCAAATTTAGTCTGCAAGATCCAATAGCATTATGTTCCTCAAAACATTCCTGCATAATAACAATCAGGCTTCTGCATGCCTCCGGATCTTCTTCTTTAGTTTGTCCTGCTCCCTGTATCTCTCCTGCCTTTCTTCTCTCCGGCGCTTTCTTAATAACTGCTCATCCTTTGCTCTCTGTGTCTCAAGTTCTTTCCTCTTTTGCTCCTCCTTGAGCCTTCGCTTCTTCATCTGCAAATTCGCAATAATGATGATGATACAAAACCTTTCAACATGGGAATTAACATCAGTAATAAATGCCTAATCAAGCAGGTGAGCAAACCCTTGAGAGCTCATCGACTTGTTCCTATCGCTGATGCACACCTAGCTCTACATTTACTCTGAGCAAATGACTTATTTGAAATTACAAGGGATAAAATAAGATATTTGAGCCAATATCTAGAATCACAAACCTTGTCATTCCTAATCAATTGAAGTTGCTGAACAAGAGCATGAACTTTTCGTTCATGAGGCTCCATGACAACAGCTCTTCTATCTTCAAGAAGTGGTCGTTTCCGATGAGGTATATTCTTGGGCTTTGATTCAAATGGAAGATCCGCCTGTAATGCCTTAGGAATGACCAGGGGATTGAACTTCCTTGGCTTTCTCTCAATTGGCTGTAAACACAAATATAAGCACAACAAAAACAATAAACATTAACAGATTCCAAACAAAGAGAAACCTCTTTTGGGAGGTGGCAGGAGGTGACTGAAAGACCTAAGGTCCAACATAATCACCAGTAGAGGTAGCAACAGCTGACTTTTAATGACCCACCAAACCCGTCCAAAAGCCAACCCAACTCCAGTCTATCTACTCAAAAAGCCAACATTCCCAAATCTGGCACATGAACTCCACTGCTATCTAAATGCAAAGTAAATGTAGCAAACATTCATCTGAATCTGAAAGACCCACCCAAAACCAAACCCGATACCCCAGAAATAACTAAAAAGTCAATGGAATAAATTTAATGTAATCTGAACCTGAAATGACTCAAAACCTAAAATCCCAACCTCCCAATAGCCAGCTCTAATCACCAGCGTCATATTAATAATAATAAGAAACAATTTAAAAAAAAAAAAAAACCTTGTAGAGGGAATCCTTGTTAACAGGAATAGGAAGATTGTGTTCCCTCCTCAATTCTGCTACAGTTTTCATTCCTTGCCAGGTTGTTTGACGAGGTTGCAATGAAGTAGTTAATGGATTGTAAAACTGAGGAACTTCAACTCGAGTCCATGCACGCAAAAAGACTATGTCACTCATCAAAATCCGATCCTCAAAGGTGCACCTTGCAATTCCTTCCCTAGGTTGCCCTCCCTTTTTCTTGGGCTGATTACCAATCTCTTCCTTCGCAGCCTGAGAGGATGAACACCATTAGTTTTCAGCATATTTTCTTTTTAGCAGGAGTAAGGTCTATTTGGATCGTGTTAAAGACAACAAAAAACCCTGATTTATTATGGTCTTGCCAAAGAAAGATCCTGGGAAGGATTATGATAGCGGGACATGTCTCCACATTTTACCAACTTAAAGTTAGAGTAGCCACTCTCAAATAAGACTAGTGCTGGGCTGGCTTACTTGTCTGCCCTTCACTTTCTTCATTTATTAAAAGAATCTAGCGCAAAAGGCAAGCATGTGTAATCAAAAGTAAATGCAACTAAAAGAATCTATGAGGACATAATACAAATAGTCATAAGAATATCAACTTCTACATGAACAAACATACCTTTTTCACCTGCCCACGGATCCCACTGACAGTTCGAACTGCAGCACCCTCAAACCGAGCTACTTCAAGATCTGAAGTAAACATATCCTTGATGAGGGCTGTTCTCTTGAATATTTTACAGGGGTAACCAACCAGCTTAATTTTTTTCACTATCTGTGCTGCATGGTTAAACTCAAGTACATATGCTGTTGCTATGATGCGAAATGCTGCCTGGCATGCCAAATAAAAGCAACTTGGTGAGTAGTGAAAACTATAAGATAATAAAGGAAACAAGGAGAAGAAACAGAACCCTGACAGAAACAAAGGTTTAGAATTGCCTTAAGGCTCCAACTTTACCAAGTCAACTGTGGACTGTAGTTCAGTAAAGGTCTACAATTAGGCTTATTAAAGATTGGTTTACCATCATGAAAATAACAAAAATAAAGAAATTTAAACATTACTTGAATATCAAAAAGGTTGTTTCTTAGGAAGACTAAACATCTGAAATTCCTATGCCAACAGCAGCAGAGGATTGCATCAAATTAAAAGGGCAACATTTAGGCCACAGCCAAGAATTTTATCTATGGATTTCACCTTTGAGTCGTGAACATAAACCTTGGTATCAAAGGTAAAGTTTGATGGTTAAATAATGAGTGTTCAGTTGGGATCTTATAGATGGCCTTTCTAGGGTTTAAAGGAAATGATATGGGGCTGCAATTAGATCCAAACAGAGCTGGATCTCAAATAAGAAGATTAAAATATAGTTCAAGGCTTTGCTGAAATCTTTCCAAGTACACTTGTTCTCCACTAATTGAAAGATTACATGCACATATAGAGACTTTCAGGATGTACATGTAGGGGCTTTTAGTAGTATTGATTCTAGAACTTAAAAACCTAAGATAGAAAATAAGATAAAGGTTGACTGCTAAACACCTGGAACGTTAATAAAACCTCAAAGACATTAATAAAAGTACTGATTGAAGACTCATGACTACAGCTGTAGCAATTTTGAGGAAACCTGGAATTATTAGAATTGCCTGAAACAGGAATTAAGCAGCCTATGTAAGCTCCTAAATCATGGAAACATCAAATAAAGACAACACCTTGAAATTCCCCAACTCAAATCTTATGTTTCAGGAGAAGATTAGCAATATATATTATCATTTCCAGAAAGTACAATAACACAACTAGCTCTGTTCTGACACTTTCAATTCAGCAACCAGCAGAAACATCAGGACCCTTGTTAAAAATTCACTTTCTAGTTTTACATGCCATACACAAATTAAAGGACTCTAAGGCTGCATGTAATTTAGTTAAAGAAAAATATGTAGCTATGTGTATAACTGATCTGTCAGAACCAAAAAAATAAATAAATGGTAATATAGTTTTAATTTTCAGATCCTCATACCCTCCCTTTACAAGTCCAAGTATGTCAATAACTTGAAATACTATTTTCAATATAGGAACTATGAAATTCTAACTACCATAGTGAAAAAGTTTAATCAAGATCCATACATGTTATCCCTTCATCACCCCCACCTGCTCCATAATTTTATGAGGCAAAAGCTCTTAACATGAAAAGTACAATTGAGAAAAGTCACCTGATTGTTTGATAAACTCTGAACAGCAAGCACTCCAGACTTGGGAGGGGCAAGGGGGCCCCAAAACATTGCAAGGCAATGCATATGTTCTGGAGTGTACTTGAGCATGCGATGCCTTCCATTCTGGTCCTCAATGGCATAAACTGGGGTGGTCTGGTAACGCCTCCATCCAATTGAAACAATTATTGGATCTCTAGTCTTCAGCACTTTCTTGTGCCATCTGTGCCGTTTTAGCCTTGTCTGGAAGGGGAAAAAAAGGAGCTTTTACAATACATATACTTTCTTCAACAAGACAAAATACAAAAACCATTGGAATTACAAGAGAATCTCTTAATCAGAGTGCAATGTGGATATTTCTACCAAATTGTTATTTTATAGAATCAAGAATTTATCAAGTAAATATGCACCAAGTCTTGTAGAATTCTATGATTTGACAACCTTTCAGTTCAAATCTAAGTTTTACTTATTCAATAATGTTTTAGTTTTAAAGTCTACTACCAAAAACAAATTACCAATTGTTAAGATCCAGTTTAAAACCAATTGGTAATAGGGGAGAGGCCCAACTTGAACATAATGCCACACCAAACCCTAAACAGAACCAATGTGGGATATTACCACTTAACTCCCCCTCACTTTTAAACCCCATATAAGCAACTGAAAGATATGAATTGAATACATGGACAATAATAAGGGGTCACAAACAACTTGAGCTCTAATACAACATTAAGCATTATATATAAAACCAATCGGCAATAGGTGAAAGAGTCATACATGAAAAGCCTAAACTCAATCGATGTCATAGAGTGTCAAATGCCAAGCGAAAAAAAACAGATAAAAGGAAAGAAAGAAACACAAGGTAAGTGGAAAACAGAAAAAAGGGGGAAAGCGTAAATTTACCAAATAGAAATATATATAAAATTAAAATTACCTCACTAAAAACTGAGAAATAGCTTTTAACTGATTCAGTGTTCACATTTTGGAATTCAAAAAACTTGTTTCTTTTAGATTCAGATAGTTACTGAAGTAGTAAGAACCTTTCTTCCACCAGAAGCACCAATGACTTGGCATGGCAGACAATCATGAGACTTCCACTACATACTTTAGTTTCTTGCAAATTCCATAGCAGGAACCATAACTCACAATGTTAAAGACATTTGAATTAGTGAACACATAAAGGAAGCACCTAAAGCTAGTGGAAGATATCGGCATGAGAAATGCATGCAAGATAGAACTCTAGATTCCAAAGTAAAACATCTCCCAGCAGGTAGTTGAAAACAATAAAATACCCCAATATATAACAGGAGAGCAGAAAATTATTCAGCATTGCAATGGCACAATATTAATAATCTTTAGCATATTCTAACCTGCATGTATCCCACATTTTCCTCACCAAGACCAATTCCTCCAACCAAAACAGGATGGCAGGGATCAAAATATTCAACCATCTCGAAAGGAACACCATGAACTTCCAATCTTAGATACATCCCCGTGCAGAATCCCTCAATTTCCAGCCGGGTAGCCTCATCAAGATCATTGAGTTCTGCTATATTCATTTGTTTCTGGTGTTCAATCTCTTCTTTCAACTGGAAGAACCAAGAATAATTTAATGCTTAAAACCTGATATTAGATTATATATCTGATCAAAAGAAATGCCACAAAGTCTACCTTGTCATAATAACCACTGTCATTTGCTTGACTTTGGTGAAATTTGAACCCATGTCGTGCATCAGTTTCTTCTTCTGGTGATTCAGACCCATCATCTGTAAACCTAAGTTAAGGTCACAAAAGAAACTTTAAACAGTTTCCAGCTGATGCATCCCATTTGAACAGAAACCAAAATTAAACTATTCTTATAAGGAAAGAAGAAAATCATGCTGTCTACAGAAATGCACAAGTGGAAGCAACAATCTCAGGCACAGATGAGAACATGGACAGAAATGGCCGATGAATGAAGCAAATTCAAACCGAGCCCCTCTAATTAATAGAATTTACCACCAGGGACAGGTAGGGATCAAGACAAGCAAGCATAAAATAAGAAAATAAAACACTATATTCAAAATAGTTTAACTGAAAAGGATATTGAGCATCAAATTTTGCACGGAGAGCTAGCTTTTTTAACCTCCGCTCCTCAGTTGCAGCATCATCTTTGTTCTGGATTGCACCATTACTGGAATCTTCTTTCTGATGGCTCTCGCACTTCTCACCAGTTTCTAAATCTTCAAAGTCACCATACACATCATCTTCTGCTTCAGTTTTAGCTTCTGACATTTGATTTCTGAGAGCAGCTTTAGACCAATCACCAGTGACAAAACGATCACGAACACTCCCATATACTTCTTCCTCTTTCCAGTTCTTAAGCGCTGAATAATTTGTGGATTTGGAACAGTCCTCAGTGTTGATGTTATCACTGTCTAATCCTTCTTTCAAATTCTACAGTAATACCAAAAAAATAATGAGAATAACAATGAGAGGGGTGAAAATAAGTAAAAATATGATGGTCAACGGGATGGCACACTTGAGCATCTCTAGTATGCAACACTTGAAAGATTAAAAAACAGTCATGCCACAAGTTATGTCCAGGACAGACCTTTTTCTGTTCTCCTTTTGGCTTAAAAAATTCACCATCACTCTCTTCATTCTCACTATCATCCTGCACTTCATTAATAAAAGTATTTGATGTTGATGCAGATTTTCCATATACAAGCTGCATAAGATTTATATTTTGTTTCTTAGCCGTCCTTTCCACCAACAATGCTCTCCACTTTGATATGTTTCCCATGCCATCTTCTGGAAGGACATCGTGAAAAAGGAGTTTACAATCAAAACAAAAACTAGCAAATCTTTCAAAAAAAAACAAAAACTTGCAAAAAAACAAGTCTAACATAATGATATACCCGCTTTAGAAATTACACAATTGATAGACTGTGAATCTAGAGGTGTCCATGCGCTGGGCCAGATCGAGCCAACATTCTGAAAAAGTAAGCCTGAACCTCGCCCAGCCCGTCATCTAGATAGTATTTTTTATTATTAAGATAATGAAAAAGTCTTTTATATTAATATTTTAGAATTTTTAAATATATTCTTCAATTACAATTAAACAAAAATTTATTATTTACTAATAAGTTAATCTTGGACCAAGTTGGGCACTCCCAAAAATGAAGCCCAACTCCAGCCCAAATTGGCAGGGCCTATGGGCCAAGTTGGGTAGCCTAGCCCTTGGACAACTCAGATGTTATCTACCCAAAATTCATTATATTGCTTTATATTTAACATAACTTCCTACATGCAAGCTCAGAGAATCATGGCTATCAGTGATGGATGAGTCCATATTATTTTGCAGAAGCTGCTAATAAAGTAATCACCAGCACACAAATTTAAGCTTAAATTAATAAATAATAAACAGTACCATCAGACTTCAGATCCTCGTTATCACCATCTGAAAACTCTGAACCTAAAAATGACTGGGTGTCTTCATCGCTTCCATCATCTTCACCTTCATCTTCATCATCATCATCATATTCATCATCTGCATTCTCTTCATCTACAACCTGCAATAAAGTGAATGTAAAAAACAAAAGCTTTTCCCACCAATACAGCCTTAATAACACATTGCAGAGAGGGAAAGGATATTGCTATATGACTCTTCCAGTTACACCTTGTGGAATAAAATTATGGCTCTTTCAGAACAAACAATAAGAATCAGCATTAATTACCTTGAGACTACTATGATCAATGCTGTTTCCAAAGATTGCCTTTCTCCTTTTCCTACCATTGTGAAATTCAACCTGTTCCATAACTCGACCTGGTCTCTCTAATGCATCAGCATTTTCTTCACCAAAATTGCTACCTTCGTCATCAAGATCTGAAGACTTTGAACCATCCAGATCACTGTGAGCACTTTCTTCATCAAACTGAGCAGCATCATCTTCTTCACCAGGCTGGTATTGCTCCAAAGGCTCTATATCACGAATATGCTTTGGTGATTCGTCACAATCCTTTTTGCCACCTTCAGTTTCCAACAAGCCATTAGGATTCTGACTGAATAGGGAAATTTTGCTTTTTTCTAACTTCTCATCAATTGGGTTCTTTATATTCTGCAGTGATTTCACCAAGGCCTCCCCAACATCTCGTTCCTTCCCTATAAAAACAGAAAGAAATGGGTGAGGGATTTACCCAAAATATACCTTTAACAAAAGACAGAAACTGAGAACATGAAAGAGATTTTAAACCTTTACGTAGTGTACCCCCCATTTCATCAACTTTAGAATATTGAACAAAATGGTCATTAATGTTTATGTAGACCGCATCTTTGTCATACAACAGGTCCCCAAGTCCAGACATGGGGGCATAAAAAAGTTTTTCTTTGTCACGCAATCCCTTCTTTTTTGCAGCTGATGGTAAAGGACAAGGATCAGATAGGCCTGTAACACCAGCTAAACTAAAGTCTCCAACACCAGCAATATGGACCTGATCACAAATTATATATGAAACTTAAGTACAGCAAAAATTACGATAAGTCATTTCTCATAGATTAGGATAACAATATATTACTTTAAAAGATTAAATGGAAAAGGTATTTGTTGTCAATGTTACTTTTAATGTCCTTAAAGCAGATCTACTGAAACAACCAAACGGCACAATCCATTTGCAGTCCTACCTAGTAATGACTATTTTTATACTTGTTTCAAAATGGAAACTTTACCTTTGTTTTAGTAATAATTTATAGGTAGTGGACTTTTTTTCTGGGTACATATATAGGTAGTGGGCTTTGCTACAACTACTTAATGGAGCAAACATAATGAAAGCAAGTATGTAAAACAGCCAGATTACCAGCAATGCAGAATATTTGCCTACATAATGTTTAAACAAAAATCAAACCCATCCTAAGAGCTTCATTTAGAGTGTATTTGGACAAGAAGTTTTGAAATCTTGAAAAATTTCCAAAAGAAGGCCTCTTAAAATGCATGAATTTAAAATAAATCATTTATAATTGCATTGTTTGAATAAGCATTTTTTTAAATGAAATTTGAGTGTATAAGATAAAAGAATAATGATGTTAGGGATAGGAAAACAAAAAAAGGGGAAAAAATGGCATTATGAGTGTCATCAAATTTGAAAATAAATATATAAATATTACTAATAATACGAAAAAATCAAGAAATATAATTAAAAATGAGTTTTGGTATGGTTAGAGTTAAAAGAAAAAAAAAGTTGCATTAAAAAAGAAGCATAATAAATATTGATGACCTAGTACAAAACCATGGACTTTCACAAATTCCACCGCTTGAGAAATTTGGGCCTTCAAATTCTCTCATCTAAATTCCAATCATTTTGAAAATTCCAATTTCACCAAACAAAATGACTTTATTTTGGAATTTTGAAATGCTCTCTACAAATGAAATCCCTCATCCAAACACACTCTTAGGATGCTTTTCAGAGGTTTTGAAACTTCCAATGAATTTTAAAATACTGGCATTATAAAATGCAGTATTTTAAGATTAACAACTATAAGAATCATTGTTTGAATAATTATTCACCTGAATTAAATTTCACCCCAAAGCCTAAATAAAATTTATAACACAAAATACTAGTTTGGTGACCAAGAACTGAAAGAAAATACTCATTTACACCAATTTAGTTGACATGATATATAACCCACATAAAATTGAACAAAGAAATGAGGAAAAGAGAAACACATTAGTGGACAGTAACCAACATGAGCACATAGGAAGCTCAAATTCATATCATTGACCAAAGAAATGGTCTTAGGACAACTGATTAGAAAATAAGATTCTAAAAAATCATTGAATTATTCTTGCAAAAGAAAATGGCGAAGGCTAGAGCATATGCATCATCAAGTTTGAGGTCATAACGTAGGCCATTCATGTAGGGCAAATAGATCACCAGTTACTGAAAGACTCTAGTTCTGACCTTCACAGGCAAAAGCTTTTAAATCTTTAAAGCATCCATCAACTTAAACTGCTGCATAGTAATGATTGTTATTTAAGATTCATAAGACATACCTTAGTTCCTTTTTTCAAATTACAACCCCGCAAATAACCATAAAGTGTGACATTTCTATCACATTTATTATTCATTTGCACTCTGTCAGGGGGAGTAACATCTTCAAAACGATCAACCAAGATATAAGGATGAGAAATTCTCCACGACAAAGGAGGGAACTTCATAACAGAGATAAATCTTGCAAGATTGTGAATTTCACGCTTTGGATATCTGTCAGATAAGGGGGAGAAGCAACAAATAAACTTATCAGGATGAGCTACCATGGAATTTCATCATTAAGTGTAATCAAAATAAAGTCTTAGGTAAGATGCTTACTTCCCATGAATGAGACCAGATAAATAAAACAATTTAGCGCCATCATATATTTCTGTCCAGAAACGATGCTTAAGACGCTGTTTTGTTTTCTTTAGTTTCTTTACGTCCTTAAATTTATCAAGGTGAGTAAGAACCCCCATCACCTTTGGGAAGCCATGAACTTGCAATATGTTAAGGAATTCAAATGTTTCCTACAAGATAATAAAAAGGAATTCAAATGCATTAAAAATCTCATTGATCGAAAACTTGATATGCTTAAAATGCACAGGGAGGAAAATGAACATATAGGGTGCAGATAGCATCATTAAGGAAGCAAGTTCATGATTATGACAGAATAAAACAAATGGAGGAAAAAAGGAAAAGGAGATTGTTCTTGCATGAGGATGTAAAACTAATTTTCAAAATAGGAGATTTATAGAATAATAATTTCCAGAAAAGCTGATTATCATCTTCCAAAATTTAAAAGCTGTGGGAAGCATACCAAAATTTTCAATATCTCACCATTTCAAAGCCGTAACTTCCATCTATGAGAAGCAATGCTAGATCAGCAAACTTTGCGGCATCAATCATGCCATTGATATCATTTGGACACTCAACAAACTGCAGCCGCCGTTGCTTTCCTAACATATTCAATCAATTCCACATCAGACAAGGAGCCTCAACTCCGCAACTTTTCTAAACCAGATAATAAATAGGAATAACTACTAAATTTAGGGAATCATCAACCTGATACAATGGTAATTGGTCCTCGAACCTCAGGTAAATTATGCTTTGTGTAATGCTTTACAAGAGACTTTATTACCAGAGACTTTCCAACCTGCCACCGAGTAAAACTTTCAACAATTATTAACCATAAAATCATTGGGAAAAGAAATCTAGATGGTACCAGCTAGAGTTAATTGTGCACACACACAAAAAATTCCTGACTTTGAAAACAACTGAAAAGTAGGCATCAATTGGCATTTGGAACAAATAATTTCCAAGGTTTTCTGAATTTCATTTCTAGCTTCAGGATTTCCCTGCTTGGTAACCTAAAGATCAATGATTTCAAATTCAACATTGTAAATCCACGTTTTCAGTATTATCCTTGCAAATTCCATCAAAACGGATAGAAGTTTCTGTTTTTCTCTCTCCTACTTCCCTTCCCCCCCCCCCCCCCCACTTTCTCTATCTCTCTTTCCCAAGTTTCTTCACTGTCTATACAACACATACTCAAGGATGAAAATATGTTATCCTAAATATCTAAGCTTCTTTAAAAAACAATGAAATAACTTCTAATTTAGAGTAGCAATCCCTTCTACCAGAAAGCCCAAACAAGGAAATTAGGCGTACCAGTTTTCCTCCTCAACATTTAATTTTCACACCAAAATTAAGTTGCACCTCTCCATCTCCATCTCCTTTCATATCTGTTCTCAATTTTATGTAAATAGTTCATTTTTCCAGGGTATTAGCAAAGGACTTTATGTTCTTATAACTTTCTTCTCCACTCTATGAAACAGGTAACTATTGTTCCAAAAACAAACAGAACAACCTCTATTTTAGCCTAATTCTTATAAGCACAAACCATGTTTGATATCCTAAACCACAATGAAATTCAAATATTCCTCAGCTCCAAACAACATAATTTATTTTATTTTTCCTTCGGTTCCCAACAAATTATAACAAAGAATAATAATATACCATTTATCGGAAGTAAGAAGTGTACCTGAGGGGGGCCCTGCACGACAACTACAAAGGGAGGCGGTTCGCTATAGGAACGATCGATAACAGGAAGATGAAGCCTACGCTGCTCTTTCTCTACGGCGCGTGATTGCAATCGCTTCGCTTTCGCATTGGAACGAAAAGCGAATGCCTAATTCAAAATTCAAATTTAAAAAAAATAAAATTATTAGCTAAAGGCAAAACAGCAAAGTAATAGGAAGTGAAAAGGAGAAAAGCAATGGAACCTTAGGGTTTTGCTGCCTCCGGTCAGAGTTTTGATTCTTGTTTGCGGCTTTGGCTTGGGCTTTCCTTTTAGCGGAGGCGCCCGACTGGCGAGAGCGGTGAGCCTTGTGCGACTGCTCACCGGCGCCACTATCCATAGCCATGGCAGCTTCTTCTTGGTGAATAGAAAAGGAACTAGTAACGATGTGGATGAGAAGGCAAGCCAAGCAACTCCGGCTTCTTCTTGTCTTGCTATGGGTTTAAGGTGCAAAAACCCTTTCTGGCCAATAAGGAAAAAGGTTGCAAAAACCTTTGCCAACTCTTCTTTTTGTTAGCTTTAATTATTACGAGTGCTTAAAGAGAAAAAAATATATAAATAAGATTTACAATGAACATAATGGTTAAAAAAACCCTCAACTATTTAAAAAAATTAAATAAATTTTTATTTTTTTATTATATTCAATTAAATCTTTATATTTTTACTTTAAATCAAATAAATTTTTATAATTAATAATTAATTATTATTATAAATTAAAATATCATTTGTTATTTTTTTCGACACTTAATAACATTAATGTGATAAGTTAAAATGTCACATAACCAAGTCACAATGCCACATTTGCATACTATGTCATCATTCATGATGACATGTTAGCATACCATATCATCATCTATTGTAACATGTTAACATATCACGCCAGCTTCACATGCTATAACATAACAAATGTTATGTTCACTAAATCAATCATTAATTATAAAAATTTATTTGACTTAAAATAAAAATATAAGTAGTTGATTAAATGCAATAAAAGTATAAAGAATTATTTGAATTTTGTTAAATAGTTTAGGAAATTTTTTAGATATTATGTTGTTATAATGTTATATTAGAATATAAAAAAGTATGAAAAATATATGACATAATTAATATAAATTGAATAAAATATAATTTATTAATATCATATAATATTTAAGATTATATAATTTTATATTACTTATTAGTATTATACAATTACTCATCATTTGAAATTAATTATAAATTTACTTTTAATATTAATATATAATGAATATATATTAAATAAAATATAATTTATTAATATTATACAATATTTAAAATTATCTAATTATTCATAATTTAATATTAACTATATTATTTCTTATGGATATCCGTATTCATTTAATCATATTATCTAATTAGATTAGTGTTATGTTTAAAAAGTAATATTTATGTATATTTTCTACCGTATTAATAATTTAATGATATATAAATTAATTTAATATTATTAAATTATTTATATTATATAATATGACTTTAAAAAAATTATTGAACATTTTAATTATTTAATAAATTTAATATTTAAAAATATTAATTATGATTTTATACAAATATAATACTTAATGCCAAATTATTTTGTAATGAATATTTTATTATTCAACCAATATTTAAATTATATTAAATCATATATAATTGAATAATAACATATAATGTCATTATTAAAATAATTACATAAATATTTAGGCATAAACCATTTTCTTATACTAGGGTTTATTAGAAAATAACTAAATTTAGTATAAATAATTCATTTAAACAAGCAGCCACTTTTTGGTAGAGAAAATAAAAACTATGAACTGAATTTCTTTACGTAAGATTTGAGGATTTTCAAAATCAAGCTTGGAAAATAAAAAAAATCAAATTTTTTACCTGAAATTTATCATTACAAGTGAGTAAAAGTATTCTTTTAATTGGAGAAAAATATTGCAAGAATTTAGGTTAAATTATTAATTAGTCACTATATTCTAACAAAGTGATGGATTTAGTTCCTATACAATAATTTGTAAAAATTGAGTCCTTTATACTTTCAAAAATTGATGTCAGTCTAATAAGTTCAAAATTTTTTATTATCTATGCTGATATAACATTTTCTTACTAATATGGTATTGGATATAATGATGTGTTAATGTTGACATGACATTTTTATTTATTTCACAACATTCTTTTTACTACTTTAAATTATGAATCACAAAAATTTAATTCTTTTCTATCTGAAATCCAAGAAATCTATTTGTATTTTTTATCTATTTCTTTTCCAATCCTATTTAAAATCATTAGCTTACTTTAGACATTTTCATATTCACACTTATAAAATCCATGTTAGTGTTTGGTCACGCCATATTAGCACTACTATTGCATCATTTATGAAATGGCACATCATCATTACCATGTCATCAGATTAAATGTCACATTAGCAAGAAAATATCACATCAACATAGCAAAACATCATATCAATATAGATAACTAAAAAATTTTAACACATTAGACTAACATTGTCAATTTTAGAAAGTATAAGGACTTAATTTTCACAAATTATTGTAAAAGGAATAAATCCACCACTTTGCTAAATTACATAAACTAATTGTATAATTTGAGCTAAGAATTTATATTAATATTTATGAGAAAAATCTAAAAGTTTCATAGTTTTCACATCTCTTCATGATCTAGCAAAAGTTGTGCTTGCTGTGATCAATTATTTCTTAATTAAACATAATTATATGCTTGGTTTAGAGGCTAGATGGGGAAAATCCAAATTCTTATGAATTAAAAAGAAAAATTAGCTTGTAAGAACCAAGTTTCGTGTATTGTACCCGTCACTTTATTTTTGATTTTGTACCAATTTATAAAGTTTCACTATTTGAGTTATATATGGTTGGAAAGGTACATGAAAATATTTTCAAAAGAATCAAACGAAAGTGGATCCGAATTTCCTAAGTATAGATATGAATTTTTGTTGTAAAGACTGTATAAATTGCCTAACAACAATACCAAGGGCAATTTTAGAAACTTTCTTCACTTTTTCTACACTGATTTAGGTGTTGAGGTTTAAATGGATGGAAAGCCTATTAAGTATAGTTTTCAAAGCATTAAACGAATCTAAAGTTTGAATTTTGTATCTCAAGATATAATCATTTTAGCGAGTGATGTGTAAGTTGTCCAAATCAAGATTTAAGAGATTTTGGATTATTTTGTGTAGTTTCAAGTGATAAATAAATTTTAGAAAGCTAGATTGTTTATAATATGTTGAAATAATTGTTGTTAGGCCTTTTACTATTTTTAAAAGTAAATGTATGTATCCTTACACACCTTACTTGTTTTGAAACCATTTTATATGTATATTTCTTGCAAGAATTGAATATTTTATTTCATTATTTTTAATATATGAAAATAAGATCAAGCATATAATTATTTTTTGTTTGGTTTATTCATATGACGAAAATTGATTTAAATTAGTTCGCATACGACCTTACTAACGGGTTATAATAGGTAGTAATGATCATGAGAATTATTTGTCGATGCAGCCCTTATCACGGGTTATAGTATTGACTGTAGCTAATAATGATAAAACTTTATGAGTTCTAAAGATTGAATTTATGAATATTCAAATAATATTTGAAGAATGATATTTGATGGTCAATGATTTATGAACTTATAAAATTATTCGGTTTGGATATAATAATTTTTTTAACTATTTGAAAATATGATTTATTGAAATATTCGTGAATGATCTATGTGATAAATTGAAAAGGGGAAATTTTTTTTAGCTTTTAAAAATAACGTGTTTTTGTAAATAAGCCTCTAGATAATTTTAACTAGTTTTAGCCAAAAGAATAGATTTTGGAACAAAAATGCCCTTAATGAGCCATCTTCTTTTAGCCATATTCTGAATTATCGTCCAACTGCAAACACAGATAATTATTTTCCTTAAAAACATCCATTTTTTTTTGCGAAGCTTGTGTAAAACAAAATAATGTTGTATGAGATGGTTTTTCAGGGATTTTGGACATGACATGCAGATAACAGGAGAAAAGTGATATTAAATCGAACGAGGAACCGATCGTGATGAATCGAAAGCTTGGAGAATGATGTGAAACCAGAAATCTGTGATACAGTGGTGAATCGAAAGGACAAATATGTGAATCCAAAGCACGAAATTGTTGTACTGCAGCAGGCCATATGTAAGACAGCTATGGCAGGGCAGGGTTTAGAGTTTATAAAACGGCATGTTAGGAATGTGTGACACAACACGATGAGAATGTGTGGCAGGGTTGTGACAGAACAACGTTTAGAGTTTGTGACATGACATGGTTGGAATGTGTGACACGGTAGGGTTTAAGTTTGTGACACGCCATGTTGGGAATGTGTGACACAGCTGTGACACGTCAGTGTTCGGAGTTAGTGACACGTCATGGAAGAAATCTGTGAAACGCCATAGAGGGAATCTGTAGCATGCCAGAGTTTAGAGTTGGTGACACGTTATGAAGTGAATTTGTGACACGCCAGCATTTAGAGTTGGTGACACGCCATGGAGGGAATCTGTGACACACTAGCGTTCAGAGTTGGTGACATGCCATGGAGGGAATCTGTGACACGTCAACGTTCAGAGTTGGTGACACGCCATGGAGGGAATTTGTGACACCCCATGGAGGGAATCTATAACACGCCAGAGTTCAGAGTTGGTGACACACCATGGAGGGATCTATGACACCCCATGGAGGGAATCTATAACACGTCAGAGTTCAGAGTTGGTAACACGCCATGGAGGGAATTTGTGACACGCTAGCCTTTTAGAATTGGTGACATACCATGGAGAGAATCTGTGAGACGTTAGTGTTCAAAGTCGTGACTGTCACGACCCAAATTTCGGGCCATGACGAGCGCATGGGCCTAATGGACGTAGCCCACTAAGCCCAAGCAAGCCTATTTGTATGATTTGTTCATCATTTCATCATAAGTTGCTAAAGTCACATTTCATAATTTCAATTCAAAATAATGTTAACCATTGCCAACTCATAGTGGCATTACCAATCAAAATATACATGTATTGTCTAAAACATATATCTTAATAATTTACATCGGGTTTGTCTATACTCAACAAAAGGAATACTCGACTTTCAGTAGAGAGACTTGAGCGAAAGTTCAACTATTGAATGTCGAGATACCTACCAAGGAGACGAATCTATGAAGACACCTCGACCTAGTTACCGACTGCCTCTTGATCTGAAAACATGAAGTTGAAAACGGTGAGTATAAACCTAGTGAGTGAATAAGGAAGGGAACAAGCAAACGATAAGGAAGGTTTAAAGAAATCATGCTGCACTTATTTTCAAAAACAATGCAATTTAGTTTAGTTCTTATTAAAACCCTTCATTAAACCCTTAATGAGATAATCACTTGACTATAAAGGATCCATGCACAACAAAGGATTTGAAGAGTGAAAACTTTAATAGCATTCAAGCAAGTCAAGTGAAACGATGGGTCCTCGCTGCAGGGAAAAGGCATTCTCGTTATCAATTGGTCGAGGGTTTGTTAGTTGGCTGAAGGTTTCTCACTAAACCCCCCCTCATTTCAAACTTAATTAATTGATTCCTTAATGTTGGAAGTCCATGATCAATTATGGTGCTAAAAAAGTGGAGAATAGGGCAGCAACCGAACAAGGTAACAAGCAAGACAAAAAGTTTCTCGCTGTAGCAAGAATAAATCTCACTGCAGCGAGAAGCTTCAGCAAATTTCTTGATGCAGCGAGAATACATTCTCGCTGTAGAGAGAACCAAGCTAGTGTAAACCTTCCAAACTTGAGAGTTTCTCGCTGCAGCGAGAAATAGAGCAATTTAGTTAAAAGGATCTTGTTACATCAAAAAGCCATTTTCTTGTTGAATGAAAAGCAATTTGGGAACAATTAACAATACCAACATACAACACAATCACAATTATTTTCATAACTTTCTATAACACACACACACACACACACACACACACATATATATATATATATTTACATATATCATCATGCATACCATCCTGCCACACTTAGCTCAATGCAATATCATCATCATGTGTGCACTCCTTACTCGCACACTTCAACAACATCATGTGTGCACTCCTTACTTGCACACTCTAACATCATCATGTGTGCACTCCCTCCTTGCACACTTCAACATCATCACACAACATTATTCATCAATGCACAACATATATTCATATATATATATACATACCAACATAATTTAGGAGCACATGGATTCATCCTTTTACACATTTTACATTTTCACAACATCAAAACATTTTATCAAGGGCTTGTTCCTCGACACACATTTTTAAAGAAAGGTTGGATAAAATCATTCAAATGTTTCATCCAAATATATTTACATTTCCCAAAGAAATTTTGAAATGCAAGTTCACTCACCGGTATTTGTTAAATCTTTACTCAACTTCAACTTCCTCTAATGGTCCAAATGGGGCGGTGGGGCTTCGTTGGAACCTATCATCACATTAGCATCACAATTAACTCAATTCACATAACTATAAATTCTAAAAGCTATCTCTTAACTAGCTTCCAATTGCCATTAAGTGGCCATCTATTTTCACTATCCTAATCACTCTAAAATGAATGAACAACCTTAACTACAAAGCACTCACAAGTCTAATCACTAGCCATTCTTAACTCTTAAAAGTCAACTTTAATTCGCTACTCACCTTGGTAGCTTTGTAATTAAAATTCTTTCAAAAAATTTTCAAGCTATTATAGAAGCTCCATCTTTCTCTCTCTAAAACACCTAGCTAGTGAGAGCAAGTATGAAAGTAAGACTTTCCAAGGGTTATAAAGTGATAGAGTGAGAGAGCACAAAAGGTTCTATAAAAGGGTGCACAAAAGCATGAAAATTGGAGCTAGCTTGAGAGAAGTTATGGAAGTTTCAAAACAAGCTTCCATGGAGGATGAAAGAAATGTGAGATGGGAGGAAGAAGAAGAAGAAGCTACTGGAAAAAAATGATATTTATAGCCAAAGCTTATCCAATCTCTACTAAAATTATGAAAATGCCCTTAACAAGTTACCTTGTTCTCCTCCAATCCTTAGTGTAATCATTTTACTCTTTTGACGTTGAGACAAAGTCCATAATAGTCTAGAAATACTCGAGTTCATGAAAACTTAAAATTTCGATCCGAGATGAAAAATGACCATTTTGCCCATACCTTGGAAATCATCATTATTTCAATTTTTTGCATCATTTTATCCTTATTTTCATCATTCATTTATGCCTTAGGTTTACTTAGGCCTTAATAATGTTTGAAAGCATACTTCTAGGGGCTCACTAGAGAAATGATGAAATAACCCTTAGCCCGTGTTATCGCGTCTACACCTAGTTACAGCCTATAAGGGTCAAGGTCTCATAGTGACATGTCATAGAGGGAATCTGTGAGACGCTAGCGTTTAGAGTTATGACATGCCATGGAGGGAATCTATGACACACCAGCGTTTAGAGTTTGTCAGACTCTATAGAGATCCGTGACACGGTAGGGTTTAGAGTGTGTGACATGGCATGGAAATTGATGGGTGACACGACATGGTTTGAAAAAGGAAAAAAAACGGGCAAATAACGAGGAAACTGATTGGACTTCAACTGAATGGATTCAATAAATGAATATTTATAGCGAAAATTATGAGGCCATTTCATTTTATTTAAATATTTTCCAGAAATCACAAACGTTTGTGTTTTTCCTTATTCCTCATTCCCCATTCCCAATATAGCAGAGTGCTTGACTTTCTTCTTTGCAAGCTTGACGACACCACAGCAACAATGTCTGTTATCAGTGAAGAGGTCAGTCGATCTGGAAAATAAAACTTCTTTTAAAACTTTCTTCTATTCGTTGATTTTTTGTTGGGTTTGTGTGATATGTTCGTGTTTTTTCAATCTTTTTCAATTGTTATGTTTAAACTATTTTTTTTCCGATATTATGGTGTACCAAAGTTTTGAACTATAACAGATATGGCGTATAGTGGGTAAACTACTTTTTGGGGTTTTTAGGGCATTTCGTGTAACGAGTCAGTAATTACACTGATTGACGTGTCACACGTCACGGGTATTTTAGGCCAATTCATCTAAAGACACAGTAATTATAGTGATTGGCGTGTCAGCGTTGGCATGTTACTACATTTTACGTTATATGCATGGCGTGTTACCACATTTTACGTTATATGCATGGAGTGTTACCACATTTTATGTTATATACATAGCGTGTTACCACATTTTACGTTATATGTAGGGCATGTTACCCCAGTTTACGTTATATGCATGGGGTGTTACCACAGTTTACGTTATATGCGTGGTGTGTTACCACAGTTTACATTATATGCGTGGCGTGTTACCATAGTTTACGTTATATGCATGATGTGTTACCATATTTTACGATATATGCAGGGCCTGTTACCACATTCTATGTTATATGCATGGCCTGTTACCATAGTTTGCGTTATATGCATGGCGTGCTACCACAATTTACGTTATATGCGTGGCGTGTTACCATAGTTTACGTTATATGCATGGCGTGTTACCACATTCTACGTTTTATGCATGGCGTGTTATCACATTCTACTTTATATGCATGGCGTGTTACCATATTTTACATTATATGCATGGCGTGTTACCATGTTATGGGTTAACTCACTCGTGCATGTGTGCCATGTTTTGCAGATGCAGTCCACACAGCATGAGGATCTTGACAGTTTGCTTATTGTGCAGAAAGAGAAGTGGGCGTTCAATGTCGCTATTAACACCCACTGTAAGTGGTCCCAACTTTATTACATCAATAAGACCCTTCAAGAGAAAAGGGAGTATGATGTAGTGAAGCGTACATGCTTCGGGTAATTGCTGGACGTATATCCACAATGCTACTTCTCCGCTGGTCTCTTGCATAACATCATGATCCATCGAATCACTGTGACAGATTCAATGGAGCATGAGCTATGGTTTACGATTGGGAAAAGCAAGGCGCGTATATCAAAGTAGGAGTTCTGCCTTATCATTGGACTGAAGTTTGGTCGAATGCCGGATGTGTTCACACGACCGTACGAGGTTGTTGCAGACGAAATTCATGTGCGATATTGGAATGGGCAGCAGAACGTTAAGTTGTAGGCCTTGCTTGATACATTCCGCGAAGGCAACTTTCAGCGATCGGGAGACGCGACCAAGATGGCACTTATCTTGATCGCGAATAACATTTTGTTTGGTCAAGACTACCGTAGACGGGTGACGCCTTGGCTCTTCTCGTTGGTGGAGGAGATCGACGCTTAGAATGTCTTTCTATGGGGTCACTACGTTTAGAGGCTAACCTTGGACTATCTTTTGAAGGGGTTCGAAGTGCCTTCCTCGAACGTACAGAATGCTCGTTTACGGTACAACATTTATGGATTTACGTGGGTGATACAAGTACTGTCATGTAACATTTTTCATTTTCCTTTTGACATAATAATTTGTGGTTGCAATCGTTTATCATTTACGGTCTAATAATGGTTACATTTGACTTGCAGTTCTGAGCAATGGAGGCAATTTCGGCCTTGTAAAAGATAGTTGCCCCCTTTGCTCCGAAGGATGTCTACCCACTCATGTGCAGATGGGAATGCAACCAGAAGCCAAAAGACTTCTATAAGGCAGTTGAGATGTTGGAGTCATCTCAGCAGGTGAGTGAACAGTTACTAATTTCTTCTGTGAATTTGTATAATAATTTTCCCTAAAATTTAATCACAATCCCTATTTTGCAGTGGTGGGCAGTGGAAACCTTGGAGCCTAACTTGAATGAAGCCAATTGAGATTATTTTGTAGACATTGATGTCCCGTTATCTGAGGGCCACCAATGCGTGCCAATAGGGCACATGGAGGATTGGGCGGATTGGGGCTTAGGTGCGAGGGAAAATAGGAGAAACTTGAAGCACAAAAGAGCCATCAGTTCCATGAAGCGAAGGTGCACCGCCTCTGTTGTTGTCAATGAGCTTTCGTTCCCCAAGTTAATGGGGGAAGTGACGACCATGGCAATGGTAGTGAAAAGCTGATAAGGACGGTTCTAAAGGTTTGTGTTCAACAATTCCATATGTGATTATTGAATAAGATATCTATGTTTGCAGTTGGACCATACGACGATAACTCCACAACCACCGATAGATCCTCCTTAAAATCACAATGGTAACGAGGAACCTGTAAGGATGGTTATAACGGTTTGTGTTCAACAATTCCATATGTGATTATCAAATAACATATCTATGTTTGCAGTTGGACGATGCGGCGATAACTCCTCAATTGCCAATTGGTCCTGCTCAACCGTAAAGTGTTAAAGAGTCACCGGTAAGGATATTAAAGTTCTAACGGGTAATGTTCAATAATTCCATATATGATTATTGAATAACACAGTAATATATGTTATTACAATTGACCTAGTCGATAAGAGTCAATGACGGGTTGTCACGAAGCGTCAGCTATGACGGATCATGAACCGGTATGAAAAAGACATGACAGAGTTGAAGGCTTCAATTTAGTCGTTTACTCTGGCGATGCAAATGTTTGAGGACCGTGTCGTTGCTCGGATTCTAGATGGCCTGAAATCACAGGTACATTATTCTATCTTCGCTCATATATTGGTCGTTTATGTTTAGTAGGTGTAGTTCTATTTTTTGTTCTCGATTTATGGTTTGTGGTATTATATGAGCTAACGAATTTTCCCATTTGTCTCGTTATGTAGGGCGGTCCTTCATCTGACAGTGCTGGTGAGGACCACGATGATGCTAATGATGGGCACGATGATGAACCTGGTGTGCACATTCACGATGACATTGTTGATGCTAAGGGAAACCCTGTTCCTGAGGTCGATCCGGTTATTGATGCATCTGCGAGAGGGGAGGAGGACCTTCACTTAGTCATGGCGGAAGGAGAGGATCTTCCTCAGGCCGATGCATTAGTGGAACCAGCAGCAAGAGGGGACCATCTTCCTTAAAGCACTCTTAAAGCCAGCGGCTCACGGTTGTTGACAACAGAGTCATCTGATGTCCATCATAGTGTAGCAGAAATTTCAGACCCAATTGAGGCGGCTCGGGTGAAAATGGCGAGCAAATACAAGGCAAGTCCATACGTCAACCCCTTAATGAGCCATCGGGATGTAAAGAGCACAACTATTGAAGCGTACGAAGCTTTCAAGAAAGAAGAGTGCACGAGGTAAGCTCATAAATAACATTGCAAATATTGTTTTTTAATGAAACATTAATCCACCAAGGCTTTTCAAACTCATTCTGTTACATATGCAGGCGTAACGTTGAGATTTTAGGGAATCAAAGGGCTGACTTTTTCAAAACATTAGAGGATCCTAAAGAAGAAATGAGTAGTGAACATATAGACGCATGCCTCAACATACTTTATAAGTGGATGACAAGGCTAAAGTCGAAGTTGTACACTACCCATGCATGTGTGGTTGACACAATATTCTTCCTAAGTTTATTTGAAAAATTTTCAATTATGAAAATACTAAGTTTTGATTGCATTAAGTGTTAGTTAATGTATACATGCTTCACAGGACACCATCCATATGCTACACACCTCATTTCCAACTGAATATGCTTGGTCGACTATGGTAATTCTCTATGAGTTAAGGACGTACGTGGAGGTTGAGAAGCCGACATATGGGAAAAAATGGGAAGATGTCGATTTCATCCTCACACCTTGCAATGTTGGTGGGCATTGGGTGGTAGCGAAGATCGACTTGGTAAGGTGGATGATTAAGGTGGTGGACTCCGCAAGAATTTTGGATGCTAAGGATAATGGAGTGCGAATGGCTCAGATGATACCCCTTACGACATTTATGCCAATTATCTAGCACCAAGCCGATTATTTCAACAAAACACACCGGAAGACACGGGATTTGATGCCGATGCCATTGGACATTCATTTGCCAAAAGCTAAAGTGCATTGGTAGGATGATAGTGTTAGCTGCGATATGTTCATGATAGGGTACATTGATGATATCTTGCAATAAGAATCGATTAGAGTTAAGCAAAATATGATTGCAAATATGCGTCGCCAATACGCTTTAGAAATTTTTTCCAACAGTTGTGAGAGCGAACCTTGAACATATCGGCCCTTGTCTGTACATTTTTTGTATATACAATTAATTTTATTAATTTTAATATTTGTTTATTTTATACATTACTTTTTCTTTCTCAATTAAAACATACTGCCTTTAAATTTTAATACTGCAACCACGTGGCGTGTCACACAATTCAAGCATGGCGTGTCACCCTTGAAACTAGAACAAGTCAGCATGTCACGCCAAGTATCTGGTTCCATTTAGCGTGTCACCACAATTGGGCATGTCGTGTCACCCCACAATACAGCAAGAAGTCAGTGGGTCGCCACAGAAATCTGCATGCACTCAACGTGTCACGCCAAGTATCTGGTTCCACTTAGCGTGTCACCACAAGATGGGGCGTGCTGTGTCACCCCATAATACTGCAAGAAGTTAGTGTGTCACCACAGAAATCTGCATGCACTCAGCAGTCAACTTAGCATAATATATTTTTCAGAAATTTTCATCCTTATATTTCAATTTTATTTTTAAAATGTTTTAATTTAATAAAAATTAATTATTATGATTCATAGATCAAATTTGATTGGATGATCCATAAATTTTTTAAATTTGTTTGGTCAAGTCATGTGTTTTAATCTTAAATTTCATATCATATGTTTTTAATTAGTCCAAAATTTTCTCTTTCTGGACTTGCATCCTTTGAAGTAAACTCCTTGGTACAAGATTATTATTATTATTTTGTTAATTGATTGGCTTAAAGTTTTATATGGAGGTAACAGTAGAAGGACTTTGCAAGTCTATTTAGTGTTCAAAACTACAGGCAAAATGAAATGAATAATGAAATAATATATCTACAAAATTAATAAACAAAAATAAAGACTTATCTACAATAGCAAACTAACAAACACAAAATCTAAATATGAATGAATGTAAGATACTGCAAGAGCAAATTGTGACAAAGGTATTGCACATGGGTTACAGATTTAGTTAGGCCGACAAGCTGTCTTCATCCACAAGACACCCTAGTTTTCAAACATTGTCCTTTGTATTGGACAGTTGTTGTGTGTGTGACCGATTTGTTTTCAACTTTAACATGCTTTCGGTCAGCGCACTTATGGAGGCGTCGATTGACTTGGAGATGGTGCTAGATTTGTGGATGGAACTGTAAATGGTGATGGGCAAATTTGTCTGTTATGGCCGTACGTCTTGCATTGTGAACATCTCTGTGCTTGATTGCCTTCACCGGCCAATGGAATCTTTCTCCTCTTAGGTCTTCCTGCTTGGCTTTGCCAAGGTGGTGGCAAGACGACAATTTGTTTCACATGAGGGGGGATGTCCCACTCACTAGGATGGCCTACCGGGCGAATGGACCCTGCATAACCCTCCACCAAAATGGTTGTCTTATAGTAGTCAGCGTAGAATTCAATGGCTTCACGTTTGCATTTACTAAAAAATACAATGAACTCAATCTTCAAGCACAATGTAAATACTATGTCAATTAGGGTTCAAATAAGAAATAAAGATATTATGACCTTATTACTACAATGGCATGGCTGCATGGCAGTAAATCTGTTTGGAACTCACAACATGAACACATCTTTATGGACAGGTTTACAAGTTCGTCCATCTTCTCGTCTTTAACTTCGAACTCCACTTGATTGATAGGTTAACCACAAAGCGATGTGCATCATTGAACCGTTTGCTCAACTGCCTAGCAACCCAAGGGCTGAGGGGCGTGGTCACCTTGATGGCCTCCTCATACCAGTCATGGAACTAACGCTGGAACATTTCTCTGATGAACTTGATCAAAATAGTGATTGGCATTTGTCTTGCATGCTTCAAGCATGAGTTAACACATTTCGCAATGTTAGATGTCATTATTTGGTATCACCTTGCTGGTGAACAAGCACTTGCCCATCTCTCAAGGCCTATTCTCATAAGGTCAGCGTGGGCTTTCACATGAATCTACTTGAGCTGGTTCATATGTCTGTTGAAATCAAAAACCTTATAGCAATCTCGAGCAAGGGTGAAAATCATAGAAACATTGTCACGCTTGAACTTATTTTTAAAGTTCTTCTTCAAGTGGTACTTGCATAAACTGTTGTGCGCTTCTGGGTATGCATTTTGGATTACTTTCTTAATGCCGAGATGCTGATCAGAAATGAACATACCGTTTTCAGGACAACCAATCGCATCACACAGCTTGCTAAAAAACCACGTCCACGAGTCTTCGTCCTTAACATGGCCAATGCCAAAAGCAATTGGGTATACGCACTCATTCGCATCTTTGCATACAGTGACAAACAGAACACCCTTAACTTGCCTTTCAGATGTGTCGCATCAATTGCAACCGTAGGACGCATTACATCCCTAAACCCTTGAATACAAGCCCCGTATGCCTAGAAACAATATTTGAATCTTTCTGCCTCATCAGTAGCCACTGTACTAGGATTTTTCTTATTCTAACATATAAAAATATGAGGGTAATAGTTGAAATGACTCCTCCGAGGGACCAAAAACAAGCTTCTCCGCATACTCTTTCGCTTACCAGGCCTTACCATACAATCATTCCAATCCCCATTAAACCCTCATCTAAGCAATTATGTCCTTAGGTCTTAATGCTACTCCATTAGCCTGAAGCTTGTGTGACATAAGTTCACCAATTATCTTCGCACTTGCGGTTGCAAATCACCCTTGTAAACCATCGACAGTACATGTGTGTACTTTATGGAACGTTTGAACTTGCCAATATTCTCCTCTTTCAAGTAACTTCGTTGCACGCACACTGAACTTGCATGCCTTGTCCTTGCAACCAACCTCATAACGAGCTTTACATGACCTTTTTACTCTTATCCCAAATTGCTCTTTTAGAGCCAACATGTTCAAAGCTCGTTTCAACTCGACTTTCGAGGAAAATATTCTTCCTTTGCATAAGCGTTCATCGGCACATATCGACTCGTCAATTGTAATTGTTTGGAAGGAGAACCTTTCTGCACATGAAATTACCCATGTATGAGATATCCCTACATTTCCCTTTTCCAGATAAATGTCATAGAGCAATGCTCCAAGGGAACGAATCCCGTTCTCATCAACGATGGGGTTGTTGTATATAGGGTCATCACGTTGAACATTTCCTCCATCAACAGCTCTAACAAGTTCCGTTTCGCCTTCAACATTATTGCAAATTGGAATGTCACTATCATAAAGCTAGTTCTCGTTTGAACTCTCATCATGCCATTCATTAGGCCCATCATCTGAATTGTCATAAAATCTATCTTCACTAGTAGGGAACAAATCCTCATTTCCTTCATCACATGTAGTGTTATCCTCGAGTGTCGTAGTGTCACCCTCCAATCTCACAGTGTTGTACTTAAGTGTCGCATTCTCATTTGAAAATGTCATTACATCCTGTACAGTTTCACCTGATCGTTGCATTTGTTGGACAAAAGTAACTAATTGGTTAGATGCACATCCTGATCGAAATTGTGCAGCCAACTATTCTGTGAATGTCGTGTGTCTATCGGGCTGCACAAACTCTTGTGCATACGTCAATTGCCATTATTGTGGGTTACGGACCGAAATGCTATGGTACATATGAAGCATTGTATATCTCATTTTGATTGAGTTGATTACCATGTTGTTTAGCTTCTTCATGTGACATAACATTTGTTTGGCGTCCCTTAATGCTGACATACATAGCCAGAACATTCCTTTGTTCTAGCAAAATTAATGCAACATCCTCATCGTCCTTGATAATTGGTTGTGATAGCTCTCCAGGTGTACTAATCAATGCATGTAACTCAATCTCGTCAATTTTTGAATTTACCCGAACAACATCTTCAACCAGCTTCATCAATCCCACAAACGACAAATCACTCCTAACCCCTCGCATTCGTGACTGCCCACTATTGTAAATGCCATCCACCCACTGATCACCGTGTCTTATCACAAGTTGCACAATTGGAACCCCACTGAAATTTTGAAACAATAATAATTTGTCAATCATTTAACACATTGCATGACATGCCGTTTTCTAGAATTTGTCAGTCATGTTATAACACGCCATGCATACAACGTATAATGTGGTAACACACCATGCACATAACGTAGAATGTGGTAACACGCCATGCATATAACATAGAATGTGGTAACACGCCATGCATATAACATTAAATGTGGTAACACGCCATGCATATAAGGTAGAATGTGGTAACACGCCATGCATATAATGTAAAATGTGGTAACACGCCATGCATATAACACCAACGCTGACACGCCAATCACTATAATTACTGTGTCCTTACACGAACTGGCATAAAATACCCATGGCATGTGACACGTCAATCAGTGTAATTATTGACTTGTTACATGAACTGTCCTAAAATAACCAATGTCGTGGCACGCTAAAATAACGTTAACACATGTTATAGATGCAGGGCGTGTAACAACTCTGGGCAATGTTTCTAATCCATGTTCTAATTTGCACCAAATGTTTCAGAAATTTAAGTGTTGCAGCAATAAACCCAAACCCAATAGCATACCTTGATGTCATATCTGCTATAGGGTCTGTTAATTTACGACAATATGGCCAGATGTCGAGAGATAGACCACAACCCGATGACGATGGTGCTCAATAGAAAGTTGACAGAACTCAAACAGTTCAGAAAGCTGATGACGATGGTGCTCAACAGAGAGTTGGCAGAGTTAAGACAGTTCAGAAAGTTGAGAGAGAAAGATGACCGAGCTCAAATAGTTGAGCATTTTTTTTATTTCTTCTATTTTCCCTCTAGCGGAAGGGAGATATCGAGACCTTAATTTGAACCAATATTTTTAAGGGTATTTTGGTCTACTCATGCTTCTTTTTGGCTAGAAACAGATAACTTTATATGGGTGGTTATTTCTGAAATTACCTTATCACGAAGTCTATTTCTCACAATTTCCTCTATTGAAAAATGATGCTTGATTTGGTAAGGTGTGTGTCGCTATACTTATTGAATTATGGTTACTCAATCCATTATTTACATTATTGCAAATGACAAAAGATGAGTACTTTAGACTTATTGTTAAAATTTTGATTTTTGGAGTTCTTTATGGATAATTTAAGTGAATTTTTTATCATGATTTAAATTGTAACTCATTGGAGTTTAGTATGAATTATTAAAGTTGACATGAGAGATAAAAATTTTCAAATCTTGAGATATTTGTTGATAATTTTGATTTCAATCTTACACTTGAGATGAATGGACGTTTTCATTCGAAGAAGATATTTGCTCAATTTGGTTTGACTTTGGGTTTTTTTTTTTTGAAAAGAAATTCTTAAACTTGTTTATAAGAATTGATATTTTGAGTGATCTTTTTTAAGTTCGAACATTAAGCTTCTATTTTAGAGTGTTATGACTTTGTTAATGTCCAAATAATAAATTTGTGATATTAGTTTCTAATTGAGCTACAATTCGAGACTCATTAGAATAATACTTTATTAGAAAACATTTCTTCTCATGGTATAAGTGTTGGTCTCAATGGAGTGTTAGAGGGGGGTGAATAGCACTAAAAATTTTGAAGGTAGCTTTTTGAACTTGAAGAGCTCTTCATCAAATATAAGATAAAAGGTCTAAAACTAGTTAAAGTTAAAAGACACTAAGTAAAGAAAGGTAGAGAGAAATGAACAATACTCAAGTATTTATAATGGTTCAGCTCCCTTGACTTACATCCACTACTTTGATCTCCCAATCAAGGATTTTAAGGCCAACTTCACTAAACCAATGGAATTAATAGCTTTTATTGAGCTTTACAAGATGAGCTTCTAACCCAAGCTCTAATCCTTTACAACAAGTCTTAGAGTGCTTCCTACTCTCTAATTAACCAAAAAAAAAAATCACCCTTATTGATCTAAGATAAATATAATCAAGCTCAAATACTTTTACAAGGATAAAAATGAAAAATAAGAGTGTAAGAAAAGGTTCTTTGACTTTTTGCTCAAAATGTGATTTTGATAGCTTTTCTCTTTCTTCTTTGACCATTGGAGCTTTCTTTTATATTTAAAGATTCAGATTTTTTTGTTAGAAACAGTTTCTAGCTATTATGAACATGTTTGATGTCATTCTAGCCGCTATTTTGTCTTATAGCATTTAAATTCAAATAAGCAAACAGTGTTTTATTGACCAATTAAAGGTGAGCATTAACCGATTAAGCCTTCTCTGACTTGTATTGTTTGGTAGCTCTAGCAATCTTCCTTTAGTTGGTTAGTCCCCCCTTTAATTGATTTAGGCTTCTTTTCATTCAACTTTAACCAATTAAAATCAACTTCAACCAATTAAAAAAATTTTTGAATTTGAATTTCTTCATTTTAGTGCTTGAAGGTACTTCAGGTTTTATGCTCTAACCGATTAACCCCATTCCTTAACTAATTAACACGCCTTTGTCTTTAACTTCCAACACCTTCTTAATCAGTTAAGCTTGGTGCTAACTGATTAAGGCCTTTTCTACCTTACTTTTATATAGCGTCGAGTTATGCTTTAATTGGTTAAGGCTCCATGTTAATCAGCTAAAGATATTCTATTTCTACTTAATCTTTTTTTCTTTCCTTCTTTAATTGATTAACCCATCTTTTAAGTGAGCAAACTTCTTGACTTGCCTTTAATCATCAATTTTATTAGAGGAATTAAACTTTGTCCTGTACACTTAAGCGGTGAAGTTAGATATTAATGAATAAAGAATGTTTTGGTATATCATCAAAAATATATGGAGTCAACAATAAGGCATAGATTATGAATTTGTGCATAAAGGCTAAGGTTATGGTTATTGAAAGATTTTTTTAAAGAAAGTTGATTTTTGATTGAGTATTTTGAGGTATAGAAATGTGTTTTGCTAAGAATAACTTTGATACATCATAAGTACAAACGATGTTTCTAATTATGGTAAGACTTAATAATTAAATAGTAGTTTTGTATATCTGGGAATTTCGAGTGTGGTATCAATTTTGAAGAATTTAAGAAAATTGAGGATACTAAGTGATGTTATTGATTGGTAATTGTAACTTTGCCCTTAACATGAATTTGATTATTTAGAGTTTATGTTGGTTGAAATTATTTATAAATTGATTTTGCTTATTACTCTTACTTTTTGAATTTGACTTGGAGTTGATAGTAATATACTTGATTTAAGAAATTTTTGGATGTTTTGATATTTATGCTTTTTAAGGAGTTTGGTTTTTATTTGATAATTGATTTATGAAATCTGAAAGCAAATAATATTTGAATTTGGAGATAACTTGAATAGTCAAGGATTTATATTTGAATTCCTATGGTGCAAGGTTTATGGATGTAATCTATTAATTGGTATGATCTTTGTCACAATTTAATGATGGTCAAATTGCTAAAAAATATTCTGATAGTTAATAGAAAATGAAATTGGAAGTGATATTTTGAGGCAACCAAATGATTTCTTAATGTTGTTAAACAGATTTACGATAAAATGTGGTTACAATTACTTGACATGAATTAAAAGTAAATTTTCAATAGATTTTGTGGACATTTGATTATGTTGGTGTATGATAATGTTATGAAAGTCCATTTTGCTATTTGGAAGTTATATTCGAATGAAGTATTAGAGTGTGCAATGGAAACATGATTTTGTTTCAAGCTACAATTTTTGGATTATTTGGTACATAGTAACATGATTGATCATTATTGAATAAAGGATAATTTATGACATTTTGAGGTAACCAAAGAATTTCTTAATGTTGATGCTGATTTAAGGTGGCATGTGGTTATAATTATTTGACATGAATTGGAAGAAAATTCTCAAGAGATTTGTGGATATGTGATTACATTGGTGAACTATAACGGTATGAAAATCTATTATGTTACTTTGAGGTTATATTTGAATGAAATATCAGAGTGCGCAATGAAAGTATGATTTGATTTAAGTTATGAATTTTGGTTTCTTGGTAACTTAGTTAAGTGATAATCATTATTAAATGAAGGATGTTTTGTGTATTAGTTATGTAAAAGCTATGGATTTTCTTACTTGAGACTTTGTGAACCTATATTAGTTGTGAAATTGTGATGTGTTTGTTATGTATGATCTTGTTAAAATGGAATATTGGTTGTAGAAGGTTAAAATTCTTTTGAAGTTAACCTATCAACCATGATTAAGATATCTGTACTTTACATGTTTTGAAGCATATTGATTTTGTGAGAATTTGCACTTTTGTAATTCTATCTTACATCAGGATAAGAATTGAAATTGAAGAATTAAATAATATTTGTGTTGGTTTTGTTATTGGATAAATGATCATAAGGAGTTTATGATAGATACTTATTTAGCTATAATTGGTGAACCCTTCTAAAAGGAAAAGTGCATGTTAGATTTGTTTGAAAGTTGGATAAGGCTTAAGTTCTTGGATTTTTGAATTTGGAGAAAATTTATCAAATTGTGGAAGATATGATTTCGGCTTGTGTAATTGATCAAAATAGTAGTTGAAATGGTCATTTACTGTTGAAATAGTTTGCATACAATAATAGTTATTAGTTCAGTATTAGAATATCTCCTATTGAAGTTTTATATGAAAGGAAATGTAGATCTCTTTTATGTTAGAATGATGTTGGAGAAAGGAAACTTATTTAGACCAAAGATGGTTTAGATGGAAATAAAGAAGATCAAGATGATTAAGGAAAGACTTAAAGCTTCATAAGATTTTCTAAAAAGTTAGACAGATAAGAAGAGAAAGGATTTAAAATTTTAGCAAAGGGATTATGTCTTCTTAATGGTGTCACTTATCAAAAGTGTTATAAGGTTTGGAAAGCAAGAAAAGTTAAGCCCATGTTATGTAAGGCCATTTGAAATTCTTGATACATTGGGGAAGTTACATATAAAATAGCCTTGCTACCATAGTTATCTAGTGTGCCTATGTGTTTCATGTATTTATGTTAAGAAAGTACATCTCCGACTTGAACCATGAGGTTGGAAAAAATGAGTCTTTATAAGTCTAAGAAGATTTGACATATACAAAATATCTTATTCAAATGGTTGACTAAAAGGAATGAGTCTTAAGGTATCAAATCATTACTTTTGTAAATGTCTAATGGAGCAATCATACACTAAAAAAAACACTCCGAAAATGAAAAGAGGATATGAATAAGCAATATCCTTATTTATTTGAAAATGAAGGTAAATTAAGTTTCAAAGATGAAACTTTTTATAAGATGGGGATAATGTATTATCTCAACCTAAATGATATTTGGACTAAAGATAACTACATCATCATAAAGTGTGACAAATAGGCCTCTATCAAGTTATTAATAAATATTTGGGCCTAAGTCATTTCTTATAGTAGGTTTATTAGAAAATAACTAGGGTTAGTGTAAATAATTCATTTAAGCATAGCAACCACTTTTTGGTAGAGAAAAACAAAGGTTATGAAGTGAATTTCACAAGAATTGTTTTGTGTAAAATTTAAGGATTTTTGAAGAACAAGTTTGGAGAATAAAAAAAAATCAAAGGCTATAACTGGATTTATCATTACAAGGTGAGTAAGGGCTTCTTTTAATTAGAGAAAAATATCTTATTGAGTTAAAATAATTTATATTAAAGTTTACAAGAAAAACCTAAAGTTTTGTAGTTTTTACATATCTTATAAAAATGGTGGTATTAGTCCCACTCATGATTTTTGATTACAGTGCTTTGATGCCACCTGTTTGAGAATACTCTGAGTGATGTCGTCTACTGGGAGATTACTCTAAATGATGATTTTGATTCTTTGTCCATTACTTCGACATACACGTGATTTGTTTCTCCACCAGCGACTTTGCCCTAAGCATGATCTGACTTCGTTGCTTGGCCACCGCACATGATTTGATGATATTCAAGGAAAGGCCACTTGATGATTATGATTTGAGTTATGAGTGATGTGACATAACCTGGGCTAGGCTTGGATAAATTTGAAATCTGATATGATACTTTAGAAACAAAAGTGTGCCGTGGAGAATGACTTTGAATGGCTTAAATAATAAGCCTAGTGATATGTATGAAATTTTGAAACCCTTAAGGATAATTGATATGCCCTTAACGTTGGAGATGTTTGTTGGAACATTTGGCCACATTGACAGTTCAAAGTGAGTATGTGTATATGTATATATATTTGTAAAATACATATATTTGATTTATTTGCACCACTCACTGAGTATTAGATGACTCTTTCATTTATTGTACCATGTGCAGATAAACAGGTAACAGGATTGTGTGGCAAGGGTTATCCATTGACATACCAATTTTGGCATCTAATAAGTCCCCACCTGACATGTTCACTTCGTTGAGTCTATCATGAGCTTCTGCATTCTATTTAACTATTATGTATGTAGGCACGATGTGCCATCTAAATTTGTGTAAGGGCTGTTAAGGACGAACTCGCTTTGATGGCCAATATATGGCCTTATGAATAATATGTATGAATTATGTGCCAAGGGGCAACATTATGTATTTGAATTTAAATATTATATGTGAATATGTGGAATTGAAACCTTTCGATATTTGAGTATGTTTTGAATTCTAAGGCTTGCTCGAGTCTCACGAGCTTCGCTTACCAGGCTCATGCATCGGTCACGAACATAAGATTTAGGTCACGACAAAGTTGGATAAGAGGCTAAGTTCTAAAGTGTCCTAAGTTGTTCCGTGTTTGTCAACAGAGTGTTGGAATTAGTGTAGAGTCTTGTTCATGGTTTATGACAACAGCGCAAATTATGAGTCGAAGGCTACAAAAACTCCCAAGTTCGTAGTATGTCTACCCACGAATTTTAAATTATGAATTTTGAATATGGTGTTGCTTCATCTTGGTATAGGATGGTGCTTAAGACAAGAGTTGCCTCAAGGGCCACAAGAGAAGAAGATGCCCTAGATGAGCCTATGGAACAACCATGGGTGTCCATGTCTAGGAATTGTGACAAAAGCAAAATTGTGAGATGTGCTCAAAATGAGGAACCCAATTATATGTATACAAGGTGACGAAAATGTGGGAGTTGAGGATGACTACTTTATAGGAGGAGTTGTCACCTTAGAAGATCTGGCAGCAAGGTTGCAAAGTTTGGCTAATGAGTTTGCAAAGTTTCATAATAAGGGACAAGCATAATCTGAGAATGGGTTGACTATAGTTTGCAAGATCCGAGCAATACGTCTCAGTGTGAACATCAAAGAGGTGCTATTAAGGTTACTTTGGTGGATTTTATGAAGTTAAAGTACCCGTCATTTACTGGTTCAGATGCAAAGGAAAGTCCGCAAGGATTTTTGAAAGATATGGAGTGTATTTGTTCTGCTTTGTGATGCTCTTCATATCAGGTTAGTGGTATTGGTGGGATTCAAACTAAAATATGTGGCTAGAATATGGTTTATCTTCTTTAAGTAATGTAGACCATCAGGGTTAGCTCCGATGACATGAGAAGAATTTGTCCAAGCTTTTGTAGATCACTTCTCACTTGAAAGTGTGGAAGACACTAAGGCATAAGAGTTTGAGACTTTGGTATAGATCCTAGACATGATAGTGATGGAGTATGATGCCCACTTCACCCAACTCTCTAGATATGCTCTTAATATGATGCTCACTAAGCAAAAAAGGATTAAGAGATTTATCAAGGGACTAATTAAGCCACTGTTTAGAGTTCTTGCCACCCAAAGATTTGCCTTCTATGCAACAGTGGTGGATGCAACTAGAATGACTAAAACCAAGAGAATGGAATCTAGAATGGAAAGAGATAGAGCGTGAAGAGCTCGTACACAATGCCAACAAGGTTGAAGAGATTCTAGCACGACTAGGAGTCCAACATTTATATTCCATCGAAGTCATTAGGGAACCACTCCTTTGTGCAAGCCACTGATAAATAGTGATTCATTTAACCCACTTTCTAGACAAGAACAGTCTAGCGAAACATCTAATTTAGGCCTCAATCAAAAGGGTGTTTTATGTAATTACTGTGGGAAGGCACATGGTGGATCATGCCACAGAGCAGCTAGGTTATGCTTTAGATGTGGCCAATCTTGGCACTTGATAAGAGATTGCCTAATGTAAAGGTAGTCATTAGAGGTTAACCACGGGTATCTAAGACAAGTTGCAACTACCTCACCTAGAATGGCACTAACTAGTAAAAATGTTAAAAGAGATAAAGGCAAAGGCATAGCCTTATTTTCTCAAGATAGATCAGAATAACAAGGTAATGAGAGTGGAGGTCTAAGGCAGGTGTTTGCTTTAACACCGTAAGAAGCTCAAACTTCCAATGTAGTAGTTGTAGATACACATCCTATTTGTGGTGTCGAAGCATTAGTTTTATTTGATCCCGAATCAACACATTCCATAGTGTCCCCACACTTTGTGTTGAAGTTTAATATGTTTTGCTGTAATATGGAGGAACCCCTAATTGTGACTACTCCCTTAGAAAAGACATTTGTGGCAGAATATGTGTAAAAGTCTTGTGTGATCTACATCAAAGACAAAGACACGTTAGCAGACTTGGTATTGTTGCTAACTTTGGATTTCAATGTGATCTTGGGCATGGACTAGTTAATGTCCTGCATTGCTAAAATAGATTGTTATCACAAGTTAGTGAAATTTAAGTTTCCAAGGGAACCTTCGTTTATAATTTATGGACATGGTAGTCCAATGTCTACGGGGAGATGTGTCAGATATAGCCGCCAGACTGATGCCAAGGCAAGAAAACTAAAGGCATTTGGCAATGCCCGAAGATGTGTCGATGAACGAAGGGAGTGTGGATTACGTACCAGTAGTTGGTGAGTATCCAGATGTATTTCTAGAGGAATTACCTGGATTACGTCTTGGGTGGGAGATTTAATTTTGTATTGATTTGATTTCAAATATGAAGCCAATTTCTATACCCCTTTATCGAATGACACCAGTTGAATTACCTTAAGGAGCAATTGGAAGATTTATTGAATAAGGGTTTTATCTACCCTAGTGTTTCACCTAAGGGAACTTCGGTGCTATTCGTTAAGCCTTCAATTGTGCATTGACTATTCACAGCTTAATAAAATAATAAAAAAATAAATATCCATTCCAAAGGATCGATAACTTGTTTGATTAGTTACGGGGTGCAATGCTCTTTTCTAAGATTGATCTATGCTCGAGATATCACCAATTGAGAATTTGGGAAGGTGATATACCCAAGACAATGTTTCGCACACGTTACGAACATTACGCATTTATGGTGATGTCGTATGGACTCACCAATGCACCTACAGCATTTATAAACTTAATGAAAAAGGGTCTTTCTAGCATATTTGGATAAATTTGTGGTCGTGTTTATAGGATAACATATTGCTATATTCTAATAGCCTAGAGGAATATGCACAACATTTGAAAATCGTGCTTTAGACCCTAAAACGACATCAGTAGTATGCTAAGTTTGCAAAGTGCAAATTTTGGCTAAATAAAGTCAATTTCTAGGGACACATCATGTCTGAACAAGGGTTGCAAGTCGATCTCAATAAGGTAGAAGTTATGGAGAATTGGCCAAGGCTAATGTTTGTAATAGAAGTTAAAAGTTTTTTAGGTTTGGTTGGATATTATAGATGTTTTGTACAAGACTTTTCTAAGATCACATCCCTTTTGACAAGACTGACTCATAAAGGAGTTAAGTTTGACTAGTCTGATGCATGTAAAGCTAGTTTTCAAAGGCTTAAAGCCTATCTCACCTCTGCACTAGTGCTAATCCTATCATGTGGATCCGAAAGTTATACCATGTATTGCGATGCATCATAGATTGGATTGGGTTACATGTTGATACAACATGGGAAAGTGTTGTAGGTTTAATATGCGTAAGTGCACATAGCCATACAAGTAATATAAAGGTAAGTTGAGTATCATTTCCCACAGAGATTTGCACCTAGTCTAAGTAAGTACTAAATTTATAACCAAATTTATCTTATCCAAGCATTCGATTTTAATTAATTGATTAAACTAAAAATTATTTTTAAAACTAAAGAAAAATAAAATTACACCTAAGATGAAAATTAATTTAAAACTTAGGATTATGGTATCTTTCAAAAAAATCACCCGAATTTAATCATTCTCCTTGACTCAATTAATGAAATACATGGCTAACCTAGAATCCATATTATGTACAAGTCTTTGTCAAAATCTTACACACATACCTTTTCAAAACTAACTCCATATGTTTATGCAAATTAATTAGAAAAGGTTTATTACGTTCATGTTCTAATTTGATTGTCTAAGGTATTTAGGTATATGTCTATCCTAAATACAAAACTATCACCTAACTCTAAAGTGAATTGAATATAGGTTATTCAAAACAATGGTTTATTCTAAACTCTCTCTGTCGAGTTACATTTAGAAACCCAATGCATTTCAACTAGTGATTAAGTAGTAAAATGCAATAAGTACATAATTGAATAAACCATGCATCATCCATTAATACTAAGTAAAGAGAAATCATATATTCAAACTACATAATGAAATAACCCACAATCCTAGAAAACAAATTTAGTTCATCATTTTTCTATAGCAGACATAACCAATTCAAAAGAAAAGATCATTTCCACAACAAAAGGACAAGAAAGATTTAAAGAGAAAAAGGAATATTAAAGCCTCTTTCAATTCTCGATCTTCAGTTGCCTTCAATTCCTTTTTGTTTTCCTTGTTAAAGAGCCTTTTTCTTTTCTCTTAAAAACTGTTGTTCAGTCTCTCCTTTCAGTTCTTCTCTCAGTTTTTGGAAATCACCTATTTATAGCCTCCAAAGAACCCTAAAAACTCATTTCTCAATCAGTTGTAATTTCATAATCCACGTCAGAGTGCCGCAGCCTTGCTCCATGGTGTCGCATCGCGTTAGACATAATTTTTTGTCACTATTCTTCACTTGACGTCATGGCACCGAGCTCTCGGGCTTTTGTATGGGAGTTATGATGCTCGCTTTGGCACCATGGCCTTGTGTGCTTCTTAGTTGTAGCACTGCTCCTTATGCTGCCTTGGTGCAGATTGCTCTAATACTTCATTTTAAAATGCAATTTTCTCCTACCTCAAGGCTGATCTAGGTGAAATGGTATACATAAAAGTTGTAGTTCTACCTCTAAGCTTTCCTATGGTCTAATAATCACATTGATTGAATCTTTGTACCTTGAGTTATGTCTAAATTACCGCAACATGTTCAGTGAAAAGCTACACTTAATCTTCATTGCATAGTTCATCTCCATTTAGCTTTATGGACTTGAAAACCTACAAACACAAGAACTTAAAATCAGACTTTTAACATGAAAATAAACTAGAAATACTTGAATTAAACTAAGTTAATATGCTTTAAACTAATCAACTAAAACATATAAACTGTCTAAAAACTACTTAAAACACAAGGACTCAACTATATTAACATCCCCAAAATGCGTCTAAATAACTCTATATAACAAAGTTATCAGAAAGTCATAGCATGTGCCTCCTGACAATTAAAGAGGCATGAACAAAACTACCTTATGCATGACTTAAAAATGGCAATAATTGTATTGTCTTTGAAGTTTAGGCACCATTATCTTTATGGCAAAACTTGCGAAATATATACCGATCATAAAAGTTTGAAGTATATATTTCAGTAGAAGAATTTAAATCTAAGATAGCATAAGTGGTTAGAGCTATTGGAAGATTATGACTACACCATACTCTACTATCCCGACAAAGTTAATGTGGTGGCGAACACCTTGAATCAAAAATCAATGAGGAGTTTGGCACATGTATTCACAGAGAGACAATCCTTGGTGCAGAGTTTGTATGATTTAAGCAATATGGGAGTACACTTTAAGGTTACTAATTCAAATACCTTGTTGGCACATTTTAGAATCTGACCAATGATTTTAGATCAGATTAAAGCTACCATGATTAGGATGAATATTTGGTAAAGATTTTTAGAGACATGAGCAAAGATAAAGCTCGAGACTTCGTTTATGGCACTGATGGTTTAATGAGATATCAATCCCAAGTTTACATGCCGAATATAAATGGTTTGATGAATGAGATTTTGGAGGAGGCTAATATGTCAGTCTATGCGAAACACCCTAGAGCCACTAAGATATATCATGATTTGAGGTCAGTGTACTGGTGGTTAGGATTAAAAAGGGACATGGCAAAATATATCTCAAAGTGTTTTGACTTATCAACAAGTGAAGGCTGAACATAAAAGATCATTGGGACTATTACAACCGTTACCAATACCCAAGTTGTGAGACCTCGATCTCTATAAACTCGTAATTAGAAGTAGACGCGATCAAACAGACTGAGGGTAATTTTGTCATTTTCTCTAATAAGCTCCCAGAAGAAGGTTTTCTAATATTTTTAAGGTCTAAGTGGGGATAAAGACCGAATGAATGACGTATAATGATGAAAACACGAACAAAACTAGAAGTAACAATAATTTTCATAATAGGGGCAAAATGGTTATTTTGCACCTCGAGTCAAAGATTTTAAGTTTTATGAACTCGAGTACTTTTAGACTATTATGGACCTTGTCTTTGTGTTAAAAGAGTGAAAAGATTGCACATGGGAAGGGAGGAAGACAAGTGGCCTTGTTAAAGGTATTTCGGTAATAAAGTAAAGTTGGATAAACTTTAACTATGAAGATCTCATTTTTCCAGCAGCTTCTTCATTTCTCCAGCAACTTCTTCTTCTTTTTCCTCCCATCTCACGTTTCTCTCCTCTTCCATGAAAGCTTCTCTCAAGCTTCCATCACTCTCTCAAACTAACCTTAATCTTCGTGCTTTACACACCCTTTTGTAGGGTTTTTCATACTCTTTTACTCCCTCACCTTAAACAAACCCTTAAAAGTCTTTCGTCAATACTTTCTCTCACCGACTGAACTGTGTAGAGAGAGAGAGAGAAAGAGAGTGAGAGATTTCATGATAGCTTGAGGACTCTTAGGGAAGAATTTCATTATAATCCACCAAGGTGAGTGATGAATTAGGATTGGTTTTAAGTTGTTGATAATGGCTAGTAATTAAAGTTATGAGTTGTGTTATTGCTGAAGTTGTTTATCTATTTCTAGTGTTACTAAAGAAGAGAAACTGAATAGCCAATTAAATGGTAATTGGAAGGTAGATAGGAAGGGCTATTGAAGCTTGATCTGGGAAACAGCTTTTGGAGCGATATTAATGTAAATTGGATTGGCTATGATGTTTTTGTGTGTGATAGGTTCCAACAAGGCCCCTCAACCCCAATTGGACCATTAGGGAAGTTAGAGTCAACTAAAGGTTCAACAAATACCGGTGAGTGAACTTGCATTAAAAATGTTTTGGGATATACACATGTATGTTTGATTGAATCCCCTAAAACGTTTTATTGGTTCTTTGTTCAAAACTCTCACGGGAACAAGCCCTTATGAAATGTTTTTATTTTATGAAATGGATAGTGTGATGAATCCATATGTTTCTGTATATTGTTGATATATATATATATATACTATGTCATAAATGGTACCATTGTGTGACAAATGCAATCGTGCATGTGCGGGGTAAGTGTGCACCTGCCGGTGATGATGGTGGTGAGGGAAATAGATGGTGATATTGCCCGTGTGCACGATGTGGGGGGATGCACACGATGGCATCAATTGTGCACGATGTAGGGGAGCACACGATGTCTGTACCTATGCACAATGTGGGGGGATACACACGATGACTCCAGCTATATGCACGATGTGAGAGGATGCATATGAGCTGAGTGAGATGGGGTGGTATATGAATTGATATATGTTTAGATATATGTATATGCAGTAGAAAGATCATGATTATAATATGTGATTGTATGGCATGATGAATCTTGAAAATTTCCATTGCAATTTGATTTTTATTACAGCACCAAATGGATGTTTAGTGCAAAGGAGGTCCTTCTTTATTTAAGTGCCATGCTTCTCGCTGCAGCGAGAAATATTCTATTTTTTCTGCCTGTAACTCGCTGCAACGAGAAACATTTTGTTTTGCCACCTAAATCTCACTGCAGCGAGAAACTTTCTGTCCTGCATGCTACCTTGTTGGTTTTTGCCATATTTTCCACTTCTTTAACATCATGGTTGATCATGGATTTTCAATGTCAAGGGATTAATTAATTTAGTTTGAGATAAGGGGTTCTAATGCGAAACCCTTGTGCTGTTGAGTGAAACCTTCGTTCTGTTGATGATTTGTGCCCGAAGTTCGTTGCCTATTATGAGAATGCCTTTTCGCTGCAGCGTAATTTGTCTATTATGCGACCTTCTTCGGATGATTGCTGGGAATTTCCTCTCTTTTCAATTTCATGCTGAATGCGATCCCTTCATCATTAAATGAGTTACTAACCAAGGGTTTAATGGAGGGATTTTAATAAGAACTTGAACTAAATTGCATTGTTTTCAAATAAATGCATCGTGATTATCAACTTTCCTTATCGTTACTTGTTCCCTTCTTATGTTCACTTATTGAGTTTGTACTCATTGTTTTCAACTTCATGTTTTCAGATCAGGAGGCAGTTGGAACCTAGGTCGAGGTGGCCACGTAGTTTCATCTCCTTGGTAGGTGTCTTGGCATTCCGTAGCCGCATCTTCACCTTGGTCACTCCGCTGGAAGCCTAGAGTCATTTTTGTTTGTAAATACGTACATGTGATGTAAAGTACTAAAATGTATGCCTTAGACCATAAATGTATATTTTGATTGGTAAAGCCACCATGAGTGGCAATGGTTAATTTTATTTTGGGCTAATATAAATGCAGTTTTTGATTGTTATAACTTACTATTAAAGTACTTAAAGGTTAAGATTATGAGATGTAAATGTAAGAATAGTTGAAGGGATGATAAGCAGAATTATATAAATAGGCTTGCTTGGGCTTAGCGGACTATGTCCATTGAGTCCATGCACAAGTCATGGCTCGAAAATCTGATCGTGACACGAGTGGAAGTGGGAATAGGTAGCCATAGACTTTGTAACAGGTTTACCATGAGCTATGAGTGGCTATGGTGCCATTTGAGTGATAATCGATCGACTAACTAAGTCAGTTCACTTTTTGCTTGTCAAAATAAGTATGGAAAAACTCAATATGCCCAAATTTATATTAATGAGATTATAAGGCTACATGGTGTTTTGGTAACGATAATGTCCAGCAGAATACCATAGTTCACTAGTCAATTTTGGAGAAAATTGTAAGAGGCCTTAAGCACGAGATTGGATTTTAGTACAACCTTCCACCCACAGAGGGATGGCCAATCTGAGTGCGCCATTTAGACGTTCAAGGATATGTTGAGAGCAATTATACTTGACTTTGGAGTCTTATGGGATCATTACTTGCCTTTGGCCGAGTTTGCTTATAACAATAGTTACCAAGCCATGATTGGTATGGCTTTGTATGAGGCTTTGTATGGGCAAAGATGTAGATCGCCTATAAGTTGTCTTGAAGTTAGGGAATGAAAATTTTTAGGATCGAAGATGGTCTAAGAAGTTGAGTGAGGTATCCATGTAATCCGAAAAAAGAGGCTAACAGCTCAAAGTTGCCATAAGTCTTACGCCAACAATAGGCAAAAACCCTTGGAATTTAAAGTTGGCAATTATGTGTTTTTGAAAGTTTCGCTGATTGAGGGAGTGAAAATATTTGGAAAGAAAGGGAAACTAAGCCCTAAATATATAGGACCTTTTGAGGTGCTAAAACGCATAGGCGCAATTGCTTATCACTTAGCATTACCACCTAACTTGTCTGATGTCCATCATGTTTTTTGCGTATTCATGCTTAGGAAGTATGTTCCCGATCCTTCGCATGTGATACGACATGATGAAGTCCAATTACAAGACGGATTAGTTAAAAAGAGCAAGCTGTAGCCATATTGGATCCAAAAGTAAAAGAGTTTTGCTCTAAGGATATTACTACGATGAAAGCATTATGGTAGAGCCATTCAGTTAAAGAAGTCACATGGGAACTTAAAGAGGAAATGTGAGAAAACTACTGCCATCTCTACGGAGTTTAATATTGTTAACTTGTGATGTGTAATTCAAATTCGAGGATGAATTTTTTATAAAGAAGGGAGAATGTAACACCCCAATTTTCGATATAAACTAAGTTAACTAAGAATGAATTATGACATATGTAAAGTCTTGAGGGTTTGATGATATGCTAAATATTCCAAGTGTGTGAAAGAATGTATATTGACACTTAGGCAAAATTTTCATGGAACTATGTGATAAATCCTATGGCTTGAGGTTTTGATTTGAATTTGGTGTTATATTTGAAATATATGTATATGGATTTGAGTTATATGAATCATTTGAAGTATGATATTAATAAGGGATGATTTTGGGGTGTTAAGTTTTGATATTTTTGTAAATTTTGGAAGTTGAAAATCTACCTACAAGGGAAAATGTATATATATACATTCCCCAATGTATCAATAAATTCTTGGTAAGATAAATAATATAAGACATATAGGGGATTTTCTATCGATATATTCAAGAATATATCAATAGATTTGAAGTAGAGAGCACCCAAGGGAAAAAAGTATCAATAGATCCCCTCATGTATCGATACATTTTGGGCAATGAGCATTCTACTTGATTTTTATCGATACATTGCCTTATGTATCGATATATTTTGTTGAAACCCTTGCAAATGTATCAATACATTCCCAAATGTATCGATACATCATTAGGTATTGGTAACAATAAAAAGGATTTTGGGTTGTCTGCCCATTTCAAACAAGCCTAACTCTCCCTCTCTCACTACCACACTGAAAACCCTAACCCCCAAATAGATTTTTAGAGCCATTTAGAGCGAATTAGAGCTTGGAAAACTCTTCTAGAGGTAAGATTACACCTTTTTACCAATTGATTTTCAATTTAATTGGTTAATAACCAAGAAATTTGATTTCTTCCAACTTTGGTGAGTCCTCATCGATTTGTTGGAATTGGGAGCATAGATTTAGGCAGTCCAATTTCTAAGGTATGGGTTTAGCTCATTATTGAAGGATTTGAGCTTGAATGTTGGATTGTTAAGAGTTTAGTTATTTTTGGAAAAGTTGGGTATTTTCGAAATATAATTAATATTTTGATGTGTTCTAAGGGGGAAGTTGAGGCTATTAATGCATTTGTGAGCTAAAGAATGGCTGAAGGCCAAAAGTTGAGCTTGGCTAAGGGAGCACCTCCAATTGTCACTGTGAAGGGGTTTAATTAAAATGCATGTGAAGCATGGCGCATTTAGTAATGTGCCACCATGGTACTAAAGTAACTTATAGGTATATAATTGCTTAAATGAATATGCCTAGGCTAGATAATAAAATATCTATATATGTGATTATATGTGCTATGTTGTGTGCCTTAATGCAAGCCACATGGTAGCCTATGTTGTTTGAAGCTAGACTAGGAGGTATAGTGATTATGATGAACCTCATAGAGGATTATGAGCACTTAATGCCTTAGAGAATTACAGGCACCTAGATGAGATAAGAACTAAAGGAGTCTGAAGCTCATTAAGAATGATCTCTGATGTGATTTATGATATATATGACACCCAAGGCATGATGGCCTCAATGGTGGATTTGTATTCCGTCTGATGGATGAATTCCAAACGTGGATTTGATTTGAGGTTGAGTGAAGTCCCACTCCTTAAGACTTTGTTATGTGCCTGTAGGGATGGTGGTAACATGAATTGTAGTATTAGTCCCACCTATTATTCCCGCTTGCAGCGTTTTGATGCTATCTATATAAGAATCCTTTTGGTGATGCCGTCCATCGAGAGACTACTCTAGACGATGATTCTAATTCTCTGCCCGTTGCTTCAACATGTGCATGATTTGTTTCTCCACCATCGACTTTGCCCTGAGCATGATTTGACTTTGCCAATTGACCACCATGCGTTATTTGATGATGTTCAGGGTAGGACCACTCGATGATTATGATTTGAGTTATGAGTGAAGTGACATAGGCTTGGCTAGGCTTAGATAAAGTTGAAATCTGATATGATACTTTAGAAACTAAAGTGTGCCATAGGGAATGACTTTGAACGGCTTATATAATAAGACTAATGATATGTATGAAATTTGGAGACTTTTTAGGGATGATTGATATGGCCCTAACATTGGGGATGTTTGTTAGAACATTTAGCCACACTGATAGTGCATTGTGTGTATGTGTATATGTATATTTGTAAATTATATATATTTGATTTATATACACCACTCATGGAATATTAGATTACTCACCCATTTATTGTACCGTGGGTAGATAAGTAGGCCACAAGACTACGTGGCAAAGGCCGTCCATTGACAGACCAATTTTGGCATCCAGTATGTCCCCACCCGACATGTCCACTCCACTGAGTCTATCATGAGCTTTTGCATTAGGTTTAGCTACTGTGTATGTAGGCACAACGTGCCATTTAAGTTTGTGTAAAGGTTGTTAAGTATGAACCCACTTTGATGGCCAATATATGGCCTTATGAATAATATGTATGAATTACGTGCCAAAGGACAACATTATCTATTTGAATTTAAATAATATTTGTGAATATGTGGAATTGGAACCTTTGGATATTTAAGTATGTTTTGAATTCTCAAGCTTGCTCGAGTCTCTCGGGCTTTACTTGCTAGGCTCGGGCGTCGATCACGGACCTCAGGCCTAGGTCGTGACATACATCTTAATATGAAATCAATCATTTCGCATACTTAGCATCTACATCATCACCAAGTCAAGAATGTTCAATGTAAGCAAGTAAAATATGCACTTCATAAATTCAAATTTTTCACATCAAAATCCATCAAAAACATCTAATTTTCATTATCTTTTTCATCTAGGGTGGATTCATAATGCCTAATTTACTTTTTATTTTGCAAAATTGTTCTTTATCAAGCGCCTTGGTGAAATTGTTAACCAATTAGTCTTTTGTACCTACATATTTAAGAACAATGTCCTCTTTTTGAGCATGGTCTCTAATGAAATGATGTCTTATTTCTATATGTTTGGTCCTAGAGTGTTGAATGGGATTCTTTGTGAGATTTATGGCACTAGTATTGTCACATTTAATGGGAATTCTTTTCATACTTAGTCTATAATGTTCTAATTCTTGCTTCATCTATAACACTTAAGTACAACAACTTTCGACAGCCACATAATCAACTTTGATAATGGATTAAGCGACACTATTTTATTTCTTGAAAACCAAGAGATCAACATACTACCTAGGAAATGACATGTGCCGAATGTGCTCTTTCTATCTATTTTGCATCCACCAAAGTTGGTATTCGAATATGAATGGAGATCAAAAGTAGATTTCCTAGAATGCTATAATCCTAAATTTGACATGTCATTTAAGTATCTAAAAATTCTTTTGACAATACTTAAATGAGGTTCTCTAGGTGATGATTGAAATCTAGTGTTGTTGATTTTCTACTCACGCAAGTGCACATATCGTAAAGATAATATAGAGATGAGTAGAGTGTCGATCCCATAGAAAATTGAATTAATCCTTATTGTTAACTACTAAAATTAACACACCTTAAGTTTATCTAAACAATTAAAATTAAAAAGAAAATTTTAAATTAATAAACTGATAATTAAAACTAATATATCAGCAAATTTTACTTCTAGTGATTAACAGACCTAAGATTATGATATCCCTCAATACTTCATCTGAATATTGTCTCTCTCTCTTAACTTAGTTTAATGGATTACGTTGTTAACCTAGAGTCCTAAATTATTACAAGTCTCTATCGAGTTTCTTATAAAAATATCTCTAAATTAATTTACTATATGTCTATGCAAATTATATTGAAAAAAGATTCATTAAGTTTGTGCTCTAATTTTGGCTACGTATGGCTTATAAATGTATGTCTACCCTATATGCAAATCAAACCACCCGATCAACTAAGTGCCTTCGAACATACGTTATTCTATTCAATATCTACCTAAATCTCTTTCGTTAAGGTTTAACTGAGGTTTCCAATTCAATCTGATTGACGATCAAGCAATTAGAAACATTAAGAATAGAATAAAATAAACAACTTAAATCTGTCAAACATAAGCAAAAGAGAGATAAATAATTCAAACTACATATTGAGTTCAATCATAATCTTAGATTAATGAATTAGTTCTCCATCAAGTCACACATCATCATTGAATAAAGTTTAAACATTAAGAACAAAACCAAGAAAATAAAAGAATAAAAGAAAAGATAGAAAAACTCAAGAGTTGTATTCTTGATCTCCAAATCTCCTTGAATCTTTCAAATTCTTCTTAGCTTCAATGACTCTTGTGGCTTCACTCTCAACTGTTAATCTGGTATTTTTTCATTCTCTTCTTTTCTCTCCTGAAAGGTTATTTTTATAGGCTTTGAAGTTAGGCCAAGTTGGGTGAAGAAAGAATTCAATTTTAGTTGGGATTTCCTCATCAGACTATGTGAGCCACAGCTTTGCCCTATTAATTAACAGAAATTGTAATTGTTCTAGGATTGCTACTGTGCATCAACTTTGACATGATTTTTAACCACCTTCTAGGCCAAACTAAGTAAAATGTAAACATGAAAGTTTTATCTTTTTCTCTTATCTTTCCAATGGTCTAAGAATCGCTTCATTTGGAGCTCTATAGAGAAAGTTATTGTCGAAATACTGAAACATATGCAGTGGAAGTCTGCTCCTTGAAATTGTTCTCCTTCTTTCACTAAAATTCTTTTTTTAAACACCTACAAAAGCACAAATAAATCAATAACAACCTATCTTATCCACATTAACACCAAATTAAGCATAAAATTAACCATGATTAGATTGACTCACCTAAAATAACTAATTTAAAATAATTAAATAAAATCTACTAATTTCTATGCATTACTACAAGAACTAAGCTAAGTTATTATCAAAATTAAGCCCAAATAACCCTATATTATAGAGTTATCATCTAGCACATAGTCTTACACTAAAGCTTTTGTTCGGTCTATTAGCGATTAGATAGTGCAAGGAACCAATTATAGATCTATAGAGCTTTTGATCAACGGGAGTACCTTTTTCATCCTTGTCAAGCATTGTAAAATTGCTCATAGGAGTGTGGTAAGTTCGTTTGATTTCCATACCAAACTTTTTAAACATGTTTTTTGTATATTTGGCTTGACTTATTAATGTTCCATCTTTCTTTTGTTTTGTTTGAAGTCCAAGGATATAGTTTAGCTCACCCATCATACTCATTTCAAATTCTCCTTACATGGTTTTAGCAAACTCTTGACAAAAAAGTTCATTAATAGCACCAAAAATAATATCATCAAAATTAACCTATACAATTAAAATGCTTTTGCCTTTGTTTTTAATGAAAAGAGTCTTATCAACCTTCCTTCTATCGAAATCATTTTTTATTAATAATTTTCATAATGTCTCATACCAAGCTATGGGAGCTTGCTTTAAACCATACAAAGCTTTTCTTCATCTAAAAACATGATTTGGAAACATAAGATTGTCAAAACCGAGAGGTTGTTCAACATATATTTCTTCATTTATAAGTCCATTTAGAAAAGCACTTTTAACATCTATTTGATATAAATTAAAGTTCATGTAGCATGGAAAAGCTAAAAGCATTCTAATGGCCTCTAGTCTAGCTAGAGAAGTATAAGTCTCATCATTATCTATTCCTTCCTCTTAACTAGTATCCAATAGTAATCATTTAAAGCTTCATAAATATTTTTAGATTTAATTTGAGAAATAAAGGCAACATACTCACAAACATTTTGAACTTTAGCTCTAATTTTTACCCTTTGACTAGGATCACCTAGATTTTATTTTCATCAACCTCATTTCTCACTATTGGATAACCAAGCTCACCTTCTTCAACAATTTGTTCAATTTGTTACTCTTCTTTTTGTGGTGCTTCTTCATGTACTTTGGATTCTTCAATATTGAGATCAAGTTCTTCAATTTGTTCTTGAAGGATACCTACATCATCATCATAATTTTTCCTTCTATGAAGAGGCTTAAAATCATCAAATAATGCATGAATAGATTATTTAATAATTAATGTCTTCTTCTTAAACACTCTATAAGCTTTAGAAGTTAAAAAGTATCTTAGAAAGATTCCTTCACTTTTAGCATCAAATTTTCCAAGATTGTTTTTACCATTATTCAATACATAGCATTTACAACCAAATGGATGAAAGTAAGCAATGTTAGATTTCTTCCCTTTGTAAAGTTCATAGGGAGTTTTCATCAATGTTGGCTTAACCATTACTCCATTTACGATATAACATGAGGTATTAACGGCTTAGGCCCAAAACTACTATTAGTGTAAAAGTCTTAGTATGCAATATATCAAGAGGGGGTGAATTGATATATTAAAAAATTTCTTTAAAAATCTATTTATCAAAATAAAAAATTTTTCACCAAAAATTATTTTCTTGTGTCAAAACAATTTTTCAACAATAACTTAGTAAATATAAAAAATGATGTATCTAAGTAAAATAATTTCCTAAGTATAAAACAATAAATCAATGTAAAGCTAATATCATAATGCAAATGCAAGCAATAAATAATAGTACGAAAAATTAAAAGAGACACAAGAAATTTATAGTGGTTCAGCTTTTTCGATGCCTACATCCACTCCTTTGGCAGTCAAGGAATTTCAATTCACTATCAAGGATTTCTGCTTTTTAACGAGAAAGTGATTACCCTTACATAATCCACTACGAGATTCTTGCTTTTTCATAAGATCAAGTAATAACCATTACAGTCCACAAAAGGATTCTTTCTTTCACGGGATCAAGTAATAACCCACACAATCCACAAAAGATTCATGCTTTTTGGTAGGAAGTGATAACCTTTACAAGATAGCTTTTCAAGGTTAAGTTAGAACCTTTACAATAGAGTACAAATTTCAGTAAGAAAATTCCTTTACAAAGGTTGGGTGCTGAAACTTTAAGCTTGTTTGTAGTGAGAGAAGAAATTTCGGCTTGATTGAAGCAAGAATTCAACCTTGAAAGCTTGATGGAAAACTAACAATATGTTAGAGAGTGAAGATGAGCTTGTGGGTAGTTTCTCTAGAGTTCGAAGTTTTGGTTCAGGTCTTCTTTTATTGCAAAATGGCTCTAATACATCTATTTATAGTTAGGGCATGATTTGGAGTCTAGACATAAGTTTGAATCAAATATAGTCGTTGCCAAAGCTTGAGGGTCGATCACAACACTCTTAGGGTCGACTATTGTTGGCTCAATTAGTTTTTGATGATAATAAAACATTCCCATTTCATTTGTGTCTAATATTTCTATTTGAGTGTGCAGGACAAAATTGTATGAAAATAAATAAACAATCATTAAAAATGCACATATCAAAGAGCATAGAAATAAGGAAGTCACAATTGATCAATAAGACAAAAGCCCTTAATCGGTTAATGAAGAGTTAGTTAGCTAAGATTTAAATCAAAGGTTAGTGGGCTAAAGAGTATTAAAAACAGAACCAACTTAGTCGATCAAGGAATGAGTTAGTCGACTAAGTGCACATTGCCAGAACTGCCATAAATTGGGAACAAAAGACAGAGACGACTTAGTCAACTAAGATATCAGTTAGTCGACTAAGAGCATTCTGCCTGCAATTTTGAAGTCTGCATTAAAAGACAGATTAACGGCTAGAACCAACTCCCAACTGTTTCCAACGACCAAAAAATTGTCAAACTGCCATCAGAATTGTTTCTCCAAGTATAAAAGTGTCACGACCCAAATTTCGGGCTATGACCGACGCATGGGCCCAATGGACGTAATCCACTAAACCCAAGCAAGCCTATTATTTATCTTACTTATAATTCCATCTATTATCACTAAGTCATATTTCATAACTTTGAATCAAAATAGTGATATACATTGCCAACTCATACTGGCATTACTCATTTAAAATTTACATTAAGTTCATCTATACATAACAAAATAATACTCGACTTCCAGCGGAGGGACTCGGATGAATATACAGCTACCGAATGTCGAGACACCTACCAAAAAATGGACACAGGTCTACAAGGATACCTCGTCCTAATTATCGACTGCCTCGTGATCTGAAAACATGAATTTTTATAAAACGTGAGTACAATACTCAGTGAGTGAGTATTAGAAGGGAACAAGCAATCTCAACCAGGAAATTTGACAATCATGATGCACCGGTTGAAAATAAAGCCATTTTCATCTAACTACTATTCCAAACCCTTTTTCCCTTACCTAAAAATTTATTACGCATTCAAGGATTAAACATCCTTGAATTTACACCGATCCTTCTAGCAAAGTAGTAAAACTGACGGTTATTTACAAATCATCACACAATAAGGGTTTCACAACTCATACGATTCATATATGCATATGTATCACATACAATTTCATTCACCAATTGTTCTATCAAGCAAGATAGCAAAATTAACAATTTATTATAAATCGTCACAAACAAGGGTTTCACATACCACACAATCAAACATATATACACAAAGATATGAGCAATTATATACACCGCCAAGTCTTCACTATTCTTGGTGGTACAAAGAAATAACTATCGGAGTACTCGGTAAGGGGTATCACTCAGTATCCCTCTTTGCACACCTCTGAATTTTTAGGAAATTGTGGGC
>NC_030859.1:14688965-14748327 GCF_000208745.1 Theobroma cacao | reverse complement strand
GTTTAGTCCTCTAGTGGTAAAATTATCATTTTGCCCTTGTGCTCCAAAAATACCGAGAATCATAATTTTTCACTACTAAACATCATTTTATACTCCAATAATCATAATTATATTTTATATAATTATTCTTGGTCAAATGTGATCAAATCTTGGCTAGAAATCTCCATTTTATCATCAAATGGTAAAATGACTGTTTTGTCCCTAATTAGTCAATTTTCCTAATGGACTCCAAACTGGACCTTGAACTCTGAATCACTATTCTAAGCCATTCTATGGGTTTCAAAATTTTCAATTTCCTCTTAAAATTTCTATTTGAACTAGTTCAAGGCTCGATTTAACTTAGTTGTACCACTCGGTACAATACCGTCTTTTAATCGAGCTTGACAGGGTCTCACAAAAAGAAGGTTCCAACGAATAGAAATAGAAAAGAGAAGGCTTCCAAGCAAAAAGTGCTAAAAAACCAGCAAAAATCTCTCTGCACTTTACAGCACTCAACGCCTATTTTGTAGTTGTGTTTTGCACATCAACTTGTACCATTTAGATCAACTTTGTGATCATAGGTACACTTCTATTTCATTTCTCTTTATGTTCTTAGAGTAAAAACGTCACTCTAAGGGGTTCAATCAAGCTAAGATTGCTTGTTTAGATAAAGGTTCTAACTTAGTCTTGAAAAGTTAGGTATTGGGTTATAATTGAGCTCGAGAAAAACTATTGTGAAAGGCTTTGGCTGAGCCTGGTAAAAGCCATTATAAAAGCTTTGTGAAAGCTTGTGAATTTCACTGGTTTATAGTGGATTAGTTTGAAAAATCCTTAGTTGGATAATTAAGATAGTGGATGTAGGTCTTGGACCGAACCACTCCAAATTCTTGTTCATTGTCTACTTTGTTTTTATTTTCATTGCTTTTCAAATTAGTTCCTCATCTTGCCAAGAGCCAAAAAGTGTTATTCACCCCCCCTCTAGCACATTTATTTGGGACCAACAAGTGATATCAAAGCTTAACCCTTGTTATTAAGGTTTAACACCATTGGGAAGATCCAAATGGCTCAACTAAAATCAGTAGTTGCTGAGGGACAATCAACAAACAGACCACCTCTGTTTGATGGCTCTAATTATCCTTATTGGAGTACTAAGATGTCAATATATATTAGGGCAATTGATTATGAAATGCGGGATGTCATAACTAATGGACCATTCATTCCCTCAACTCTAAATGTAGTGACAAATGAGATGATCCCAAAGCCAATGTTTGAATGGACCAAGGCTGAAACTAAGAGAGTTCAAACAAATTTTAAAGCTATCAATACATTGCATTGTGCCTTGACTTCCACCGAATTCAACAAAGTATCAAGTTGTACAATAGTTAAACAAGTGTGGGATAAACTTAGGATTATCCCTGAAGGGACTTCTCATGTCAAGGAGTCCAAGATAGCCCTCTTCACCCATAATTATGAAATGTTTAAGATGGAGCCTGGAGAAGATATCACCAGCATGTTAAATATATTCACAAACATCACAAATAAACTTAGTCAATTAGGAAAACCAATTCCCGAGCATGAAATTGTAAAAAGACTTCTTAGAAGCCTGCTTAAAAATTGAAAGCCTAAAGTGACAACCATCCGAGAAGCAAATGACCTAAATGTTATTGCTCTAGATGAGATTTGTGGTTCTCTCTTTACTCACGAGCTAGAACTCAAGGAAGAGGAAGAAGAAGATAGGAGGAAAGCAAAAGAAAAGAAAAAGAGCATTGCACTAAAAGCCAGCATTCTTGAAGAAGAGTTGGAAGAGCTATCCTGTGATGATGATAAGGAGTTAGCATTGGTTGCAGGGAAATTCAGAAAGCTTATGGGCAAAAGAAACCAAAGATTGGCTAGAAGATGGTTTAGAAAAGATCAAGGACCTTCATGGAAAACCAGAAACAAAAATGACTCCAACAAAAATGAGGAGCTGACCTACTTCGAATACAAGAAACCTGGACATTTTAAGTCCGAATGCCCATTGCTAAAAGATGAGACTCCAAAGAAAAACAAGAAATCAAAAAGGCCAATGGTGGCAGCTACTTGGTTAGACAGTGACACATCAAGCTCTGAAGCCAAAGATGAAAAAGCTTAGGAAAGAGCAAATCTGTGTTTGATGGCACAAGATGATGAATCTGAGGTATCTCCATCCCCCTGTAATATTTCTATTGATGATTTACAAGATGAATATGAGTGCCTTTATGATGAATTTGAAAAACTCTTTTCAATATACAAGACTTTAAAGAAAAAGGCTGCATTTCTTAAAAATGACAATAACAGAGAAAAGAGTTTAACTTTGTTTTTGAGCAAAAAAAATTTCTGCAAATTGAGTTAAAACACTCAAAAATAGATTTTGAAGTTTTAAAATTAGAGCTGGACAATAAATCTAAAGTTTGCAAAAAACACTTGATGAAAACGCAACTCTCAAATGTTTAAAAAAGGAAACATCAAGTAGGAACACATTTTTGAAGAAAAATTCTGGTAATGCTTCATCTAGATGTTATAGCTGTGGAAAACATGGACATTTATCATATAATTGTTTTAAGAAAAGTAACCCTCAAAAAACAAGAAAAATATGGGTTCCAAAAGGATCCTATATTACAACTAACAATCAAGGACCCATCAAGGTATGGGTACTTATAAAGAAAAACTGAAATTTTGTTTTGAAGGTTAAGCTGCACTTAAAGGAGATATGTTCAAGAGCTCAACTCAAGAAGAAGCAGCCTTGGTTTATGGACAATGGCTGCTCAAGACATATGACAGGAGATGAAATGCTATTTGCTAAGCTGGACAAAAGAAAGGGAGGAACCGTATCTTTTGGTGATGATTCAAAAGGTAGAATCCATGGTATAAGAACGGTTGGTAAGAACTTCCAAACTCAAATCAGTCATGTGTTATTGGTTAAAAGCTTAAAACATAATTTATTGAGCATTAGCCAATTGTGTGATAAAAGATTTATAGTATATTTTGATTCTAACAAGTGTATAAGCACAAATAAAGTCTCATTTATAAGAAGAAGATTAAAGAATATGTATGTTGTATTTCTTGAAGATCTTGAAATGAATTGTGAAATGTGTTTAGTGGCAAATGCTTAAAATGATAGCTGGCTATGGCATAGGAGACTAGGACATGTAAGCATGTATTCTATGTCAAAATTAATCAAGAAAAATCTAGTTGTTGGACTCCTAGATATCAAATTTGAAAATGATAAACTATGTGATGCTTGCCAACTAGAAAACCAAGTTAGAACATCCTTCAAGACTAAGAAGATTATGTCAACAACTAGACCTCTTGAATTGCTGCACATTGATCTATTTGGTCCAATAAGTACAACTAGTCTAGGAGGAAAGTCTTATGACTTTGTGATAGATGATGACTCCTCTAGGTACACTTGGGTTTATTTTCTTACTCATAAGAATGATGCTCTACAAGCATTTATAAGTTATTGTAGGAAAGTTGAGAATGAGAAAAGACTAACCATAGTTATTATTAGAAGTGATCATGGAGGAGAATTTGAAAGTGATGAATTTGAGAAATTTTGCAATGAAAAGGGGTTGGATCATAATTTTTCTACAACTAGAACACCCTAGTAAAATGGAGTTGTAGAGAGGAAAAATCGAACCTTAAAAGAAATGGCTAGAACTATGCTATGTGAGAATAATGTACCAAAATATTTTTGGGTTGAGGCAGTGAACACAACAACATATATACTTAATAGAGTCTCAATTAGAGCCATGATATCAAAGACTCCATATGAACTTTACAAGGGTAGAAAGCCAAATATTTCACACCTTAAGAGTTTTGGGTGTAAATGTTTTGTATTAAACAATGAAAAATAGTCCTTAGGCAAGTTTGATGCAAAGAGTGATGAGGCAATATTTTTAGGATATGCATTAAACTCAAAGGCTTATAGAGTTTTCAACAAAAGAACTTTAACTATTGAAGAATCAATCCATGTAGTTTTTGATGAGTCCAATGCCTTACAAAAAGAAATTCATGCTGATGATGATGATGTAGAAATCCTAGAAAAGCAAATTGAAGAAATGAGCTTAGAGAACAATAAGCATAATGCAGAAAGTTCACCAAGAAAAGAAAATGAGACTCCACCTTTAGAAAATTTGCAAATAACAGAAATTTAGCATAGTGATCTTCCAAGGAGTTGGAGATATGCAAAAAACCATCCACAAGAACAAATCATAAATGACATTTCTCAAGGAGTTAAGACTAAGAGAGCAACAAGAGAGACTTGTGAGTTTTCAGCTTTCATATCTCAAATTGAGCCTAAAACATTTGAGGAAGTAGAAAAAGAAGAAAGCTGGATTTTGGCCATGCAAGAGGAACTTGATCAATTCAAAAGAAACCGTGTGTGGTCATTAGTCTCTAGGCCTTTAAACCACCCTATTGTTGGAACAAAATGGGTGTTTAGAAATAGGCTAGATGAGCAAGGAAATGTGATTAGAAATAAAGTTAGGTTAGTAGCCCAAGGATACAACCAAGAAGAAGGAATTGACTATGATGAAACCTTTGCACCGGTTGCTAGGATTAAAGCCATAAGGTTGTTGCTTGCTTTTGTATGCTTTATGAATTTTAAATTGTACCAAATGGATGTAAAAAGTGCATTTTTAAATGGATTTATTCAAGAGGAAGTGTATGATGAACAACCACCAAGATTTAAAGACTTTGAAAAACCAGATCATGTTTTTAAACTTCACAAAGCTTTGTATGGATTGAAACAAGCTCCTAGAGCTTGGTATGAGAGGCTTTCGAAATTTCTGATTGAAAAAGGATATGTTAGGGGTAGCATTGATACTACATTGTTTATTAAAAGATACTTAAAGGATTTAATTGTTGTTCAAATTTATGTGGATGACATTGTGTTTGGTGCAACTAATGAGGTTTTATGCAAGAACTTTGCTAAAAAAATGCAGGGTGAATTTGAAATGAGCATGATGGGTGAGCTGAAGTACTTTCTTGGCCTTCAAATCAAACAAAGTAATAAAGGAATCTTCATCAACCAAGAAAGATACACTCAAGCTATGCTCAAGAAGTTCGATATGCTGAAGCTAAAATCAATTTGTACACTAATGAGTCCATCCACCAGACTTGATTTAGATGAAAAAGGAAAAGATGTTTATCAAAAGCTCTATAGAGGTATGATCGGATCATTACTCTACTTAATAGCAAGCAAACTAAATATTCAGTTTAGTGTGTGTTTGTGTGCTAGATTTCAATCACAGCCTAAAGAATCACACTTAACTGCTGTTAAGAGAATTTTTAGATATCTCTTAGAAACACAAACCTTAGGAATATGGTACTCTAGAGAATCATTATTTAATCTTGTAGGCTATTCGGATGCAAACTTTGCAGGAAGCAAAATCGATAGAAAGAGCACTAATGGAACATGCCAATTTTTAGGAAGTATGCTAGTATCTTGGTCAAGTAAGAAACAAAATTCTGTATCACTCTCTACAGCTGAAGTAGAGTATTTTTCCTTAGGTAGTTATTGTGCTCAGATTTTGTGGATCAAACAACAACTAAGAGATTTTGGAATAACAGTGCATAATGTACCAATTTTCTGTGATAACAAAAGTGCAATCAATATATCTAAAAATCTTGTGCAGCATTTTAGGACTAAGCACATTGAGATTAGGCACCACTTTGTTGAGACCATGTAGTGAAAGGTGATATTGAAATTGGATTTGTGAATACTTTGCATCAATTAGCTGACATCTATACCAAACCTTTAAATGAAGATAGATTTTGTGAGATTAAAAGAAATTTAGGGATGATTAATATGTAGGAGATTTAAAGAAAAATCCTGAAATTTTCACAAAAAACAGTAGGCACTTAGTCGACTAAGAGAAGCCTTAGTTAACTAAGAGCATTCTGTCTCATTAAATAATAAGACTCAGTTAAGTAAAGGCAAGAGGAATAAAATAATGAAAAGAAACTGCCTACCGGGAAATAAAATAGAGAAGGAAAATCGCCCAAACTAAAAATTAAAATTATGAGGCAATTTTTGAATTTTGAAGGGGAAGTTACCAATTGTACTTAAAGAGGGGGAGTCAAACAGTTTTTTTTTTTTGGAATTAAACTACTCTCAACCTATTTTCTTTACATTCTCTCTCTGCTGAAACTAACGCCTAAAACTGAAACCCTCACCTCTCAACCTTTCGAAACCCTGAGTCCAAAGTCATCCAAACCAAATGATGAAATCAGGAAAATCTCAAGAACTTCTGGAGAAGAAGAAAGGCAAACGGCCAATGGAAGAAAGTTTACAAGATGAAATATTGAAGAAAAAGAAGAGGATTGAGTCGGGACCCGTAAGCAAAAAAGTCTGGAAAATCGAAAAGCCACAATTCTGAAAAGAAAAAAGAAAAGAACAGATCACACAAGAAAGGTACTAATTCATCTTCTAAATTCAAAAATAAAGTACATGAAGAGAGATTTAGGAAAATAGAGAATACACCGATCACTTGTGGAAAATACATTGAATAGGAAAGCTTTAATGAAACACCTGAAATCCTGACAAGTTTATCAGATTATTTTAAAGAGTTAAAATTGAAGCAGTTCAGCACATTTAAAAACCAATCATACAATGCTAGTTTAGTCAAAGAATTCTATTCGAGTATAGTTGTTGACAAGGATGAACTAGAAGATCTTGATGATTATTCTGATGAGGGTCTGAATGTGTTTTTGAATGGGAAAGAATTCACTGTCACTGTTGCAGATTTAGGAGAACTTCTTAAAATATAGTGTAATGAAGGAGAATTTGAATTGCTTGTGAATTACAACTCCTCATCCCTGTGGGAAGTTATCATAGGGAAGAGAGAAAAGTACTCCTCTAAGAGTAATGTTAGGCTTATTACAAGTCTTCAAATAAGGATTCTGCATTACTTTGTTGCCGCTAATCTTCATGGTAGAACTGGAAGCTTAAGCTACATTAGCCTCCAAGATTTATGGCTAATGGAACATGCATTTAGTGGTATTGCACCTAATCTAGGAAGTTTTATGATTGAAAGAATGAGGGGAGCATGCAGACTAGAGAAGATAAACTTGCCTTATGGAAATATCATCACTTCTCTAGTGCAGAAGAAAGGAATTTGGAGTTCTAGATTTGAGGCAGACAAGGTCAAAACCAGAGACCAAGCCATTTATCTAGGAAGCTTGCCTAAAATGGGGTATAAACTTGATGGAGAAAGATACATTAAAACCCCCAAGGCTAGTCTAAGAAAAGAATCTTCCTTACCTACTCAACCAGAGGTAGCACCATCTCAATTCTCGAATGAAGTGATCTTCAACCTGTTTATGAGAATTGATGGAAAGCTCACAGACCAAGGGGCAAGAATTCAGAAAATTGAAGAAAGGTTAACAGAAATGGAAAGCAAAATGAAAGGAAAAGAAAAAATGCCATCTGAACCTGCTGCTGCAGATACTTCTGCAACACCAAGCATTGCACTAGCAGAACAAGGTGCTGAGGATTCAACTTTCTAGGTAGAAAGGTCAGCTTTTCATACTACAAGCCTTGTTCTTCAGGCTAAAGGTTCAACTTACAAGACTGCAGGTCCTGTCCTTCAAATTGAGGATCCTCAACCAAAAGTTAGTCAACTTGAAAAATTCCCCTCACTTGAACCACAAAACAAGGATGAATCTAATCAAGGTATCGAGGTGCTTGGATCACTTAATGAAAATCCTCCCTCTGAACCCTAACCTCAACCATCTCCCCCACATTCTGGAGAGGTTTCAATCATGGGACTTTTCCATCAAATGGTTCAAGAATAGCAAGTTGAGAAAGGGGTAGCTAAGGCAAACACTTAGCAAGCAACATCTGCATTAGCTCCTACTGCAAAAGAGAAACTTCGAAATGGAAAAGCAAAAACCACTACTGCTCCCCAAGTCAAGTCCAAACCACCTAACAAGGGCAAGAAAACAATGGCAACTAAAACAAAGTTCATCAAAAGAAGGAAATCATCCAAATTGGTTGAAAAAGCCAGGCTAGCAACTGTTTTTTCTCCTCAAAATCTTGTAGAAGTCTCTGACAAGTCCTCACCTGAACCCTCTCCTTAGAAAACACCACCTCAACTAAAGCCTTCTTCTGAACCCCTCAATGTCAAATACTACACTAATGATGAATCCTCTCCCTCATCCTCCTCAGAAGATGATTAGAAGTTAATGATGACAAAAAGAGGGAAAAGTATGGCAAGGATCTTAGGGGAGAAATTATGGAAAGATTAGGGGAGATAGAAAGTAAAAACTATCTAGGGGCAATTTTGGAACACCATCTAGGGGCAGTTTTGGAACATTAACTATTAATTTTTGGTTATCTGCTATTTGTGCCCTGTTGAAAATTGAACACTTGAATTTAACCTTGTCGTTTATGCTTTTGTGTGTAAAATGGGATGTTAATATGTTTATGTTATTTGGTTGTTGATAATTGAATATCAAATGATGTCGTACTGTCTATGGTATTTTGACTACTACTGATAAAATTCGATGCTGTACTGATATTGAGATGGTATACTGATGATTGATTTTTATTATGACATTGTGAATGAATTGTATTCGTGAATAAATATGGATCTAAGTATAGTATATCTGTTGAATTATGAATGGCATAGACAAAATTTGATAACAATATATTGTTGACAGACACTACTGAAATTTTGATGATAATCTGTCAACATTCACCTGCTGTAAATCACTTTTTATTTCTACATATATATATATATATATATATATAGTTATTCTGAATGTATGATGTCATTTTCTATATGACATGAATAAAATTTGCTAGAATGAACAATCAAAATATGCACACACATAGAGGGAGAAATCCTCATATTTGTGCAAAACTGAAAAAGAATAAAAGGACACTGTGCTAATAATCAAGGAATGTTTTGTCATCATAAAAAAGGGGGGGATTGTTGGCTCCATTAGTTTTTGATGATAATAAAACATTCCCATTTCATTTGTATCTAATATTTATATTTGAGTGTGCAGGACAAAATTGTATGCAAATAAATAAACAATCATTAAAAATGCACATATCAAAAAGCATAGAAATAAGGAAGTCACAATTGATCAACAAGACAGAAGTCCCTTAGTCAGTTAATGAAGAGTTAGTTAGCTAAGATTTAAATCAAAGGTTGACGGGCTGAAGAGTATTAAGAAATAGAACCAACTTAGTCGACCAAGGAATGAATTAGTTGCCTAAGTGCACACTGCCAGAACTGCCATAAACTGAGAATAGAAGACAGAGATAATTTAGTCGACTAAGATATCGGTTAGTCGACTAAGAGCATTCTGCTTGCAATTTTGAAGTCTGCACTAAAAGACAGATTAACGGCTAGAACCAACTCCCAACTGTTTCCAATAGCCAGAAAACTATCAAACTGCCATCAAAGTTGTTTCTCCAAGTATAAAAGAAGGTTCCAACGGATAGAAATAGAAAAGAGAAGGCTTCCAAGCAAAAAGAGCTCAAAAACTAGTAAAAATCACTCTGCACTTTACTGCACTCAACGTCCATCTTTGTAGTTGTGTTTTGCACTTCAACTTGTACCGCTTAGATCAACTTTGTGACCATAGGTACACTTCTATTTCATTTCTCTTGATATTCTTAGAGTGAAAGGGTCACTCTAAGGGGTTCAATCAAGCTAGGATTGCTTGTTTAGATAAAGGTTCTAACTTAGCCTTGAAAAGTTAGGTGTTGGGTTATAGTTGAGCTTGGAAAAAACTATTGTGAAAGGTTTTGGCTGAGTCTGGTAAAAGCCATTGTAAAAGCTTGTGAATTTCACCGGTTTATAGTGGATTAGTTTGGAAAATCCTTGGTTGGATAATCAAGGTAGTGGATGTAGGTTTTGGACCAAACCACTCTAAATTCCTGCACATTGTCTACTCTGTTTTTATTTTCATTGCTTTTCAAATTAGTTCCTCATCTTGCCAAGAGCCAAAAAGTGCTATTCACCCCCCCCTCTAGCACATTTATTTAGAACCAACAACTATGTTTTTCAAATTTCTCAATTAGGGTTTCCATAGTTAAGTATAATCTTCCTTTCATCAATCCACTTCCCAAGAGCGTGTCTTTTTCAAATCGAGCTTTCTATAGTCAATATGGCTCTTTAAAATTGACTTCTTTTAGCCTTTGACTTATTAGGGTCAACTATACTTCCTTTATAGTTGACTATGGCTATTCTCAACTTGATTTTCTTGATCTTTCTAGAACAAGGTGACTATGCTTCCTCTGTAGTCGACTATGGCTATTTTAAACTTGATTTTCTTGATCTTTTTGAAACAAGATCGACTATGCTTCCTCTATAGTCAACTAGGGCTTTATGATTTTCAAGTTTTGCACTTTTTCAACCTTCAGATCGACTTAAGCTTCATTAGGATGCACTTTTGGCTTGTGTCCTAAAGTTCCCTTAACTTTTTAGTGTTTCTCTCTAGCTACTTTCTCATTTCCTTGTACCTATGTTCAAATAAACATTTCAGGCATATTTGCTCTTAATTTCTTAGCTAAAAATGCATTGTTTGAAAGCTTGTAAGATGTTTTCTAAGGATGCATGACTTTTCAAACAATTTTGTAACCTTAAGGGACTAAAAATGTAATTGAGACAATTTCAAATACTTGACATTAAGTTCAAGAAGACATGATTTTCGTTATCAAAACATGATGTTTTTCAAATCTAACAAATACCTAGGTAAATTTTTCTCACATAGCATGGTTCTAGTCATCTCTTTTAGAGTCTAATTTTTTCTTTTCACTATTCCATTTTGTTGTGGAGTCTTATGGGCTGAAAAATAATGGCTATATCCATTTTCATCACAAAGTTGCTCAAAACCTCGGTTTTCAAATTCTTTTCAACAGTCACTCCTAACATTTGTTATTTTGTACCCTTTCTCATTTTCAACTCTTTTGGAAAAAGAAGCAAAGATTTTTAAAGCTTCATCCTTGTGAGCAAGAAAGTAAACCCAAGAAAACCTAGTATAATCATTCACAATTACTAAACAATAATTCTTTTCTCCTAAATTAGAGGGCCTAATTGGTCCAAAAAGATCTATGTGTAGTAATTGTAAGGCTCTAATAGTAGCTACATCCTTTTTGGATTTAAATGAGCTTTTCCTATGTTTGCCTTTAGCACAAGCATCACAAAGTTTGTCATTTTTAAAGTTTAGCTTATGGAGGCCTATTACAAGATCTAGAGATAATAAGTTTGAAATTGTGTTCATGCTATCATGTCCTAGTTTTCTATGTCATAACCAACTATCCTCGTTCTTTTTAGCCATGAAATCTACATTGTTAAAAGATAAATCATCCAAGAAAACAATATATGTATTACCTTGTCTATGACCAATAAAGAAAGTTTCGTTAGTTTTAATATCAACAAAATGACAAGGCAATGATTCAAATATGACTCTAAGACTCTTGTAACAAAGTTGACTAACACTCAACAAGTTATGATTAAGACCATTTACAAATAAAATATTTTCAATTTGAGAGAAGGAATTTTTACCAATAGTACCAATACCTTTAATGTGACCTTTTGAGTTATCTCCAAAGGTCACATTTCTTCCTTTCTTTGGTCTTAATTCCTTTAAAGACTCCTTGGTACTAGTCATGTGTCTAGAGCATCCACTATCAAGATACCACTTTCCTTTTTTTTGTGCTTTTGATTCCAAGCAAGTGAGCTCCTCCTTCGAAGACAAAATTAAAAAATTTTGACTTTGGTACCCAAATTTTCTGTGTTCCATAAGAGTTAGTGTCTTTGATTCTTTCTGGAACCCACTCTAATCTTACCACCTTATCATGTGGAGGTTTAGTTCCTTTTAAACCCATACAGTTTTGATTCTCTTACCTTTATAAGTGGTAGTTCTCAAAGGACAAGAACAAATAGAATGTCTTACTTTATGACAATAAATACATCTAGTGAATGAGTCAAGCTTTTCATTTTCTTTAACAAAGAAATTTTTAAAATGAATTTCCTTGTGAGTACCATCATAGCTTAATCCTTCTTTGTCAAAGAATGCTCTTTGTGTTTCTAGCATGTCATTCAATTTTTGTTGACTTATGTTAAATTTTGAAAATGTGATATGCAAATTCTCATTTTTCTTTTTCAACTCATTTCTCTCAACTTTCAAGTCCTTGACTATGCTTCCTACTTTAATTTTTGTCTTGACTAAGAATTCATTTTCTACCTTAAGCTTGGATATAATGTTCTTGTATTTTAATGTCTTTTCTTCAAACTCAAATACTAAGTCATCATTTGCATGTTTTAGTTCATCAAATGAATATGAGTCTTGATCTAAAGTACATGAACTAAAATCATAGGATGTAAAGCATACCTTGGTGTCTTCAAGTGCCATGAAGCAAAGGTTGGCAGTTTCATCTTCTTCATCTTGAAAGTCATCACTATCACTCCAAGTGGCAACCATGGCTTTCTTCTTGAAGTTCTTTGAGGCATTCTTGTTTAGGCACTCATACTTGGTGTCTCCTGATTTTTTACACTCATAGCATATCAAGTGATTGTTGCTATATTCTCCTTTTTGGCATATCTCTTCTAGAGGGTCCTTTACCTTTATCATTCCTCTTCATGAATTTACTAAACCTCTTGGCTAGCATGGCTATGTCCTCATCCTCTTGACTCTCATATCTTATGTTTCTCTCATCTTCTTTAATTGTGGAGTTTAAAGCTATTCTTTCTTTTTAATATCCTCTTTCTTTTCATCATCTAAAGCACTTTCACATTTTAGGGATATCTCATAGGTAAGTAAGGATCTTATAAGCTCTTCTAGTTTAAAATCATTTAGGTTTCTTACTTCCTCTATCGTTGTCACTTTTGGTCTCCATGACTTGGGAAGATTATAAAGTACCTTCTTAACTAATTAGGCATTTGGGAAGTCTTTTCTTAAAACCTTCAAACCTTTAACTATGTTGGTGAATCTCTCATACATTTGGTTTATAGTCTCACCTTCTTTCATCCAAAATAGCTCATAGTCACGTGTGAGAAATCCTATTTTAGATTCCTTAACTTGGTTTGTTTTCTCATAGATAGTTTCTAAGGTATCCCAAATTTTTTTTATGGTTTCACATATGGATACTTTACTGAACTCACCAGCATTAAGAGAACAAAAAAGGGTATTGAAAGCCTTATAATTTGTTTGTATCAACTTCTTTTCTTTGTCATGCCACTCTTTCCTAGTTTTAATAGTAGTTTTCCATTTACTTCCTTAATAGGGACATAAGGACCATCTAAAATAACATTTTAACCTCAAGGCCTACTGATTGAATGAACATCTCTATTCTTTTCTTCCAACAAGGGTAATTCGTACTTGAGAAGTATAGAGGTCTTTAAGTTAAGTGTCCTTTACCAAGAATAGTTAAGGTGGAATCCATCTTGATGTGTTGAGCTTTGCTTTTAGATCACTCAAGGTTGTTAGACTAAAAAAAAATAAGCCCTAGCTTTAATACAAATTATTAGTGCAATAAGCTCAATATGAGTAATTCCAACAGGGAGTGAATTGGAATATTTTGAAAATTCTAGCTAATTTTAGAAAATTAAAGCTTTTCTTGAATGAAAAACCTTCTTTAAACGTGATCAAGATGATGGGAAATTTTAAATTTTTTTATATAAAATGAAATGAATGGCAAACACAAGTAACTTAGAAGGAATTAAAAAGCAGAAACAACACAAGAATTTTATAGAGGCTTAGCCTCCTTGCTTGCATCCTTTCCCTTAGCTTCACTAAGGAATTTTAGAATCCACTATAGAAATAAAATTCAATACAATGCCTTTTATGGATCAAGCATAATCTTAACAGTAGTCTTTTCAAGGATGAGATAGTCACATCCCACTTCTTGGAGGGATCGTGACCGACGTATGAACCAGACGGGTATAACTCGTTAAGCCCAAGCAAGCCTTTTTATGTTCATTCATCATAACTCAGCCCATTAACCATAATCATCTTACATAAAGCATACAATATCAAACTCATGCATGCATCTTTAGGCAACTATACACAATTACGAAACTTCTCAACATAAACTATCCAAGAGCATTCATTCATAATAAATTTAAAGTTAACAACTCATACATCATGTTATAGTCATATCTTAATATCCTCAAGTGTCCATATAGACTTTTGAACCACATTTGTACATTCATCCATAACATTCATAAGTATATGTCAAGCATTGGCTACATTATTATAAACATGTTCAATATCTATCAACATAAACATAAACATAAAACTGACTCGTCAGTGGAACATGACCCGACTCTCTAGGCATCAAGCGGGCTGCTAGACACTTACCAAAGGAAGATGAACAGATCACACCTCCATGATTGGGGAGCTGAATGCTATCACTTATCTGTAAATAAAAATATTTGGGAAAAATAACGTGTGAGTCACAAATCTTCCATGAGTGAATACAAGAAAGGGATAAGCCAAAGGAAAGACCTTTGCACAAATTACATCATTAAGATAAATATGAATTTGAGATAAACATACTTAATTTCAAATTTCTCATAAAATAAAGTTGTCATAAACGAAGCCCATTTTCATAGTGAAAACGACATTCACAAACATATAATTCAATAGATAAGCAAAATATTTACGAAAAACCCTGTAGGGAAAAAAATAAAGTTGTACCTTACTTGTGATATCGGATCCTCTTAAGAGAAACAATACTTAATCATATAACCCAAGCTAAGGGTGCTTTACTCCAATCTTTTCATAAATCATATGAGCTGCACATGTACTCAAGATTCACCAAGAGAAACCAATCATAACATTTAGTGATCAATGTCGAACCCACATAACTCAAGTAATCATGTTTCAATTCATATAACTTAGTGATCAATAATCAATTCATAAAAATTAAGTGGCCATTCTTTCTTTATAATCCTTAAACTCAATTAATGCATTTGGATTTATTCTATCTATTAACCCATCCTGTCTATCGTATAGCTTAAAGTTTAATTTACAACTTAATCAAACATCACAAACACAAGACAAATTCATAAAAGGCATCACAATAACAAAAGTAATATGCAATAATCATGAGTGCAAGTTGCCTACTAAGTTCTAGCCCACGTATGGGCATCCCACGTCTAGGATTATGAGTGGCACATTGGCCTCACTCATATGGAGCATCGCCACCATATAGTGGAATTTTTCCTCACCATGTGTGGGGCTCGCTCTACTTTTATCTCTATGCATTGGCACCACATGTGGAATGTTACCTCACATTGTGAGGAACACTATCATCATCATACTAAGTGCAATTCACCATGTCTGGAATATTACTTCACACCCTGTGGAGCACTATTATCATCGTACTAATGACATGGTTATGTGGTATTTGCACCCTCCACATCAATGTTGGTGCCACATGGATATAAAATAACAAGTGTTATTTTGACTAATGACAATTAGTCAACTATCAATCATAATGACCTATTTGATCGAAAATAAAAATACAAAAGCTTGATTGAATGTAATAAAAGAAGAAAAGCTTATTTGAATTTTCTTGAATAGGTCAAGAATTTTTTTAAAACATTATGCCATAAAACTACTACTTGAATGGCCAAATAATGAGTTTTAGAAAGTGTTATCCATTATGTACATTAAGCTCTCCTCAATATTATTACTCATTATGTGCATTAAAATATATTCTTGAGTAATTGTTTCTTCTTGCTCTATATATATAGAGTTATGACAATTCATTTTGGGAGAACAAGATTTAGAAAGCAAGTGTAGACACATTGTCACTCTTAGCTCTCTCTCTCTCTCTCTCTACGTACTCTTTCTCAAATTCTCTTATACTAAGCTGTTTTTTGCCATATTCTCAACCTTATACTGTCATTTGCTTATTCTCTTTCACTTGTCATAACATTCGATATTTCAAAAACTATTCCAATCTTCCTCTCCATTACCTCCAACACATCTTTTTATTTATTTACAACATTTTCTCTCTCCCTATCACAAGAACCCCTCTACAAAGTTAAACAGAAGGATTAGGGATTCTATCCAAGATGGATGAATAGATACCTAAGTCTAGGAAAAAAGGAGATTCTAAGTAACACATGCAATTCCAACCCATGAAGTGCCATGATTTCTGTTGCCAAAGATTCAACTTTGAGCATATCTCAAAGGATTTTTATTGAGGAAGCTCTAAGGTTTAAAGGAATATTCACCGGGTAAACTGAAATGTCTTTAACCAAGCTAAAATTGGAAGGAGAATTGAGGACTAGAGATATCAGTAAAAAAAGCTGATACCAGAAGATGTCCACTTTTAGGTGTGTATTGCAACAATGATTCCAAGGAAGGTGTGGAAGTGTTATACGGAATAGCAAATTACTCCCAAAGATTAAATTTTGTTATTAGTGATCCGAATGCCTGCAATTGATAAAAAGAAAACGGACCCATTTATCATATGCTAGATGAAACCAATGACGAATTTACTTTATTTCTTGCCCCTTCACTGTTAGAATAAGGTTTGCTCGATATTATTAGCTCAGGTGTAGATGGCAATCTATGGGGGGGATATATATTAGATTTTTTATTCGAAATTAAAATTAAATAAGATATAAATAAGAAGTAATAATATAAGAAATATATGTGAAATTTAAGTTTACTTGAATTTAAATGAAAGAGGAGAAAAACATCAAAATCAAATATTCATAGAGATTCGCACTTTCTCAAGTTACCTATGTCATCTCTCAACTTCTTTTTGTCAAAAAATTCAATACACGATATTAACAAACTTATAAATACTTGATTTTTACAAGTAGATTTATATTTAACTCATGATAGCAAATTATTCGGATTAAATTTTATGATAATTTATTTTTCACTTGTATTATTATGAGTTTATATTTTATGCAATGACAAGTTATAATTTTTATATACTACTCGTTTACCAAATCATGTCACATCATTATAAAAATAAATTTAAAATTTTTAAAATTTTAAAATTAAATATTAATTTTTTTAATAATTAATTATTCTTTTTTTATTGCAGCAATGTGCTCAATTTTGTTGGATATCTTCTAGGACCTATGACACTGAAGTTTTTTCACCGATAATGTATAGAATCAATATTCTAACAATGCATTAAATATAAACCCAATAATTATTTACTTAAAAACTTACTTATTTGAATGAAAACCTGATTCAAAGATTTGAGACAAAAAGTTGGAAGACTTTCTAGGAAATAATTTTTATTTATGATTTTAGTTTCCAAAATAAATATATGCAATGAAAAATGCATCCACTTTCTTTATGGTTGGAGAGAAAATGATGCACATGTGGATCATATTAATAAAAATTCCCAATTTCAAAAAAAAAAAGCTCATTCTTACAGCTAATTTTTTTTTATAATTGAGAGAAAAGAAATTTGAACTGAGAATCATATATTAACCAATGAATCAAATATTCGGGTGCAAAACATTAAATTTTTTTATAGAAAGAAGATTCGAGCAAAAGGAATATGCACTAATCAATAAGCCAAATAAATTGAAATTTATTATTTATCCTCTGACAATTTGTTTTTTTTTTTTATATGATCATTTAACATGAACATTTTGTGAACAGGTTCTTTATTTTACATAAACAAAATATACTATCCTGCAGATTACAGGAAAATGAAACCAGAAGGAAGCAGAACCTGCACCATACTTCGACCATAGTACATTCAGCAGCTACATCTTTGACCAGAAACGGCTCAAGGTAGCTTCAATCGATCCATGTGGTTCATCCGTCGGTAAATAAACATCATCATTGAACTGCATTAATCATCGGTATCATCATAAAATGTCACTAAGAAAGGTTAACTTTATCCCGTGTTTATATATTAGATAGCAACTCAACAATTCATCACCATCATCTCCGTATAAGTTTCACTAAAAAGAACCAAAGGGACATTCTGCTTCTGCTTCCCCTACTTTCCATTGAAATCACTCTCTAAATAAGACTCCAACTGGCATTAGAAGCACTAGAAACAATAACATTCATGGAAAAGGATAAATTTCTGAAGAATATACCAACAGAGTTGAGAGTCCAAAAGTTAAAGAAAGAAGAACACTGATTAATGAAGCATCAGCAAGAGGACAACAGGCAGTAGAGCAGGTGACTGGACAAGGGCTATAAACATGGCAGAAATCTTCAGCACCATTTTCACTTTTTAGCTGAAAACTCAAAAAAAAATTTTATCTGCTTGACAGTCAAATGTCATTAACTACTACTTTTATACTGTAGGAAGACCTCTTCAAATCCAATGTGTTAACTTTTAACATCCAATCCTCTTATTCTATATTAAGTTCTCCCCCTCCTCCCCCTCCCTTAAAATGACCAATGACCAGTTGCATTCCAGTAACTACATTCTGGCAGTTATGTAATGGCAAAGAGTCATACCTTTACAATGACACCGATATCCTTGCTTGATATATTAACGGGTAAGAAATGGATATTTGGCATTTTTAATTGAACCGATGATATGTCCATGAACCTTAAAATCATTAAAACCAAGATGAATATCAATTCTCAAAACTGCACCACGTAAAAACGAAAACTGTGAAGCTGAGTGTCTAAAACTAAAGAGTTCTAACATCATGTGTATGCATGCACTGGTGCACATCTGACCATTCATGCACATGAGTACACAAGTGTGTGCGAGCTCATAAAGAAAGAGAGCAAGAGAGAGATAACCTGCTAAGTACAGCCTTTGCCATATGAAAAAGAGTGCTTTGAACAGATGCACTATATACCCCCCCGTCAGGAGGACCAAAGAAAGTATCAGCCAAAACTTTTTTCACATTCAGGTAACATTCATTGAAGTAAAGTGGCTTTTGAGGGATGCTAGAGACAGATTCATATGAATACCTGCATCCACAAACCACATATATTTTGGTGAAACAATTAAGCACCCTCTAAACTCAATAGGGAGCAAAAAAACTGTGTTAAGAATCAAGTCAGCATCTCAGTGTATTATATTGGCATCAAACTCATATGAAATACACCTGAAGCATGATAAATCAATCTTCAAGAAAAGGCTTTTACACTATTGCATATTGTTAACAAATTACCCGGATGCCTTCTTTTAACTTAGTATCAAACTTAACAAATAGAAAAAGAAATTATACCTCCAAGATGCGGTAACCTCCGTTGCCAGCATCCTTTCACGCGTTTCAGGCAGAGCTGTGTATTTGTCCCTAATGAACCCTTCAAATCCTGACTGTTCATAGGACAAACTCCAAAAATCAGCACAGAAATCAAAAAGATGTTAGCTTAAAAGATAGAAACAGAAGAGTATTATTGAACTAAGTACTAAATATTAACCCTAACAAGTACCAAATTTGTTGAAAATTTAACAAGATGCATCAAATGAAACCAGAACTTCAAATTAGACAGTGCCTTAAAACCCATCAATATGTTATAAAAAGCCAGCAATAATGAATGCTTCAAAAGGTGCATAAGTGTAGAACATTTAAAAGCCAAACTAGGTGCATATGCAAAGCACTAGAGGATGCAGGGGGTAGGTATTGATACCCGTTTAGGAATTTGATCAGCATTAGAGGACAAATGGCGTATATAGAACCTTGAAATGCAACATCTGATAAATTAGAAATCCTGTTAGGATTACAACAGACTTTTTGTCACTTGTAATTTCTTAGCCCAAGAAACTGCTCCCTCACTTGTGCACTGTTAGCACTAACCATCATTAAGGTTACATGGTCTAGTACCATGAGTAAAAGGAGGAACTAGATACGAAGATACAGAATATTATCATTAATCTACCATGAGTTAAAACACTACTTAGGAGATATTATATGCATCAAATTAGCAACACAACTACTGAAGAGGTGCTTTATGATAAGATGGGCACATCATCCATACCTAGCTCCTCCAATTCTTAAATAGAATTGCGTTCAAGAAATGGTAACATGGAAGACACATAATGGCCTTTGGCTAATTATATAGTTATTACATAATGACCTTCATATGTTACTTCATAAGGCCGGAAACAAGAAAAATATCTTGCAAAAATAACACAGCCTATAATCGAACATCAAATTTCTTCCTTGTCTTTCTCTCGTGAGGAGCTTGTTTTAAGAATGGATTTTTAAAAGCCTATTTCTTGTTGACAAGATATTATATTTGCCAATTATTTGAATAATGTAATAATCAACATTTTATTCAGAAGATTTCATTAAGATCCAATAAATTTTATTAACATGAGAAAACAAACTCGTTATGGGGGACAGATAAGGAAGACAACAAGAGCAGCAGTTCATGTTTCCTAATTCGGTTGCAATCAACACAGTAAAGGAGAACCTTTTATTGTTTTAGGGCACATTTGCAGAATGCTTTTGAGTAGAAAGTTCAAGCAGTTGCTTCCTAAAGGTTAAAAAATTGAGATCCAGGAAAGTAAATTCACAATGCAATCTAAAAGATCCATCTGACATAAAAAAATTCTCTCAGAATGACTACCATAATCTCAGTGAAATTTATTCCCATAAAGGAAGCTTGTAAGCAGATGTTAGTGCTAACTACTGAATGTAATGGATATGGTTCAAATTCAGTGCTGTGATCATTTCATTTGTGCTACCATAGAACTGCATTTCAAAGTTATGTCCTGATTATAGATGGATAATGCAACTTCTACGTAACATTGGAGTGCAAACAGTAAGCAGATTGTATAGCAAAAACAGACAGCTAAAAGGGACAGTATAGAAATTGCAAGAATTACATATCCAACGGAGTTAAAAGAACATGTTATAAACATAATTACTTTTAAGAAAAGACATTTTTCTTTTGTGTTCATGCGAAAAGAAATTTAAAACATATGAGCCGATTGCATTATCTGAAATACAAAAAGACCAACAAATTTACCTTGGTTGTCTTCAGTAAAGACAGGCCTTCAATACCAGAAGTTAGCTGTAAAATGCCGGATTTCTGTACAATTGCCTCTGCTGTATGCTTCTCGGATCCAAGTTTAAAGCCTTCAATAAACGAGATAACAAATATTTGACAAAAGTTGCAACCACATTCATTATTAGCCAAATCAAAGTACTCAAGAAAGATGTACATTATAATCAATAAAAAGAAATAAGTCTTTGTCAATCTTGGTTGCACAGAGACAACCCTATTAATAATTACTTGACCACCACATGCTTCTCTCAATTCTACTGAATGATGACCACAATAACAGTGAAATGTTACATTTAAGGTGTAAAAGGGGATCCTCTTTATAAAAGTTCTACTTGGGTTTATGATGGTAACACTTTTTTCTGGAAAGGCTAACAAATAAGGTTTGCAGACCTGATGACACATTAGGTGGGGCTTCAATTTCTGTACGTCAGGAAATGGAAATATACTAACTTCACAATTTTCTCATTTCTCACACATGCACTTGCAAATATCCTGACATTTTGAGCAATGCCTGGTGAGTTGGCCATGGTTTCTTACGCATGTGTAATTTTCAGGGTAAGGATCATTCCCATCACTCAAATAATGGCGTGGCTATTACTTTCATCCTTTGCCGAAAAAAAATTGAGACATGGCTACTTACAAACATCTTATTCTCTTCCTCCAACTTTGTTCCCATTCTCCTCTTCCAGTTTCTCACATTTGCCTTTATTGAATAATGGTGTCACCATGCAAGGTGCTCTGGCAATCACCACGAGATTATCTTTCATTGGTGAAGTCAAACATAACCAGTCCAATATCTCCACCATCCGATCATCTTAATCAATGGCATCTGGCCCAGATGTCACTCCCTGGTTCTTCTAATAACTTCATGGCCTACCTATCATCCCACTCTCCCAACAGGTTCCATGTTTTTGTTGATATCATGTACATATATTTCGACTATACTTAAGAACAAGTTATCCAATTTTGGTTTAAATAAAGATGCTAAACTGCAAATAGCAAACTTTAAATTGAGTACTTCAGGAACTCCAAATACTCATCTTTAAAAAGGCCCAATAATCAGAAGAACAGAAGCCAGAGGTTTCTGACAAAACCTAACCTAAAGGGGGGAGAGAGAGAGAGAGAGAGAGAGAGATATGGGGGGGAAACAAAAGGAGAGGATTCTTGCTTCATCAACAATCAAGTTATGGTAAAAGTAATGGGATCTCCATTACTTTTGAGGAAAGGAAAGGATATTCGCTCTATCGAAAAACAAAAGGAGAGGATTCTTGCCCAAAATTTCCACATAACAGTTTCTGTGCAAATTGGTTATGTGCATCACATATTGGTTAAAGGTTTGGTTGAGAGCATCCATGCTCACCCAAATGAAAAACCCTTGCCTTAAAGTTCAAGGTAAATGGAACATTATGAGCAAAGTATAGTGCAAGACAACTTCAGTATTGTATTTCAATCTTTGTATTCCCATCCTAAGAAATATAAAAAACTGAAGAAACTGTCAAGAACAAGAAATAAGAGAAAACCATTCAAAGAATCAACAGGAAATGCGTATCAAATTTAATGAAAGCTTTAAATTTATAAGGCTAAGCTTGCAAGAGCATACATGTGCAGAAGTCACAGATAAAAATAATGAAAAAAGAAAAGAAACAGAGGAAAAAGAAAATTACTTAAGTATTTGCCTACTTGTCACTCATATCGAAGTTCTATAAATTTTACTGGACAAAGATGACATCTTATCTGATTATAAAAGCCAATAATTTGCCAAATAAAACCAAATATTCATCTTTTAACAAAAAATAAAACTTTCATTTTGTGAGGGTTCAATGGCAACAACCAGAAAACCAGAAAAGAGAATGGAAAGGAGAGAAGCAGCTATCCTTAGAGAGAATGAATAATTTGTTTCCGCTTCCTACTAAGATAATGCAGGAACTGCACCCAAGCATTTGGCCCATTGCTTGGTGCATGATCCTTTGCCTAAAGAGTAGAGTTCGAATTCCCCCTCCCCCAATTATAAAAAAAAAATTGATGATGCCGGAACTCTTGAAAAAGCCTCTTAATAGTTAATACAACATCATAAAAAAATCATGTCTCATACTCACTCACATAATCTATCTCTTAACCCTAATTTTTTAGTCAGAGAGAACTACAATTTACAAGTACAATGACAAGGACAGAGGCAATTTCTTCTCCTCCTTTTTCTATGAATGATTTACTTGTCCTCTGCCCCTTTCCAGAGACGAACTTAAGCAACATTCAAGCAAAAGACATCTCGCATTTTAAAGAAATATGTAAAATCAAAAGAAAAAGTTTCAACCATGCTTTTTTTTTTTTGTTTATTGTTTGGGATGGGGCTTGTAGGAAGAAAGAATTATTGATGATAGTTAATCCTGCAAGAAAATCATCAGATATCAAGCGGAACTATTGCAAGCTCACCCTAAAAGATTGGGAAGACTAACCATGTTCGTGTGCTTGACCATTAACAGATACTCGTTCCCATGGCTTTTCCACTACCTTTACTATTGCAGTAAAAACCTACAAAAAAAGAGATACCAAATGTCTGCATCAGCAAAACGACAAGCATTTTACATAATATTTAATGTGTTACACCAAAATGACTCAAGTGTTAAATATAGAGCCTATATGCTTCAAAACTAAGGTCATAAAATGAATCAAGAAATTTGTCAACAAGTCAAGCAAGGGTTATTAAGATGCTCATTAATGTTAATTCACTTATTAGATAATGCCAGCTCAAGATCATATTCAATCTTATATGCTCAATAAATACCAAAAATTGTAAAATAGGTGTATTTTACTTTCACGAGAAACTTACTCAAAATCAAGTTTATTGATGGAAAAGAAGTCATCAAGTGACCTTTAAAGATACATAAATTTCTAGAAGTATGCATGAACAGAGATAGAAAGAGTGGCATGAAGAAGCCGATTTAGTTAAATGTTCAGCTGAAGTTTTATAAGGCAAATCAAGAAATAATTAGATGATGCTTGAAAAGAATGAAAATTTGGTTTGCTCATTGATAGGCATCTCCAACATATTTTAAGAGAATGAACAAAAGTATATTCCTCCTGGAAAAGCTCATCATACCATGACTAAAAGCAAATGAATAAAGCATAGACTGTATTTTAAAAGTACTTGATAAACACAGCAAAGCTTTTTATTTTATTTATTTATTTTGTTACAAAACATAATAAATTTCAAGAAGTAAGTCTCCTAAGCTTGTAGAGGTAAGAATTTTTATTTCAACAAGCTCAAATAGAAGACTTAATAAAAACCTCATAATGCTCCTCCTCTATTTCTTATATCATTTTAAACTCTTCAGAGTTCAGATTAAAATTCTAGGCCGCTATGAATTTAATATGTCAGGTAAGCAATGTAAATAGCACCATTAACAATTTCTCAGAAGATGTCAGCTGTCTCTAGTCTTGATTACTTTGACTAATGAAAAAACTCTCCAACTGACTTTTTTCTCAAAATTTTGGCAATGAAACCTTAAACTTTTTTCTGTAATGAAACCCAAACAAGAATACACAGATCAATCTAGAATTTGATTTGTTTGTTTTTCATTTTCTATATATTTTGATTTAATGTTGACATGAATAGTTTCTTTGTGATGTGTGAATCATTATTGTTTGTTTTCTCAGGTCAAGGTTAATAAATGAATGAAGGAAGGTCTCGCTAGAAAAGAAGCTTATGTCCCAACTCGAATATATTTGCCCAAAACATTGTTGAGTTATATATTGTAAGACAGAAATATTATAGTTGTATTTTAATCCCTTCATACATGAATGTTGAGTTCATAGCTTCATGTTTCACTTTACCCACTCATATTCACCTATGGTTTCCTTCTTTGTGATAACACTAAGTAGACAGTACTTCACTCAAAACTCAAAATTGGGATGTCAGTTATTTAATCCTAGACCTCAAGTTGCCCCAAGCCACCAAAATGAATGAGGTATCAACTCAGGAATGCATCTGTAAGAGAAACACTACATTTTGTTTTCTTCGTGATACTGAAAACGAAAAGTACATTATCCTCGTACTAAGAAAGAGAAGGAATCATCCGTCTCCCTACCATTATCTCAAAAGTTATTGAAGGAAATTTGAGCCTTTTTCTTCATCAGATTGAAATAAATTCTTAAATATCAAGAAACTACCTGTGGATAAAATGATGTGAAGTGCTTGCCAAGTAGAATCGCAAACTCCTCTGCAGAAAGCTGCTCAGAACATTCCTTTGCTTTGACATAAACCTATATTGTAATTTTAACATTTACTTTCAGATGACATGGCAACAATGCTGTTGATACGAGAGAGAATTTCTCAATCAACATGACTGTAAAAATGATGAATACTTAATTAAGAAATTATGGTTTGAAGATTAATTTTTATATTGAGATACACTCCTACAATTCTTTTGTCTTCTCATTATCTATTCCACAGTCGAACCAATTGCGTAAACGAATACTTTTCCATATCATCCTATTAACTTTATAGATCTCTTTCAGTAGCATAATACAATTCGAAAAGTGCCAAATATCATTTATTTTTAGGATAAGTGATGCATATATTGTTGTTCAAAGAGTTGGATTCAAATTCTTTCTTTAAAAAAAAAAAAGTTAATTTTCTTTTAATACATAAAATAAAGTACACGTGGAGTGAAGATTTAAGCCTTGTACTTTAATTCTCTTTATAACAGTAACAACCTTTAGATCAAACCTGAGTTATTAACTTGGAAAAGAAATTGTAAAGTGCCTAAGCACGCATCAAAACTACCATGAATTCAAGAGATAGATGAATCCTCATTGAATATTTCTGACATTCATGTTGGCCCCCAGATTTTCTCAAATTTATATTCTTTTCCCCGAAACTTTGAAACATTTCCGATCCATTATGTAGTACGAGATTTATAGCAGTCAGAAATTCATAAATGACGCTACCAAATTGAAGTTCCAACCTCTACCCTAGAACAAGCCGAACCAACCAACCAACCCCTAACCTCAGAATAGGAAAAAGGGAAAACATGTTTAATATTAAAAGATTCTCACAGTGTTTTTCATGGTGTCAGTGGCGACGATGTCAGAGTTGTCGTCACGGACGTAGGCGCCTGTACAATTGGAAAGCAAGCTAATGTTGACATTCCATTCCACCATGGAATGTCGCCTTCCATCTTTGCTCCTCCAAACTCTGCCTACTCTGACCCTTGCCTTCCCATGTCTTTGCTCGAAATTGAATCCATCCATCTCCTTCGCCATTGCTCCTCTTCCTCTTGCGGATATCCGAAATTTCCAACTCGGAAAGGCTTTAAATAGGTGTGGAGGCAGAGAATGGCAGGATCCACTCAATTTTTATAAGGGAAAACTTGCACGTATTTCTTTTTATCTCCCCCATCACCTGCCCCCACTCTCCCTCACATCTGGAATCTTACAAATCTCATCATTTTTTTTTCCATTTTATAATATTATATCCTCAAAGGGAAGACAGCATTTGTTTTTTCTTTTATTCTATTGGCTGGATGTGCTTTTACTAGATCCCTTGCCTAAATAACTTGATTCCTTCCACTGTAAATTCAGACTTTTCAAACTTGTTTCATTCATAGGAGAATTGAATTGACGAGGAGCGTGAAGTTCACCTACCATAACCGTGACTGGGCAAAGGCAGCATTAAATGTTTAGCTCGCGGGGACGACGACAAGCATGATGACGTGTTTGTTTCCTAAGAAAACTTTTCGTTGACTGCACCCTGCCCACAGTATCCGGTTTTTGACGGTTTTTGATTCACTGTGGGTAATGGGTTGGAACAATTATATATACTATTTTTTTTAACACATATGCACTGTTGACATTCCACTTTACAGAGTATTTTCTCTTTCTTTTTTTTCAATTAAATATGCTTTTTTCTTTTTTTAAAAAAGAATTGAAATTAATTTTATAGTTCAATATACCCAATCTCCGTGTTGGAACTCTCAATTCTCGCCTTACTAACAGCAATGATCTCTTCAAAGTAATCTCCTCTTTATACTATGGCTATAATTTACTCTCAATCTCGTTTCTTTAGTGCTCTTTGTTCATCAAATTCTACTAATTCTTAGATCTGTTAATTTCTAATGTTTACACTGCTATCTATGCTTTTTATTCATCAAATTCTACTGATTCTTAGATCTGTTAATTTTTTATGTTTACATTGAAACATTGAAATTAAAAATTTGTTGCTTTTGCATTCTTACTTTGATTTATGCAATATTAGCTTATATCTTTAGATCAGAAAGATGTCATGAGGAGGGGACAATTGAGAGCTACGGGTGTTGACACATAGTGTTGTAATTGTTATTTGATTGAGACTTGTATTGGGACTAGGTTTTGTCTATTTTTCTACTGTTTTTGGTCATTTCTTTTAATTATTCTTATTCTCTTTGATTTCTTCACTACTTTATTTATAGCCTTTGCAACTTCCTCTCTTTTCTTTAGTAATGGTTGTTAATATGTGGTGTTGTGTTGTTAAAGAGCAATGGGTGCTTAGACGTGGTACTTTGATAGTGACTTTAACTTAGAGTTATATTGAGATTAGGTTTTGCCTGATTTTTCTGTACTTTTCTATCTTTTTGGTTCAGTATTCTTTTTCTCTTTGATTCCTCCACCTTCTTTGTTTATAGCTTGTGCAATTTTCTCTATTTTCTTTCTTTCTTCTTTCTATTATTTTCCTCAAGTTCTCTCTCTTTTTTTTTCTTAAGATTTATTTGTTATTTGCTTTTTATTTTTTTCATTTCTTTTGTTTTACTTTGTGGGTGTTTACTTTTTTTTTTCCCATGGATAGTGCTTTTTTCCCAATCCTAGGTTTGTTTTTTATCTTGCATTTTTTTTCAATGATTGGTTTTTCTTTATCTGATGCTAGGTTTGTTTTGTTCTCCAAGTACAAAACAATTCCCAAGATTCGTATTGTGAAGTGTAAGGCTAAGAGTTGAGATTTTCCATTTCCCATTCTCATTTTCTTTACCATTAGATATTAGTTACTGTGCCCAAGTGCCTTATGTTTGGGTTTTGGTTGATTTAAGTTTCCATTCATGTAAAAATCTTTTTTTTTTTAGTATTTAATGTTGAATGGATGTGAAGTTTTGAAACTTTTTTAGTTTTTTTGCATGTATGCATGCAAATCCTATTTGTTTGGGTGTATAGATAAAGCTAGCTAAATGCATTTTCATAATTAAGAATTTGATTGCTCATCTCCTATATCCTAGATTTTCCATTATTCATAATGCCAATTTGTTAGTGGTCCAACATCATGCACCATATATCCCACACATTATAGGCTTATATGTCAACTCCCAAAAAAAAAAATTGCATTATCATTTCTTAGCCTGTCGATTTTTGTAGCGCCTAATGTCATCTTTTTTTTTTAGATGACATTATCTTTTAATGCTAGACAATGCTTAAGAATCTTTCAAAAGCTACCTATAACATGTTTGGTTAGGAGAAAAGAACAAGATATCATCTATATAGTTAAATGCATTATCTAATATTGGACTGAATATCTTCGTCATAGCTTTCTGGAACAGTGACGAAGCTATCTTCAAACCAAATTACATAACTGTTTTATTGAAAATGTTGTTGTGGGATGCAGAATGTCATTTTGTATTTTTTTGACTGAGATATTCCAAGTTTTCCAAATCTTGCTTTCAAATCAAACTTGGAGAATTCCTTAGCATTGGACAAGTTTACAACTAGTATTTTCTATTGAGAAACGAAAACTTGTCATCAGCGAGGAACAAGTTTAGCGGCTTGTAGTTGATAACCAATCTTAACTTGCACGTACTTGCTATGAGCATTTATTGACTTCGCAAGCCCATGAGGAGGTTATGGGCTCAATTAAGCTTTGGACCTAGAGTTGTGAACACTCTTCAATGGCTAGCTTAAGATGGTCTAGGTTCATACTCAAGTGGTTGCCTTTTGTTGGGTTCACCAATTTTTCTTTTTTAAACTAGAGAGTGATGAAAAACTTTAGGTTTTTCCATAGTGGATTTGGACATTTAAGGAGAAAGTTTACATGGTTGTCTACATAATAAGTTAGGACTAACGTCTGTCTTATATCTTCGAACTGGGTCAAATTCAGAGGGATTTTGAACAGGTTTCCTAAAAGTCTCCATGGTTAAAAAAATTATCTGTACTTGAGATCTTTACCATTAAGCTTAAGACCAAGCTTTTTGGATATGATATCAAATTCAATGATTAAGTCCTTATGTGGTAAAAAAGAACCTAGTATCCTCTATGTGATTGAGACAGTTAGGAAAAACTTAGTCATAACTAGTTGGCTAATAAAGTTTGTTGCAAACGTACTTTCATCAATAGTCTTGAAGTATGTCTTTTGTCTTTTCCAAAGTCCTAGTGGGAAGACAACTAGTTAGCAATTCTTTGTGCTACTCTTGTTTCAAAGAAGGTTGTCACCTGGATGGGTGGCAACTCATCATTCATGTATGTCTAAACAAGGGTTATTAGAGAGGTGAGCTTGTGCGCTGTAAAAAGTTCTTGGATTACCATGCAATCCATTATTGGTTTTTTTTTTTTGAGCAATTTTCTAAGTAATCTGAATAGTCTGAACTCGAGCTACATACCTCTTCTGTGTTTGAGTCTAAATCATAAGTTTGAATAACAAACAAAGTTTGGGGACTTTATTCATCATCAAGTGAAAACCCTAATTCAAGATCATCATCATCAAATAGATTGAGACTTGAAGTGCTTGCAATTTGCTACATCATTTTGATGGATTTCCTATCGGATTTGGGACACTACTCTGTATAATGACCTAATTTTCATAAATGAAGCATTTTGATGACTTCTTGCCTGATTGCACTTTCTTTCTTCCATACTTATATCTTTTAAATTTCTTGCTTGTTAGGAACTTCCTATTTCTTATAGGTTGGTCCAAGTAGGATAAGCGGCTGTATCTCTTGGGAGGTCTCCTAAAGTGGATTTTGTTTTTAGATTTGTAGAGACAAAAGGAATGTGCTAATGAACATTTGATTTGTAGTCTTGGCTATAAAGCACATGAAGCTTTAAGCTTCTTGGAATTTTGGACTATATTGGCAATGTACTTATGCTAATTACAGATCTTGTTAAAGGCTTTCAACATAATTTTATGGATATCTCCGAGTGGAAGGTTATGCAATTCAAGTCCTTTTGCATTCAGTTGCAACTATGTCTGATAGTGGAGTTTTTGTGGTACTAAATTTAAGAAGGCTTGTTTCAGATTGATACCATCTTTTCCACCTAGTTGGTAGAAATATTTGCAAAAGTTGCGATAATGCTTGTCAAGACCTTTTAGCAACAATGGACAACATTTCAGCTTGAAGAATTGCTCTCTAATTTTGTCAAGCTTATGGCTTTGGTTTCCACAAAATATGGATGCAAATTCATTCATAATTGTTGTAAAAGATTGGTAATTAAGGAACGTTTGTTGTCAATATTCATCAAGGCTATCCCAAAAATCTTTGAGGATTCTTATTAATCTTGTGGAGATAGCAACTAGTACTTGTTGTACTATTGCTCCTGGTTTTGTGAGTTTAGTTAATCCCCATGCATGGAATTCTTGGAAATGCAAGTTCCATTTACTTGGAAGGATATCTTCAAGGGAGAAGTATCTTGAGAATCTTAACGATGAGTTATATTGTTGATGGTGATACTGCTGTTGATTTGGCAATGGATCAGTTTCCATTGGCACTAGATCTAGATCATGTATTTCTAAGACATCATCATTTAGCATTTGGACATGTGGCTTTGTTAAGAACATCTTTAGGAGAGTGTCAATGTTGTCAACAATGTCAGAGTTTGTAGTGAAAAAGATTTTTGAACTTTCATAGTTCTCCAAACTGTCATTAGTTGGTTGAAGAATGACATTTGGGAGGTTATTCCTGGCTATGTCTTAGAGAAATGTAGGAAAATTATTGATAGTTAGGGCTTCTAACATCATGAACTAGGAAGGCGAGTTGGATGACAAGCCTGTTGTTAGGTTTAGTAGGTAGGTTGGTGTTAGTGTGGATGTGGGTTTGGATGGTGATTGGTTGTTTTGGGCTCAAACTAATTGGGCTTGGAGTAGAGGTTCTGGGCTTTTTGGGTTGTAGAAAAAAAACATCAACTGGACATTCTATTCTCTTTTCTTTCTGTTCAAGTTGTTGTTAGGGTTGTTTTTGTTTGAATTTTAAAACCCATTTTTCTGCCGAGCTTGCTCCAAGTGGAGTTTTTTTGTAAATGGAGGTTCAATAAGGTGAAAAATGGTTTTGGTGTTAAGAAAATGGGTGCAGGTGTGGCAAAGGTTGGTGTTGGTGTTGATGTTATTCCTGGTGGAGAAAGAGTGTGTAGATGTAATGGTGCATGGAAGGGTATTGAGGTTGTTGGTTGTGGTGGAGGAATGTAGGAGTCAAACATTGTGAGATTGTAATAGCTTTGTTATTGTTGTTATTCCTATTTTTTTTGTTAGAGTTGTCTCTAAAGATCTATAAGTTGGAACTTTAAACTTCATTTCAACTTCTCTTTCAACTATAGTTTGTGTATAGCCTTGTCCCGTGGCAATGATCTATTGAATTTCTTGATCAAGTGCGAACAAGTTTTTGCTAGATCTCTAGAATAATATTCTAGAGAGTCATGAGGTGTTAATCAAAATGTCCGCTAATTTGATCTATCTTGTTCTCAATCCTTAATAAGACTAAGTTCTATGCAATTGCGTTCAAGTTTGCCAGTTCAAGACTGCTTCAACTACTGAGGCTTTCTTTTGATTTTCACGTTCATAACAATCGGTGGGATTTAGGATTTTGTGCATATGCCTTTGCCGAAAGTTCACCCAAACTTCTACCAAACACTAAGAAAAAAAGAGTCAATTTAACTGGTTAGCTATCTTTAGTCTAGAAGAATTTGCTCTCCATCTGCATCTCACGACCAAAAAATAAACTTTTTTCGACAAAATTTTCTTTTGGACATACCTTTTTTCTATAAATTTCCAACAGAATTTTCCGTTGAAAGTTTTATTGATAAAACTATTGTTAGAAATACTTTCCGTTAGAAATCGTCGAAAATTTTCAATGAAAAATTTCATTCAAAAATTCTATTGGATAAAGTGCATAGTCCATCGACTATATCGTAGCAATTTTGTTGGAAAAGCATTTCTCATGGAATTTTCTGTTGAAAAAGCATTTTTCACGAAAATTCTGATGGAAATTTTTGATAAAATTTTCATTGTAAATTTCCAACGAAATTTCCTATTGAAAATGGATTTTCCACGAAATTCTGTTGGAAATTTCTGACAAAATTTTTCATCAATAATGTATTTCCAACAAAAATTTCGTCAGAAATTTTCGACAAAATGTTTCGTTTGTCACGATCCGGTACTCCCCTCGAGCCCGTGACAATTGTCGCGACGTCCCGATCGACACTCATTACCCCGAATGTCAACCGGAACCCCGCAAGGCTTTAATATCAACTTCTCATTTCCCTTGTGAGCAACTGTTGCCAAAGACCACGTTCTAAAAGATTTTAAACTGTTTTCAACTTAAAATAATAATTTTCGTCTCACAGGGGTATTTTGGTCATTTTTTCCAAAAAATTCAAAATCGGCTAAAATGTAATTTACAAGTACAAAACACATAATTCATAAACAAAATGAGTTTAAAAGTCTAAAATCTTCATTTAAAACGAAATTATGATTAATTGGACATAATAAGAAAATAAAATAAATATTAAGTAAAATATTTGATTTTTCTTATAAAACAATATTTTTAAAACACTACGTAAATAATTTTTACAGCGTCAAAGCAAAATAAATTCTTATATATAGTAGTATATATATCTAGAGTACGAAATTTAATTTATAATAAAAAGTAGGCCCCACCGAATAAATAAAAGTAAATAGGACTAAAACCCTCCGGTTTGAAGGAATGCAAATCCCACAATAGTCCTCAATGAGATCAGCTATCTACAGTCTAATCTGAGCCTGAAATGGATGGAAAGAAGGGTGGTAAGATTATAAAATCCTAGTGAGTAAACAAACATCATCATAAACATCTAAAGTTGAGTATATGGAAACAATAAAGTAAATCATCGTAAACTGGGTCACAACATTAGAACACATTTCATTCAAAATACATAAAGAAGCTTATGAATCTCATAAAAACTAGGCTTGTGCCATAAATCCATCCTCGAGGACACCTTGGTCGAGGCATCCTACTGAGACCGTCAAGGCTGTTAAAAATTCACATTTCACATAAAACACATTTTTCGTTGGACATCACAGTCGTTCCTTGGCGTTGGTTGAGTTTACCATCACGTGGTAGTTCGGCATGAAGTGAACTCAAATATCACCTCAGGAGCTACCCTACATGCCTCTACAACCGAGGTGAGCACATATAAACGGGGTTACCGTGCCGCTCTTATAGGCTGGTCCACGAAACCCGCCTACTGCAGTAAGTTAATAATTATCCCACCAATCAATAAAACTCAATAACATGATATGGTAATTATTGTAATTCTGTAACACCCCATAATCCCGTATAGTAGTAAACATAAACGTATCAATAAGACGAAGGGGTTACATGGTAAATAAGGAAAAGTTTGAAGATTCATTTGCAATTTTGATATTTGAAGTTAAAAAGGGGAATTCCTTAATCAAAGAAGGCTAGGTTATGAGTAATATGAGATGTACATGTGAGTTGGATGGGACAATAAATGAATAAATAAGCCATAAAGTAAAAAAAATAATATAAAGAATAGAAAAAAAGAGGGGGGCTGACTTGATCAGCCGCCCATGTGTAATAAAAGGAGAAATAAAAGTCATGTTAAGAATTGCTTTGAAAGAGGGGTCCGGCCAAGAAAGGAAGGTATAGAAAAGAAGAATAACAAGTGTCAAAATTGTCATGTTGGCCCCCACATTAAGAGACATTCAAGTGATATTTTTCTTGTCTTCATGTAATAGAAACCGCACCTTTGGTCATAAATAAATGAGGAAAGTTAACTTGAAAGAAAGAGAAAGGAAAAAAAAGAAAAGTACATGAGATGTGATCGGGTTACATGAGGGATAATGCAATAAAAAAAATTAATTAAAAAGTAAAAGAACCATGGGAAATAGGCTTTAGCAAGAGCCAAGGGCCGGTCATTTGAGGAAGGAAAAGGAAGAGATAAGTCTTGGAGAGTTAGAAACTCGAGGAGAAGAAGGAAAAAGTAAAGAAATTGATGAAGAAAGAAGTTAAAAAAAAAGGAAATGGACAAGACAAATCAAGTACATTTGGTGATAATTATCTACACCAAGACATATTAAATAATATTTTAAATTTGATCTCTTTTCTTTTTGTGATGGAACGACACTTTAAGAGAAAGATGGAGAGGCCGGCTAAGGGAGAAAACAAAAGAGAAAAGGGGCTGGTGTTGTCGGTTGCGAAAAGAATAGGAAGAAAAGAAAGAAAGGAAAAGAGAGAAAGCTGAGGTTGTGGTGGTTAGCGAGAAAGAGAAAAAGCTGGGTTGTGGTGATTGAAGGAAAAGGAGAGAGAGAGATTGGTTTTTGGTGACAAAATGGCTGAATAAAAAGAGAGAAAATTTGAATTCTTTGAACTGATCTAGAGCTGACCAACAGTGGAAGTGGAGAGGAGGCTTCAAGCTGCCAATAGTGAAGATTGAAAGTTGTCGATCGAGTAACAAGAGAGGAGAGGAAAGTGAGAGAGAAAAGAAAGAAAATTGAGTAGTCGAATGGTGTCGTTTTGATTCATTAAAGGCTTCCCTTCATCACATCAACTGGTGCTGTCCATTGGTGGTAGGAAGCAGCGACACAAGGGCAAACAGTGCATTTCTAAAAGCAAAACATGGGTCTGTTGGAGACTTGGGCAACCTAGCCCAATTTGTTTGTTGTGGAAGCGTGTCAAATGAAGTACGTGATTGACAAATAGGAATAATTATACACGCGTACGAGTCAATAGCGACGTAGTAATCCCGCTATTGTGAGGTGAGTAGGGGGTGTCAATTTTAAAATTTTCGTAAATATATATATATATCCGTATAACTTATTTTAAACGCGAAAATTGTGGATAGCATGTGCTAGTAGCAATTTTAGGAAATTGTGGTTGCAAATTACATTTAGAAATCGGTTTGAATATATATATGTATAAATTATATGTAAAGTGTTTAGAAAAACGGGAAACAAGCCCTTTATAATATTTTACATCAAAATCTGTGCCTTATATTTGTGCAGTGTGCATTCATGGGTATATTGCTTATTCACCATGCGAATTATTATTTTGAAATTCATGCATAAATATATTTTAAGAAAATGATAGATTTTATCATATCCTATGTGAATACTTTGGAAATAATTTTGAGATGAGATTCAAGGACATAAAGCGATTCTAAAATGATTTTTTTTTAAATCGAGAGATTTGAGAGTAGGCCGGCTGTCACTTCGGTTAAGTGTGACCCTCGTGCACGAGTGAGCTCTAGCTAGAGAACCATTGGGTAGCCGATAGGCGGTTAGGCGTGGTTTGGGCCACGACCTGTGATATATGTATGCGTGGCTAGGCCATCAGATGATTACACGGTTACGACCGTTTGATTCTCCAATGTCGGCCAACATCATGAGACTGCCATGGCACATGGGAATCAGGTGGAAGCGATGCTACTAGATGTTATTATGTGGTAGCGGGACCATGGGTTTATTTTCATTTCCTACTTGAGAGTGGCATCTCTGGGTTTTCAAACTCATATTTCTGTGCATGGTGAAAATGAAATTTAATGGTTTTTCTGCAGCTCACCTTATTTTTACGGTGAAATGAATTTTAACTCCTCGAGTGCGAGGTGATTTGTGATTTACGTATGAGTTTGATTAACATTCGATTTCATAGGAGCTTGCCGAATATACTGATTTGATTTGAGTAAAATGTCAATTGATTTTGACAGCGAAATTTTCTTTATGTAAAATTATTTTAATTCAATATTTTAAATGATTGACTTGAATAAGGTTATTGATCTATTTTGTAGCAAAATTTTTTATCTACCTTGATTGATTTACCAATTGAAGTGTTTACAATGCGTAAGAAATCCTCGATTTTTCATATAAGGCACAAATTTCCGTTTGAAATAAATTGTTTTTGTAATCCTGTATTTTTATATTCAACTGATTTGCTATTTGCTTGTTTCCCATCTACGCTCTACTCACGGAGCCTATGATCATTGAGTCTGTGAGACTCACACCCCTCTTTTTCCTCTTTTGCAGACAAAGATCGACCTAACGAATAATCATCAGTGCGTTCAGCCCCACCGCAAATAGGTAAAGGCATCTCATAGCCTTTTATCCTGAGTCGCTCCGCTGTTAAAGATTGAGTTGTAGTACTTTGGTTTTACTATGTAAACAAATATTAGTTTTGATAAAAACATAAATTTTATATTCTTGAACTCAATGTATTTAATTGTGATATCATGACTTAAAGTTAAAATTTAATGGCTATGCTTCTTGTGAAATTTTAAGTTTTAAAAACAAATATATATGGTTCAAACATTAATACAGATTAGTAAAGGTGTACAATGAGTTATAGAGAAATTTCTTTTAGGCTTGTTCGGGACTTGACGGGATCTCCCGGAGGTCTCGAACGCCGGTAGCAACTGAGGAGGGGTCGTTACAAATTTACAGCCTTTCAAGGCAAACAACTAATCCGTATTTCAATACAATTGTCAACTAGCCAATCATGCTCAATTTATCATAAGCCAATCAATGTAAACAATCACATTGCAACAAATAGCAGTCTCCGTGTACTCTATTTTTTAAAATCATTATTAATTTTAAAATAATTTATAAATTAATTTCATTGAAACACATTTATTCATAAAACATGAAAATTTACCTTTTTAAATCCATTTTTCCATAGAATTCATGAAATCATTTAAAAGTCACCCTAGATAATTAAAATGACAGTAAGTTTACTCACTATGTCTATAGTGCAGATTCTCGAAATACTCAGACTACTGGTCCTCGGGTGTAATTCCTTTGCCTTTATCGAAAGACTCACCACCTTGACATAGTACAAAGTCGAGAAATTCACCACATTGGTACTAAATTGAAATTAAACTAATTTAGACTACTAATGCATGATATGGAATGCAAAAATGTACTGGTAACTATCTAAACCCGGGATTGACCTAATTCGTCTCATCACCCGATTAAATTACTAACGTGTCCAATTTAATCCCAAATTACTCCATTTCTTTTCTAATACCTCAATTCACCAAACATTATTCAAATAACACTAATTTCAGCATCAAAACCTTCCCATTTCTTCATGAAAAAATTCTGCCATTACAGTGCACTAACACCGTGATTTTTCCTACTTAATTTTCTCACCATTATTCATCATTTTCTAAGCCATTTCTCTTGAAATAATAACAATCCATCTCCCACACATATCAAGGAAGATTCGGCCAATGAAGATTCATGGGGAAAATGGATTGTTTTCTTGTTATTTTGCTTCTAAATATGCTAAACTAACTAAAAACACTAACATAACTTAAAATCAAATCAATCCAACATCTTTCTCTCTCCATACCCATTTTGACCAGCCATGAATTCATCATGAAAACATATAATTTAACCATGAAAAATAAGGAGAAATGCTTAAGGAAAATAAGATTTCAAGTTTAAATTAGAAAAATACTTACCTTTTTCTACTTATTTTCCTTGTATTTTCCNTTCCACACTTTTTCTCTTCAAATTACCCACCTAGGGTTTGTTCTCTTCCTTTTTCCCTTTGTTCTTGGTGTGGCCGAATATTTGGAGAGAAATGAGGGGTTTATAGGCTGATTTTTATAGAAAATAATAAAATATCCTTGCTTGACACATGTCACATGCTTATTAGTCCATTTTTCTTTTTATACTTTAATAATTATGCTTCCAATCTCCACCACATGATTAGTCAAAGGTCAAAATGAGGATAAGGGAAGACCATGTGCTAGACAAGTGTCCTGGTGGTGGAAAACTACAATTTTGCCCCTAAGGTGGCAAAATTACCATATTACTCTTATGCTAAGAAAAATGTCGGGATTATAATTTTTCACTTCTCAACTTCAAATCATACTCCAATAAGTCAAATGTGATCAAAATCTTTGAAAAATTTCACCGTTTTTGTCCTCGAGTGGCAAAATTACCATTTTACCTCTAGATAGCAAAATTTTCGATTTGACTCCAAATTGATCCTCAAACTTTGAATCACCATATTAAATCATTCTGGGACTTTAAAATTCTCAATTTCACCCTAAAATCTCTATTTGATCTAGTTCGAGGCTTAAACCAACTTGGTTGTACTTCTAGGTACATACCTACTTTTGTAAATTTTTTGGGACTCTCCTAGCATGCAAACATGCTATCCATCACATGCATGTCATGACAAGTATTTATAAAGTCGGGCTTTACAGCACTACCCCCCTTAAAATAAAATTTTGACCTCAAAAGTTCACTTACTGGATTCGAAGAAAAGATGTGGGTATTATCTTCTCATCTGGTGCTATCTACTTCTTATGTCATCTCTTCCATTCCAGCATTCTTCCATAACACTTTTAACCATTAGAATGCTCTTGTTCCTCAACACTTGATCCATTCGATCTAGAATACGTACAGGCTGCACCTCGAACTTCAAATCTTCATGTAACTCAATTGGAGGTGTCTCTAGAATATGGGAAGGATCGGGAACATACTTTTCCAACATCGAGACGTGGAAAACATTATGAATCTGATCTAACTCTGGGGGTAATTCAAGTCTGTAAGCCACTGGCCTAATCCTTTCAATGATATGAAAGGGTCCAATGTATCTCGGATTGAGCTTTCCCCGCTTCGGGAATCGAATCACACCTTTCAGTATCTAATAAATACCACAAATTATCACAATAGTGTAATGAAATAAGATTTGATACTTGGAATTTTCAAATTATTACCTTTCCAAGGAGAAACCTTAAGAAAAACTTTATCGTCCACTTCAAACTCCAAATCTTTCCTTCGTTTATCAAAATAACTCTTCTGCCTATCTTGAGCTATGTTTAATCGTTCTCAATAACCTTGATCTTGTCATTTATAAGATCAATCAATTCCACATTAAACAATTTCCTTTCTCTCACTTCATCCCAACAAAATGGAGTTCGGCACTTCCTTCCATACAAAGCCTCGTATGGTGCCATCCCAATACTGGATTGAAAACTGTTATTATACGCGAACTCCACCAATGGCAAGTGTCTGTCCCAACTCCCAATAAAGTCAATGACACAAGCCTGTAACATATCCTCCAAGGTTTGAATAGTTCTCTTAGATTGACCATCTGTCTGCGGATGAAAGGCAATACTAAATCTCAATTTAGTTCCGAGAGCTTCCTAAAATTTTGGCCAAAATTGAGAAGTAAATCGAGGGTCTCGATTTGACACAATAGAAACTGGAACTTCGTGTAATCTCACAATCTCATCTATATAAAGTTTCGCTAGTTTCTCAATAGAATACGTGCTATGGATAGCCAAGAAATGAGCGAACTTAGTCAGTCTATCCACAATCACCCAAATAGCATCCTTCCCACTCTGTGTCCATGGCAAACCCAATGCAAAGTCCATAGTCACGTGTTCCCACTTCCATTCAGGAATCGGTAAAGGTTGAAGAATGAGCTTCCTCTAAAATCACTTGTCTCAACTGATCATCCTTAGGGACATAATTTCGGTCTCTAAACATCAAAGTACCATCATCACTAAGTCCAAACTCAGTAACTTCTCTATCTTGCAGCTTTTGAACTTCCTACTTCAACCAATCATCGAATTTCTGTAATTCTTTGATCTGATTCAATAATAAAGGTCTCACAGCGAAACTAGCAAGTAGGGTTTCATCCTCACCATTATTCAACTGGATCCTTAGAGATTTCATCTCAAGTAATATCGAAAAATAAGAACTCTAAAGTACAGCTAATGAAAATGAGGATTTACGACTTAAAGCATCCGCTACAACATTTGCCTTCCCCTGATGATAATTAATCACCAAGTCGTAATCCTTAATAAACTCCAACCATCGTCTCTGTTTCAAGTTAAGCTCTTTCTGGGTGAGCAAGTATTTCAAACTCTTATGATCAGTAAAAATCTGACAACACTCACCATATAAATAACGTCTCCAAATCTTCAATGCGAAGACTATTGCTGCTAACTCTAAGTCATGAGTAGGGTAATTTGTCTCATGCTTCTTCAACTGTCGGGAAGCATAAGCTATTACTTTCTTATCCTGCATTAATACACACCCTAATCCCAACTTAGATGCATCACTGTATATCACAAATTCTTTTCCATTAACAAGAAGTGTTAAAATGGGAGCAGAGGTTAACCGGTTCTTTAGCTCCTGAAATAGATTCTCACAAACATCATCCCACTCAAACTTACCTCATTTACGAGTCAAACGAGTCAGAGGAGCTGCTATCAATGAAAATCCTTGAACAAATCTCCGATAATAACCAGCTAAGCCAAGGAAACTACGAATCTTAGTTACCGTTCTCGGTTGCTTCCATTGTAAGATTGCCTCAATCTTCTTGGGATCGACATAAATTCTAGCTCTGGACACAACATGTTCCAAGAAAATCACTTTCTTTAACTAGAACTCACATTTAGAGAACTTGGTATAGAGTTGTCTCTCGCACAAAGTTTGCAACACAATGCGCAAATGGACAACATGTTCATCATCATTCTTCGAATAAACTAGGATGTCATCGATGAATACTATCAAAAACTTATCTAAGTATGGATGGAACACCCTGTTCATAAGATCCATAAAAACTGCCGAGGCATTAGTCAAACCAAACGACATCACCAGAAACTCATAATGCCCATAACGCGTCCTAAAGGCAATCTTGGGTACATCCTTCTCCTTAATCTTCAACTGATAATACCCATACCTCAAATCAATCTTAGAGAACACCATAGCACCTCATAATTGATCAAAAAGATCATCAATCCGGGGTAAAGGGTATTTATTCTTGATGGTCACTCGATTCAGCTGACGATAATCAATACACAATCGAAGAGTGCCATCCTTCTTCTTTACAAATAGGACCGGTGCTCCCTAAGGAGAAGTGCTAGGGCGAATAAAAACCCTTATCCACCAAATCTTGCAATTGGACTTTCAGTGCCTTCAACTCTGCCGGAGCCATTCTATATGGATGGATAGAAATAGGTGCGGTACCCGGATGTAAGTCAATAGGGAACTCAAGCTCTCGATCAGGAGGTAGTCCCGGTAACTCATTAGGAAATACATCAAGAAACTCATTTACTATTAGGACATCCTCTAACTTAGGTTCCCCCTTTAAAGTATCGATCACGTGAGCCAAATAAGCCAGATAGCCTTTCTACACTAGTTTCAAAGCTTTGATGGTCGAGATTACACAAGAAGGTAATACTCGACGTTCCCCTGCAAATACAATCTCTGCTCCCTCCGAATTTCGAAGAACAACTTCTTTCCTAAAATAATCCACATTCGTCCGATGTGCAGTTAACTAGTCCATACCCAATATCAAATCAAAATCTTAGATCTCTAGAGGAATCAAGTCACCCCTAAATTCTTCCTCACCAATAATTACTCCACAATCTCTATAACAACTGTTTCTAATTAGCTTTTCTCCTAAAGGGGTGTGAATTACAATTTCCTCCTCTAATGGTGACATGCTTTTATCAGCAATTGATGCAAATGCTATACTCACATAAGACCTATATGAGCCAGTGTGGATTAAAACATAAGCATCTTTATCAAAAAAAGACATAGTACCTGTCACTACTCGAAGTCGAACTTATGCATCATCTTTCGTTACAGCGAAGACTCTTATCGAAGTACGAGTTTGTGGTCTCGAAGGTGGATATACCGAGGTATTACTCTCTACATCAGACTGTATAGCTACTCCCTGCCTCGGTGGTAACCCAGAAGGATCTCTCCTTTGCTATACCTCGTCCCAACTGTGGACAGTCACTCCTAATGTGACTTGTCTGTCCACATTGAAAACATCTTGTTGGCCCTCTACATAGCCTAAAATGACTTTTTTCGTAATTTTTGCATCTATCAGACCTTCGAAACTCTTCCTAGAACCAATCATAGCAGATCTGCTAAACCTCGAAGGTCTTTGCTGTGATTGTGGAAATGGAGGTCGAGGATATGTCACTGAAACAGAAGTAGTGCTCCCTAAAGTCAATGAGTCTTTGCCTTTTTTTACTAGCTGACTAGAAGATATACCAAGATTCTTCCTTTTTGTAAACTCGGTTTGAATCCTCCTATTCTCAGTAGCGAGCTTCTTAGCTCGTAAAGCCATCTGTATGACCTCCTTATGTGGCTCTCTACCAATCACTGTCATCCGCTCTCTAATATCATTACTGAGCCTTTCCTCCAAATAATTGGCCTGATCTTACTCAGATTTTACCAGATCCAGCACATATAACATCAGCTCGTTAAAACGAGTCTTGTACTCCTCTACAGTTAGATTCTCCTGTTCCAAACTCAAAAATTCTCTCTTCTTTTCTTTCTGATGAAAATAGGTGAAATACTGACTATCGAATTCCTTGAGAAAGTAAGACCATGTTTGAGGAGAAGTGGAACGTGACTTCACCGAATTCCACCAAGTACGAGCCCTTTTCTCTAGTAATCTCGTAGCCACCATTAGCTTCATATTGTCGTCTAATCTCATGTTAGAGAGAGTCTCCAAAACCTGATTAATCCAATCTTTTGCCACGACGGCATCCTGAAATGCCCTATGCTTTGATATGGTGATAAATAAAGTTGGTCCGATGTGAATTAAGGCATAATAAGGAACTTTGGGAACCAAAGAGATAAGATAAAATTTTTAGAATAAAATAATATTTTATTAATGAAATAATATTAAAATATTAATATTTAGCCGGATGTCGAAATCAGTCATGAAGAAGGATCATATGGTTGATCCAAGTGGGGGAGAAGATGTCAAGCCTGACTCTGTAAAATATTTGTCATGACATGCATGTGATTGACTGAATGTTTACATACTAGGAGAGCCTCGAAAAATTGACAAAAGTCGGTACTGTACCTAGAGGTACAACAAAGTTGATTTAAGCCTCGAACTAGATCAAATCAAGAATTTAAGAGGAAATTAAGAATTTTAAAGTCCCAGAATGGTTTAATATGGTGATTTAGAGTTTGAGGATCAATTTGGAGTCAAATCAAAAATTTTACAATCTAGGGGCAAAATGGTAATTTTGCCACTCGAGGACAAAATGGAGAATTTTTTTCAAAGATTTTGATCATATTTGACTTATTGGAGTGTGATTTGAGGTTGAGAAGTGAAAAATTGTAATTTTGAAATTTTTCGGGGAGTATAGGGGTAAAATGGTAATTTTACCACCCCAAGGGCAAAACAGTAATTTTCCACCACCAGAACACTTGTCCAGCATATGAATTTTATCCAATTTTATCATGGATAATTGAAAGAATTTATATGGTGGAGAGAGAAAGCTTAATAGTTAAGAAATAAAAATGGATCAATAAAATGGTGACACATGGCATATTTATAACCATTAAATTTTTAGCTTTAAAATTAATACAAAATCAGCCCATTTCTCATTGATATGGCCGGCCAAAGAAGAACAAAGGAGGAAAGGAAAAAAACAAGAACCCTAGGTGGGAAAATTGAAGAAAAAGTGTGGGATTTCAAGGGATTAAGCTAATAAAGGTAAATTTTTTTTATTTTGACTTGTGATTTACAGTACCCATGCTTTCTTTTTCATTTTCCATGGTTAGATTTCATGTTTTCATGGTGAATTCATGGCTGGTTGGAATGGGTATGGAGAGAGAATGAAGTTGGATTGATTTGATTCTAAGTTATGTTAGTGTTTTTAGTTAGTTTATCATGTCTAGAAACAAACCAACAAGAAAAATTCATTTTCTCCCATTACCAATCATTGGCCAAATTTTCTAGGGAGGATATTGTGGTTGAAATTGATGATATTTCATGATATTTTGGTGATATTTGATGTTTGGTGAGGCTAGAAATTAAATGGGAAACTTTGGTGTGAAAATCTGAATTTTTGCTTAATGTATAGACATGTGTGATTATTGAACCGGGACTGATAAATTGAATCTCATTCACAGTCACTGAGGTAATTTAGGTATAATTGGAGTGTAGAAAGTGAGAAGAATTGATTTGGAATTAAATTGGAGATTTTAACCGATTAGACCGAGTATAGTGTGACTTAGGTCGAATATCACATTTACGTGATTAATCGGACATTTTGCATCCCATCGCATGCATTCATTTAGATTTAGAGAGCCTGAAATAGTTTATGATAAATTGACACAATTTATTGAAATTCATGTCACGTATGATGTATAAGTGGTGAGCCCTCTAATAAAGGTAAAGAGATTGTGCCCGAAGACTGGGAATAGGAGTATATCGAACTCCTAGTACAGTGAGTAACCTTACTATCGTCTTAATTATCTAGAGTGATTTTTATTCGATTTTGTGGATTTTATGGAAAATGAGTTTAAATGGTAAATCTTTCTATTTACAAACAAAACGTGTTTAAATAAAATGATTTTATAAATTGTCTTGAAATTGAATGATGACTTTGAAAATAGAGTAACTGGAGACCACTTAAGGTGTTGTAAATTCATGGTTTGAATTGACTGGCTTATGACAATATTTGTATGAATGGCTGAATTGGTATTTGTGTTGAAATATATGAACTGTGTATTTAGCCTTGAAAGGCTGTGAATTACAATAATTGCCATATCATGTTATTGAATTTTAGTGATTGGTGGGATAATGATGAGCTTACTGCAGTGGGCGGGTTTTCGTGGACCAGCCTATTAGAGGGGCACGGTAAACCCTGTTATATCTTACCTCAATATGAGAGGCGCAGGTGGAAAACTCCTGAGGCTAACACTTTTAGAATTCACTTTGCGCCAAACCACCACGTGAGGGTGAACTCAGCCAACGCCAAGGAACGGTTATGTTTTCAAAATAAAAACATAATTTATGCGTACATGACTTTTTAACAACCTTGACGGACTCGATTGATATAGCCCTCGATCAAGGCATCCCTGATAACTGAGTATGAGAATGATTTTTGGCACGAGCCAAGCTTTCAGGAAATCATAAGCCTAGTTGTTTATTTGGTTGAAATAAGTTGAAAGGTAATGAAATTATAGTATGATGATTTATTTTAATTGTATCTATTTACTCGGCTTTAGATATTTTAGATGGTATTTGTTTACTCACTGGGATTATATAATCTCACCACCCTCATTTCCACCCATTTCAGGCTCAGGATAGTGTGTAGATAGGTAATATCGTCGAAGGCTATAGTCGGCTTTACTACTCCAAAAACTGTAGGTTTACTACCTTTGTGCACTTTTGTTCCTTGTGGGCCCACGAGTCACTGTAAAGTAAATTTCATATCCCGGTTATCTGTATTGTAGTACGTATGAATTTTTTTAGCTTTTACATTACAAAAAAAATTAATTACCGATGACTCTATAAATATTGTTTTACAAGAAATTAGAATATTTTATTGAATATTTTTATTTTATTCAAATAGTTGTAATATTATTTTTAGTAAATGTTTTAGACTGTCAAATTTATTTTAAATCATGAAATATATGTTTTCCACTCATCTACTACTTTTTTTGTCGAGTTCGAAAAATTTTGAGGAAAAATGACGAAAATGTTTCTGTGAGGCGAAAATTATTTTTTCACGGTTTTGAAAGGGAAAAAGCTTAAAATTCTTTAAAAACGAGGTTTGGCGATGATTACTCATAGGGGAGATGAGAAAAATGGTATTAAAGCCTTGCGGGATTCCTGTTGGCACTCCGGGTAACGAATGTCTACTGGGACGTCGTAACTGTTGTCACGGGCTTAAGGGGAGTACCGGGTCGTGATAATCTTATTGGTATCAAAGCTTTTGGTTTGAAAGATAAAAGTTTTTGGTTTTAAAGTTATTTTAAAAACTACAGTGTCAGTGTGGCCCGAGTTAAGTTAAGTTAAGTTAGGTTTGATAGAATAGAATATGTGCATCTGCATATAGAATTTGGAGTTGTTTAGACTCGTTTTATTTCTTCTTGTAGATCTTATGGGAGCATAAGTCATAGACAAGAAGCTATATGAACTCCTGTTCCCAGTAATCCACTTCTTTGTTAATGTCATGCAAAGGTCATAAGTAGGGCAGTTGTCCGGGTTTAAGATGCTACCCACGACACAAGCTAGTGTTAGAGAAATCTTAAAACGAATGCTCTTAATGAAAGATTAATGAAATGATATATCCCTCCGATTAAGGATGGAGAAATTTGGAGTTGGACTAATAGGCCGTGATAATTTATTCATTTGGTGGAGTTATAATTAAACTCATGGTTGTCAATTGGAAAAAGATTTAGGGACTATGAGATTTCAAGAATTGATTGGACTTATTATAATTCATGGATATAAGCACGTGAATTAACTCGAGAGTGAGTATCAATGATTACTATAATTGATGTGTGGTCATAAAGTAAGAAGTTAGTAAACAAATCTGCTTTAAGGATGAGATTGAACTTAGCTATGCATAGAAAAAGAGAGAGCCAAGGGATTAAAAGACTAAATGTGGAATTGGCAGCTTGAGGTTAAATGACTTGGAAATGTCGAATCTATTCTAAGTGCCATATGAAGTTCTATAATTGAGACTGATTACGAACTACTTGAAAGATCAATTTAAAAGTTTATTCGATTCAAAGTGTGGCCTATGATACGAATGATCAGTCTTGAAGGTGATTTCCCCAGAGTAAGGAATTTAGAAAATGTTGATGCTTGGATATACTCTAAGAGAGAGAACTTTTGCATCCTAAGTTTAAGACAACTTTGATCTTATGATCGCAAAGGTAAGGTGTAATAACTAAGTAAATTTTTCGCTTAACAAATGTAATTGGTTATTGATGGATAAAGTCAAGATCTTAACATTTAGTGGTGTACAATTTGATAATTATGTATTTAAGAGTTATTTAGAGACAATTCCTTCATCAAATTTGCACTAAATGCTATGGTAAAGGCATATCAATGTTAATATGGAAATGTATCCAGGAATGATCTTAACATATCACCAAAGGAGAATTAAACATGTTGAAACTAATGTTCTAATAGTGTGCATATGATCGAAAGCTAGTTTGTAAGTTGTAGTTTTCATGATCATGAAATATATAAAGATTATTAATATATGGACATACACTTGGAGTTGTAATTTACAAGTTTGGAGTATTTAAGATATGATTAAATGGAATTGGCATTAGTTAAGGTACGTAAATCTTCTAATTAAATTCTGTGGAGTATGCATGATAGTAGAATGGAGGAATATAGTGCCGTGATACTATATGGTGAAGTTACTATACAATATGGAAAGAGTGTTCTAAAGTGAGATTTATTGACTGAAGATAAGTGATGGGCAATTTGAGATACATGTAACTATGAATAAATTTGGAGATTTTTGCTTGAGTAAGCTCGTACTAAATGTTATGGTAAAGATATATGAATGTTAGTGGCAAAATAAATACGTAAATCAGTGTTCTGACTGCAGATTTGTGATAGAAAGTTAGTCTTGCTAATTGTGGTATAGACTCAGAGGGAAGCCACACGATTGTGAATAATTGAGGTAGTAGCTTTAAAGGTGGAAGAGTTGCTGGGATAATGTGAATACAAACAGTTGCAACGCCACAGTACTGACCATCAAACTCTGTCGCGTTAAGAACCCCTAATGGTTAGAAAGTAAGAGTAAACTGTAAGCGGCATAAAGATGAAACTCACGAGTTGAAATATGGTTATTGGTTTTGATGCTAAGCTTTGTTGTTGGAGTCTTAAGTGCATTGGGGAGGTATTAAGATAAAGATAATGAGTGAAATTGCAGAGTTTCTTTATTGCCTTATATATGGGCACGTAAGAGAAAGAAAAGTTAGAGAGTTTTTGAGATGGCTACATAAAAAAATAAATTAACATGTGGAGTGTTAAAAGGAATAATATGTTGACTAAAGTCAAATCTTCAGAAATAAAGTGAATCTTGTAAAAGGTTAAAAAGGAAGTTAGGGAAAGGTTAGATGAATATTGAGATGTTGATAAGAGATGTCAATACGAAGTGATGAGAGTGTGAATGGAGATTTCAAGAATGATATAGCAAATGAGTTTATATAGAATATTGTTATGAGAATGTACTAATATTGTCTTGACTTTGTTGAAAGGAAAGGATTAGTGACAACACAAGTAAATTACAGGGTATGATAGAAACCCTTGGAGATAAGTTGAAGCATGAGTAGTTGGGCATGCCTTTATGGAAATGATATACTTAGAGTATGAAAGAGTAAATAAGTGATTAAGTGTTTCAAGAATATTTAAACATCTTTGATGAAGAATTATGAAATTGTACAAGATTAGTATGAGATGTGTGATTTTGAAATTTACAAAGGAGCCAAATGGCTAAGTCACAAGTTAAGTGATCATATACTGTGAGACATAAGTCTAAGGTAGATATTCCCAAGGAAATACTCCAGAAGAGTTTTGCTACGGATTTTGTGGAAGCTAGCATTAAATTATGTGGCTGTAAAGAGGAAGCCGTAAGTTGGAAGTGAAATTTGTATTGATATTGAAAAGTACTTAGAAGAACCTTATTTCAAGTATTACAGTTTTAAGTACAAACTGCAAATTGGTCTAGGGAGAATGATATCACATTAGTATGGAAGAACAGAATAAAGGATGAATGAAGATAATTTCGATAATGAAGCTTGATAATGAAAATTTCCTAAGGTAGTATGAAAATTGGAATTTGAAAATGCATAAGGCATGCATGATTCAAAACAGTCTAAGTTTTTAAGTGACATTTATTAGGTGAGATGTGATTAATGACATTGTGATGTGAGGATATAGCATGATAAAACTCAAGCATATGGTTGGAAATGATATAAATGATATGAAGTTATAAGCAAGTATAATAAGAAGGTTGACATGCACTATAATAATTATTTTATTGAAACTAGGATTGGGATGTGGATGAATAAAGGGGAATGTAGTCCAAGGCATGTGAACACATGGATCCCTATACATAATGAGAGATGTTGACATTTGAAAATACATGTATATATGTATATATGAAATTGATAATTTGACTAACTAAGGTGAAGAATTGTTCTCAGTAATTGGGAGATTTTGAAATAATGTCCAGAGAGGTCAGTGAGCTAAAGTGTTATCGAGCATGCAATAAACGATTAAAGTTATGAGTGACTTTAAAGGTAAACCTTGAATTGTTTAAGTTCTTAATGGAACTCTATTAAAGGAAAGGTATGGACCAGTATAAGATGAATGAATTAAGGTTGAGAAATTTGGCATGGAGCAAATTAACAAAATGATGATTAGGTATACATAAGTAAGAATGATATGTGATCGAAATCGGTATAATTGAGATGAAGTTATGATTCAAATTTAATAAGGGTGATAAAGGTATGCTTAGTGACTCAATATAAGAAATCATGATTGTGAAAGGTACTGTTGATCTGGCTTCAAAGGATGATAATTGCCATAAATAGAGCATTTAATTGAATTGAAGGTGAACGAGGTAAATAAATTGAATGTCCCTATAGAAGGAAAAAGGAATAGGATCATAGAAGGAGATTGATAACGTAACATGGACGTGAATTCGAGGACAAATTCTATTTAAGTGGGGGAGATTGAAATGCCCCATACTTTGATATGGTGATAAATAAGTTGGTCGGATGCAAATTAAGGCATAATAAGGAACTTTAGGAACCAAAGAGACAAGATAAAATTTTTAGAATAAAATAATATTTTATTAATGAAATAATATTAAAATATTAATATTTAGCCAGATGTCGAAATCAGTCATGAAAAAGGATCATATGGTTGATCCAAGTGGGGGAAAAGATGTCAAGCCTGACTTTGTAAAATACTTGTCATGACATGCATGTGATTGAATGTTTACATACTAGGAGAGCCCCGAAAAATCGACAAAAGTCAGTACTATACCTAGAAGTACAAAAAAATTGATTTAAACCTTGAACTAGATCAAATAGAGAACTTAAGAGAAAATTAAGAATTTTAAAGTCCCAGAATGGTTTAATATGATCATTTAGAGTCAAGCCGAAAATTTCACTATCTAGGGGCAAAATGGTAATTTTGCCACTCGAGGACAAAATGGGAAATTTTTTTTCAAAGATTTTGATCATATTTGACTTATTGGAGTGTGATTTGAGGTTGAGAAGTGAAAAATTATAATTTCGGTATTTTTCGGGGAGTATAGGGGTAAAATGGTAATTTTACCACCCTAAGGGCAAAACAGTAATTTTCCACCACCAGAACACTTGTCCAACATATGGATTTTATCCAATTTTATCATGGATAATTGAAGAAATTTATATGGTGGAGAGAGAAAGCTTAATAGTTAAGAAATAAAAATGGATCAATGAAATGGTGACACATGGCATAATTATAACCATTAAATTTTTAGCTTTAAAATTAATACAAAATCAGCCCATTTCTCATTGATATGGCCGGCCAAAGAAGAACAAAGGAGAAAAGGAAAAAAAACAAGAACCCTAGGTGGGAAAATTGAAGAAAAAGTGTGGGATTTCAAGGGATTAAGCTAATAAAGGTAAAATTTCTTGATTTTGACTTATGATTTACACTACCCATGCTTTCTTTTTCATTTTCCATGGTTAGATTTCATGTTTTCATGGTGAATTCATGGCTGGTTGGAATGGGTATGGAGAGAGAATGAAGTTGGATTGATTTGATTGTAAGTTATGTTAGTGTTTTTAGTTAGTTTATCATGTCTAGAAACAAACCAACAAGAAAAATTCATTTTCTCCCATTACCCATCATTGGTCGAATTTTCTAGGGAGAATATTGTGACTGAAATTGATGATATTTGATGATATTTTGGTGATATTTGATGTTTGGTGAGGCTAGAAATTAAATAGGAAATTTTGGTGTGAAAATCTGAATTTTTGCTTACTGTATAGACATGTGTGATTATTGACCCGAGACTGATAAATTGAATCTCATTCACAATCACTAAGGTAATTTAGGTATAATTGGAGTGTAGAAAGTGAGAAGAATTGATTTGGAGTTAAATTGGAGATTTTAGCCGATTAGACCGAGTATAGTGTGACTTAGGTCAAATATCACATTTAAGTGATTAATCAGACATTTTGCATCCCATCGCATGCATTCATTTAGATTTAGAGAGCTTGAAATAGTTTATGATAAATTGACACAATTTATTGAAATTCATGTCACGTATAATGTATAGGTGGTGAGCCCTCTAACAAAGGTAAAGAGATTGTACCCGAAGACCGAGAATAGGAGTATATCGAACTCCTAGTATAGTGAGTAACCTTACTATCGTCTTAATTATCTAGAGTGGTTTTTATTCGATTTTGTGAATTTTATGGAAAATGAGTTTAAATGGTAAATCTTTTTGTTTTATAAACAAAATGTGTTTAAATAAAATGATTTTATAAATTGTCTTGAAATTGAATGATGATTTTGAAAATAGAGTAACTGGAGACCACTTGAAGTGTTGTAAATTCATGGTTTGAATTGACTGGCTTATGACAATATTTGCATGAATGGCTGAATTGGTATTTGTGTTGAAATATATGAACTGTGTATTTAGCCTTGAAAGGCTGTGAATTACAATAATTGACATATCATGTTATTGAATTTTATTGATTGGTGGGATAATGATGAGCTTACTACAGTGGGCGGGTTTTCGTGGACCAGCCTATTAGAGGGGCATGGTAAACCCGTTATATCTTACCTCAGTATGAGAGGCGCGGGTGGATAACTCCTAAGGCTAACACTTTTAGAGTTCACTTCACGCCAAACCACCATGTAAGGGTGAATTCAGCCAACGCCAAGGAATGGCTATGTTTTCAAAATAAAAACATAATTTATGCGTACATGACTTTTTAACAGCCTTGGTAGACTCGCTTGGGATAGCCCTTGATCAAGGCATCCCTGATAACTGAGTATGAGAATGATTTTTGGCACGAGCCAAGCTTTTCAGGAAATCATAAGCCTAGTTGTTTATTTGGTTGAAATAAGTTGAAAGGTAATGAAATTACAGTATGATGATTTATTTTAATTGTCTCCATTTACTCGGCTTTAGATATTTTAGATGGTATTTGTTTACTCACTGGGATTATATAATCTCACCACCCTCATTTCTACCCATATTAGGCTCAGGATAGTGTGTAGATAGGTAATATCGTCGAAGGCTATAGTCAGCTTTACTACTCCAAAAATTGTAAGTTTACTGCCTTTGTGCACTTTTGTTCCTTGTGGGCCCACGAGTCACTGTAAAGTAAATTTTATATCCTGATTATTTGTATTGTAGTACGTATGAATTTATTTAGCTTTTACATTACAAAAAAAAATTAATTACCGATGACTCTATAAATATTGTTTTACAAGAAATTAGAATATTTTATTGAATATTTTTATTTTATTCAAATAGTTGCAATATCATTTTTAATAAATGTTTTAGACACTCAAATTTATTTTAAATCATGAAATATGTGTTTTCCACTCATCTACTACATTTTTAGTCGGGTTCGAAAAATTTCGAGGAAAAATGATGAAAATGCTCTTGTGAGATGAAAATTATTTTTCCACGGTTTTGAAAGGGAAACAGCTTAAAATTCTTTAAAAACGAGGTTTGGAAATGATTACTCATAGGGGAGATGAGAAAAATGGTACTAAAGTCTTGCGGGGTTTCGGTTGGTACTCCGAGTAACAAATGTCTACCAGGACGTCGCGATAGTTATCACGGGCTCAAGGGGAGTACCGAGTCGTGACACATCCAACTCACCCGTGAAAGACATGCAACCAAGTTGCCGAGCCTCCTTCAGCTTCTTAGAAATGGATACATCCTGTACTGGCGGAACTGAAGGAGTAACTAGTGGTACTATAGGTGGAACCTAACCAGTCTGAGCTTGACCAGCCATTGTGGTAAAGAAAGTTGCCAATGTCTGTGCTGCCTCAGGAGACATGACAAGAATGCCAGTGGGTGGCAAAGGATGTGGAGGAGTCTCAACTTGTTCAACAGCAGGTGCTGCCCGAATGGTGGATGCAGTTGATTCCTCCTCTACTGCATCTAGCTGACGACGTTGAGAACGACCTCTTCCCCTCCCAACCGATCTAGTGAGAGGTGGGCATCCGTGTCGAGGAGGCATTATAATCTATAAAAGATTACGAGCAAGTTTAGGCAACCTTAAGCTTTATATGTAGATGCATGCATTCTATTCGACCTAACTTAACTTAATTTGAGGCCACACTGATACTTTAAATTTTTTAAAAAACCACTTTAAAGCCAAAAGCTCTGATTTTTAAAACCAAAAGCTCTGATACCAACTGAATTGTCATGACCCGGTACTCCTCTCGAGCCCGTGACAACTGCCACGACGTCCCGATCGACACTCATTACCCCAAATGTCAACCGGAATCTCGTAAGGCTTTAATAACAGCTTCTCATTTCCCCTGTGAGCAACTATTGCCAAATACCACGTTCTAAAAGATTTTAAACTGTTTCCAACTTAAAATAAATAAAATAATAATTTTCGTCTCACAATGGGTATTTTGGTCATTTTTCTAAAAATTTTGAAACCGGCTAAAATGTAATTTACAAGTACAAAACACATAATTCATAATCAAAATGAGTTTAAAAGTCTAAAATCTTCATTTAAAACGAAATTATGATTAATTGGACATAATAAGAAAATAAAAGAAATATTAAGTAAAATATTCGATTTTTCTTATAAAATAATATTTTTAAAACACTGTGTAAATAATTTTTACAACGTCAAAGCAAAATAAATTCCTACATACAGTAGTATAGATATCTAGAGTACGAAATTTAATTTACAATAACAAGTGGGCCCCCCCCCCCCGAATAAACAAAAGTAAAGAGGACTAAAAACTTACAGTTTGAAGGAATGCAAATCCCACAGTAGTCCTTGATGAGATCAGCTATCTATAGTTTAATCTGAGCCTGAAATGGATGGAAAGGAGGGTGGTGAGATTATAAAATTTCAGTGAGTAAACAGACATCATCATAAACATCTAGAGTTGAGTACATGGAGATGATAAAGTAAATCATCATAAACTGGGTCACAACATTAGAACACATTTCATTCAAAATACGTAAAGAAGCTTATGAATCTCATAAAAACTAGACTTGTACCATAAATCCATCTTTGGGGACACCTTGGCCGAGGCATCCTACCGAGACCGTCAAGGCTGTTAAAAATTCACATTTTACATAAAACACATTTTTCGTTGGACATCACAGCTGTTCCTTGGCGTTGGCTGAGTTCACCATCACGTGGTGGTTCGGCATGAAGTGAACTCAAATATCACTTCAGGAGCTACCCTACGTGCCTCTACAACCGAGGTGAGCATATATAAACAGGGTTACTGTGCCCCTCTCATAGGCTGGTCCACGGAACCCGCCTACTGCAGTAAGCTAATAATTATCCCACAATCAATAAAACTCAATAACATGATATGGCAATTATTGTAATTCACAGCCTTTCAAGGCAAACAATCAATCCGTATTTCAATACAATTGTCAGCTAGCCAATCATGCTCAATTTATCATAAGCCAATCAATGTAAACAATCACATTGCAACAAATAGCAGTCTCCGTGTACTCTATTTTTTAAAATCATTATTAATTTCAAAACAATTTATAAATTTATTTCATTGAAACACATTTATTCATAAAACATGAAAATTTACCTTTTTAAATCCATTTTCCAAAGAATTCATGAAATCATCTAAAAGTCATCCTAGATAATTACAATGACATAAGTTTACTCACTATGTCTAGAGTGCAGATTCTCGAAATACTCAAACTATTGATCCTCGGGTGTAATTCCCTTACCTTTATCGGAGGACTCACCGCCTTGACATAGTACAAAATCGAGAAATTCACCACATTAGTACTAAATTGAAATTAAACTAATTTAGACTACTAATGCATGATATGGAATGCAAAAATGCACTGGTAACTATCTAAACCGGGTACTGACCTAATTCATCTCATCACCCGATTAAATTACTAACGCATCCAATTTAATCCTAAATTACTCCATTTCTTTTCTAATATATCAATTCACCAAACATTATTCAAATAACACCAATTTCAGCATCAAAACCTTCCCATTTCTTCATGGAAAAATTTGGCCATTACAGTGCACTAACACCGTGATTTTTCCTACTTAATTTTCTCACCATTATTCATCATTTTCTAAGCCATTTCTCTTGAAATAATAACAATCCATCTCCCACACATATCAAGGAAGATTCGGCCAATGAAGATTCATGGGGAAAATGGATTCTTTTGTTGTTTTTTTGCTTCTAAATATGCTAAACTAACAAAACACTAACAAAACTTAAAATCAAACCAACCCAACATCTTTCTCTCTCCATACCCATTTTGACCAGCAATGAATTCATCATGAAAACATGTAATTTAACCATGAAAAATAAGGAGAAATGCTTAAGGAAAATAGATTTCAAGTTTAAATTGAAAAATCTTACATTTTTCACTTATTTTCCTTGATTTTCCACACTTTTTCTCTTCAAATTCCCCACCTAGGGTTTGTTCTCTTCCTTTTTCCCTTTGTTCTTGGTGTGGCCGAATATTTGGAGAGAAATGAGGGGTTTATAGGCTGATTTTTATAAAAAATAATAAAATATCCTTGCTTGACACATGTCACATTCTTATTAGTCTATTTTTCTTTTTATACTTTAATAATTATGCTTCCAATCTCCACCACATGATTAGTCAAAGGTCAAAATGAGGACAAGGGAAGACCATGTGCTGGACAAGTGTCCTGGTGGTGGAAAATTACAATTTTGCCCTTGGGGTGGCAAAATTATCATTTTACCCTTATGCTCCAAAAAATGTTGAGATTACAATTTTTCACTTCTCAACCTCAAATCATACTCCAATAAGTCAGATGTGATCAAAATATTTGAAATTTTTCCGTTTTTGTCATCTAGTGGCAAAATTATCATTTTACCCCTAGATAGCGAAATTTTCAATTTGACTCCAAATTGATCCTAGAATTTCGAATCACCATATTAAATCATTCTGGGACTTTAAAATTCTCAATTTTACCCTAAAATCTCTATTTGATCTAGTTCGAGGCTTAAATCAACTTGGTTGTACTTCTAAGTGCAATACCTACTTTTGTAAATTTTTCGGGAGTCTTCTAGCATGCAAACATGCTATCCATTACATGCATGTCATGACAAGTATTTATAAAGTCGGGCTTTACATCGTTGGTAATGCCTTTCCAATGAAAATTATCAATTAAAATTTCGGTAATAAATTATTAATTGACATCCACAATTTGCATTCAAAATTTATAAGAGAAACACACATTAGAAACTAAAATTCAAAGTCAAGTTCATGTAATTAGAAATCGTCATAAATACAATATCTAAAAATGTCAAACAAATATAAAGATAAAGCTAAATATGCTATTGTATGCCATATGAAAAAAGTATCCAAGTCCACCAACAAAAAAGAAACATCATATCATATATGCAGGATTACAAGTGGTTTGCAACTAGTTTCTTCTACAAAATTTCAAGGAATTCTTTTACAAACTCTTAAGGCAGAAGTTGACACCATTGATTTTGAAGAGAAAACAAAAATACCTAAACAAGAAATGATCCAACTATGGCCATGTAGTCTAACCTAGAAAAGAAAGAAAACAAGAGTGAAGTTTTAGAAGTGGATAGGACAGGAAAACTAGCAACCAACTTTGTAGAAAAAATAAACCACCAATAATAGGTTAAAGCCATGCATCACAAATTATAAAGAGGATAGAAGAGTAGGTTTGCCACAAGGTATGCAGCAATCAGAGAGAAATAAGGGAATAGTATTGCAAGTATAATATATGATTGCTTTCAATGACTAGATTAAAATTTAGGGCTATCACATAATCTGAACATGAACTTCATATTCAAAATTTATAAAAAGAAAATACACATTAAAATCTAAAATTCAAAATAAAGTTGATGTAAATAAAAATCGTCATAAACACAATATCTAAAAATGTTAAACAAATATAAACATAAAGCTAAATATGTTATTGTATACCATACTAAAAAGGCATCCAAGTCTAATAACAGAAGAGAGACATCACATACCATTTGTAGGAACAAAGACTATATCTCTTTTTTGACCAACGATGGTTGCTGTAATCCCAAGTGTCCTCCGCAAGTTCAAGCAACAAAGAGATAAATGTCAATTTAGATGATGAGAGCAATGAATTTTGGTTGCTCAAGGATTTCTAAAAATACAACAAATAAGACATAGTTAATAAATTAAAAACAGTAAAAATAGAGACATCATTTGCTACTGTGAAAAAATTGAAAGGGCATGAGAACCTTAGTTATTTGTAGGCTTTGCAAAAAAATGGATTTGCACTTCATGCTACAAATGTCATCTGTCTACAAAAGCAGACACACATTGGATACTAAGTTAGAGAGATTACTAGTAAAAACCAAGGGCATGACGTGGTAAAATATGAATTAAAAAGTTCAATTATCCCACCTTATCACATATATATTCTCCATATCTACCACAAACTACACTAAAAAGTTTTCTTGAAAAAGGAATACGTTGCTCACTTCTGTTCTTAACTTGATTTACTTCATTCACGTGACCTAAAAGAAACATATATTAATATATATGTACAAATTAATTTAATATATATAATAACATATTATTCTTTTATATATATATGTATGTATGTATACATGTATACATCAAAATATAACAATTACGAGTAATTCCCATACATATTTACAATAAAAAATGTTGACAAAAATATGCCATTATGAAATATATTTGAACATTTTAAAATATAAATTAAAATAATATAATTTGCAGCAAACTTAATTAGTTTGAACAATTTATTAGCAATACAATATCATTTATGCCATCATAAACTTCCACTATTCTTGATATTGTGCCTTAGAGTTTTAGCATCTAAGTTGTTGCCTAAGCTACCTAAGAAGCCATTAATATGCATAAGTAATTTGATATATTTATGATGGATTGCCAACCATATGGGCTGCAATTTTGGATGGTTAAGTTGGCTTAGATGTCGAGTTTAGCCAAGTGGTGTTTCTAATATATTTTGATGGTTACAAATCAATAAATCTTAAAAGGGATGTTTCTATCTTTTTCAAAGTATAAAGCAAAAAGTTATGTCGGATTGACTTAAAGCTTATTTGGCCTGACTTTTTTCTAACTTAAAAGTTATTATGAAGCTCTTATTAAGAATAATAGTTTTTAAAATTAAGGTAAAGTTGTTTAGTAAATTTCTTTTTATAAGTTATAATTTAGGTTAAAATTATCGTAGATGGTATTTCTTTTTTTGAAAGGGTAATATTGTAATTATTTTTAACAGATGATGGTATTTTTGGAATAAAAATAAAAATTCTCTTATATTTTTAAAAGAAGAAAAGAAAAAGTTCCTCACAGGAGCTTTTCCTGAAGTTCTTTTTTTAAAAAATTTTATTTTTTAAAAAAAATTTTACTTTTTTAAGAGCTTCTCAAAATTTATGTTTGACCTAATTTTTACTTTTAAAATGTAGATAAGCTAGAAAAAAGTTAGGCCAAACAAGCACTTAGTCTTTCACTAGTCTCATTTATTTTATTTTATTTTTGTTTTCTGAAATTGTTGCTATTTCTATGAAACCTCATAGAAAATGTTGTTCCAAAATCACCTAACGATTTTGACTAATCAAACATTGATAGGGGGAATGGGAATTGAAAATAATGTACTTTGTCTGTACAATGATGCAAGCTTTAAGATATTATAATTGAGATAAGATAATTATTTGGTTTTATTGTTCACGATTAAAAATAATAATGATAGGCATATTCTTGGTTATTGACTTTTTGAAACCAGTTACAGTAGAGTCAAGAGCTAATGAAATACTTCTTTTTATCAGATAAGGCAAAGATTCAATTCGAAATTTTGAGATACAAGTTCAACTAATATTGATCAAATTAAGAAAATTACATTCCGAGCATGGGAATTGGTTATTTAGTAATTGTTTATGCTTTTAATGAAAAGAATAATAGGTTTAGAGTTGAAAAAAAAAATAGTTGGCAGAGTTGGTAAATGTATGGAACATAAATTATATAGTTTGTTAAATATTATAATATAATATATTTAATATTATTAAATTACAAAATCAATATTACTTATTTTTTATATATAATATAATATTTATTAATTATTAACTAAATTTATTATTTTGTAAAATATTAATTACTTATACATCAATAAGTATAAGTAATATATTAATTTTATATAATA
>NC_030859.1:14632896-14681058 GCF_000208745.1 Theobroma cacao | reverse complement strand
ATATACATACATATAATAAATTAATATATTCTAAATATATTATATTAATAAGTTACTATATATCTCTCTTCTTAATTTATATTAACTAATATTAGTATGTATCTAAAGTATTATTAGTTTTTGTTTAATTTATTATTAGATTTTACCATCTATTTTTATAAAATTAAAAAATTTATTATGTTATTTTTATAAACTCTTTTATTTTATAAAATTAATGAATTTGGAACTATTGATTTATAATTTATGATTGAATAAAATTTTCAAAATAAATAAAAAAATAACCAAAAGAAAATATATTTAAATTTTAATAATATAAAACTCAGTATGTATATATTTAATTTTACTAATATATTTCCTATAAAGAAAATCTGAGCATTTGTCTCATTGGTTGGTGCATAATTCCCCTACCAAAAGAGCAGGGTTTGAATCCCCCCTCCCCCAATAATAAAAAAAAAACATATTTCCTATAAAGGATTAATAAAATTTGAAAAAATTCTTAATATATTTTATATAAAAAATAAAAAACAATAATGCTGACAAAATTTTTCAACGAAATATTCCTTCGAAAAATTTTTGTTGATAATAACTTTTTCTAATGGAAAATTCTGTTGAAAAATCTAGAGGGCTTTAAATTTTTTGAAACTCTTAAACTTTCCAACAGATTTCCAACGGATTATTTTCTGTTGAAAATTCCATCAGAAAGTTTGACGAGAATAATATTTTTTGCACAAAGAAATTTTCAATGAATTTATGATGAAAATTTTCTATTGAAAAAATTCCGTTAGAAATCTATTGGAAAAAATCTAAATAAATTTTTGTCAAAATTTCATTGAAAATTTCTAACGATTTTTTTCCATCGGAAAAAATTAGTTTTCTTGCAGTGATCTGCTTGTGTCTCAACCTTAGGTTTTGATGGAGCTTGGTTAGCTCTAGGAGCCTGCTTCTTCTGAATCCCACTTACAATGTCATCAATTCTTAGAAGCATGCAAGCAATTTCTATGGCTGTCTCGAAGGTTTGTGCCTTCAGATTCTATGCATCCCAAATCTGATACATGGATTTTCCAATGATTCATTAACAAAAGACTGATATACTTTTCCCACATGCTACAAAGACATCAGAATGAACTCATGTTGAGAAATGCAAAGAAGAAATGCTTTATCCTCAAACTTTCACAAGAGTTCACTTTCCCACCTAAACTGTTAATCATTGCAATTTTCATCTAGAACCTTCATTAAAAAGTTTGTATTTTATGTCTTGCCATCAAAGGGATGTTAGTAAGGGTGGAATTGAAGCATTTCAGTGCCAAGTAAGATGCCATGCAGATGTTAATGAAATCTAAAACAATATTTTTTCTATCATAATTTTTTGTTCTCTCCTCCTCCTATATAGCCAAAGAAAAAAAATAATCCTATTCAAAACTCTTTATTTTGCCTCACAAGTGTCCAGCCTTCCTTTATGTACAAAAGCATAGCCATAGGAGTTGCAGATATACAGAAATCTCTTCAACTGAGTGGAATAAAGGGTCTTACATTGACAGAAATTTTAAAACAAATAGTTAAAACTTTGAATGATAGACCAAAATGAGTAATTTTCTCAATAATTATTTTTGTAATAAAAAATCACCACTTTGTCTTTCTCAAAAGGGCTGCAGGTTTCCTTACATGGCTCTAAAGTGGACAGTTTCATCTGACTTAATATCTTGAGGGCAGAGTTAAGGATGAAAATTACAACAATGAAAAGTTATGGTAAATAAAGTGAAAATCTAATGGAAGTTTGAGGACCATTAATGTAATTTACTCAACGAAAATGCACAAACATAATCGTACCTTTTGCTCTTTCATGTCTGCAATGGCACCAGTGTTCTCATCTATGCCAATCCAAGCATTTTCACCATTTGCATGCTATAATCATAATTTGAGAAAACAGAAACTAAAGCAGGTAAGTGTATCATCAAAAGCATATAATTGCACTCCAGTAACGGTCATACCTTTCCTTGTAGAGTAGTCATAATTTGAATCACCTAAACCCCACAATTCTATACCAAAGCACACTGTACGGCTCCTAAAGCAATAGAAGCAGCTTCATAGGGGAACTGTTACACAACCAGTGAATATAAACACACTAATAACTAAAAACTGAGGAAATTACACAACTAAATCTCTTAAAACGTGGGGAATAATTTGAAAATTAAGGAAGATTAATATTCAAAATCATATAACTCTAGACCAATCAAAGTGATGCATGAAAGCGTCAAACACCTTTTCTATGCCTTCAACAGATGAACTTTTCTACTTCAACGTGGCACAAACAGTTAATTCTGTAGCACCACCACGAGGTACAAGTGTTGGATTCTTGATTTTGTTTCTTGCAACAGACATGAAATCTTATAATTGAAACAAGCTTCAGAACACAATTCCATTAAGAGATGGAAGTAGCACGTAAATCACTTAACTTGCAAATTTCTTCCACTTCATTTAGGAGATCCTTGCTAGCACCAATTAGCAAAACAATACAAGCTTTCGATCTTTGCAATAAACAATAAATGCAAAAAACTCATTCCCAATTTTTTTAACCTTAAATAGCCTAGCTTCTATGTCAACATTAGATTCCTCCAATTCATTAGGAATGCCTTTGAATTATCTAAAATTACTTAAAAATATAAGTATTTAGCTATTTTTAATAATCAAAATGTAGTAAAATAACTTATATCATAGAATTATCAACGATTCACAATAATAGCTTTGAATGCCTTTGCAATTCTATTGTTATCTATCTTTCCTAATTGCAATGCCACCAACGCAACCTTCCTAGATAATGGCATGCCAAATCACTAAGTCCCTTTTCTATAATCACCAAGTTTGGCTTGAATTTTAAAATCTACATGCAAAGGTTTTCAATGTTCTTCCATTTTCAATAGGACTTCGCAATCTTCTTCTCTAACCAACTCAGCATTTGTTTGGTTCTCCCTTTTTTTATACTCAAAGGGACAATCAAGAAGAATAATATGTGGACTGACAAATTAAATAAATAGAAAAGCCCAATATCTATTTATTTTAGCTCAAATAAATCACATAAATAGACTAATCCCAATATTTGTTTATTCTAGCCCAGACAAATCACATAGATATAAAAGCCCAATATTTGTTTGTTCTGGCTCAAACAAATCACATTAATAGAATAAGCCCAATATTTGTTTATTTTTTGTACCAAGAGAATAAAAAACAAACAGCCCAATTTGTCTTAAAATCATAAGCCCAATTAATGATGAATGCAAAACAATTTAATCAAACAAGCTCAAAAATCCTTTAATACATTTAGCCTAAATAACATAAATGGTTCAAGTATGAGATAAACACTAATTTGATTAAATAGCGTCATAATGTGCGGGCCTGGGAACCTGATCGCTAGATGTGAAATTACTAGGAGTCACCACCAATCTTTTTTCCTAGGTGTGATTGGCCACCTATTGATTCGATTCTGATCGACGGGATCCTTAATTGATTTTAAGTCCATCGAAAGAACATTCAACTGGCCTACGATTTTTAGGATTGGGTTCGGAGTACGATTACACTCGGGGAAGGACTAGCACCCCCGTGACGCCCCGTTTCATTAACGGTACCACTTAATCATAGGTTACTATTGGAGCCCGAATTCTTAAACTTATTATGTTTCCTTACTTATTATTTATTTATTTTATCCTTTATTTCATTAAAATATTTTATTTAGCTTTATGGGTGTGACGTGTATATGATGCATTCGTGAAATGCATGGTATAAAATTTAAATAATGTTAGACAAAAAATCTTTTATTGAGGATATTTCTCGAATCCGCCCATCATACTAGTGAGATCCGAAGATATTCTCTTACCTAGAGAATTATCTGGGAAACTTGCCTTCGCAAATTTGATGAATAAATCTTATCCTCAAGGTGAAAGAATATCCCTGAATCCCATTAGTATGATAGGCGAATCCAGGAAATATCCTCAATAAAAGGTTTTTCATCTGACAGTATTTGAATTTTATACCATGCATTTCATGAATGCAACATGTACACGTCACACTCATAAAGCCAAATAAAATATTATAATAAAGTAGAGGATAAAATAAATAAATAATAACTAAGGAAACATAATAAATTTAAGAATTTGGACTTTAATAGGATAACCTATAATTAAGTGGTACCATTCGTGGAACGGGCGTCATGAGGGTGATAATCCTTCCTCGGGTGTTACCATACTCCTGAACCCAATCTTTAAAATCGTAGGCTAATTTAACGTTCTTTCAACGGACCTAAAATCAATTTAAGATCCCGTCGATTAGAATCGAATCAATAAGTGGCCAATCACACCTAGGAAAAAAGATTGGTGGTGACAGTAATTCTTACATCTAGTGGTCGAGTTCTCGGACCCGCAAGTTACGACAGATGGCGACTCCACTGGGGACACCAAGAGTCAAACCATTAATTGATAATAGGTTACCCAAAGCCTTTAATAATTTAGTGTTTTCTTTAGTATTAATGATTTATTTTGCATATTTTTGTTTAATGCATTTATTTATTTCGTTATTATTACTTTATTACTTTTAATAATTACGGGGAATTTAGGATAGAGGGATGTGAGATTATTGGTCCAAGATCGATATATTCCTTCACACACACAACACATCTTGCATTCATGTATAAGCCTTCTACTTAGGTTATAACCATTGTTAGGAGGGAGTTTAGTAGCTACACTCTCGTAAGGTGATAACCTCCACATGGGCTATTGAAGACTTCTACTAAGATCGAACTTAGTTTATTTGAAGCCTGTAATGGGTGAGGACTGGGGCGCCTTACTAGTCCGCGTGGACGATAGTGAGGAACGATTTGGGAACCTTGAGCTCTGTTTGTAACCCAAACTCAACATATAGAATACCGTGAGCAGCTTACTCTTATTCAGGGCCTTACCCGTGAGAATATCCCTTTTGATTAGGTAAACATGACGAAATTTCTTTTAACTCCCTATATTTTAAATTTTCACCACAAAATAATAAAGTATCGTGGAGTAAATAATGTTTGATGATGTTAATGCACTCGTGGTACTAGTTATTATCTTTCATTTTAATCAAAATTACTTTTAAAATTTACTATCTTTCTTTACCATACTAACTTAAGTTTATTTTGGTTGTCATTTGCATTTTTACATGCACGCATTTACATTTATCGTAATTACATATAGGAGAAATATTGGATGCACAACACCCATTAACCAAAGAGATCCCAATTACATTCATGGCATCATCTTCAACTGGTTCACTCAAGAACTACAGAAATGACTACGAGGTAGAGCTACAAATGAGGCAAATTCAGCAAGATGAAGGGGATTGTTTGACCCAAGGGCATGTCTCGACCTTATTGGAGAAGTTCACCTCAATCTCAAGCAAAATGACTTCGCAGAAATGATAAATATTTGGGAGCAGTGGAAACGTACCAGTCAAGATAGTTTTCACAATAAGTATGGCCATATTGCATGGCTCCTTTATATGCCCGTGGATAATCAAATGCTCAGAGCTATCATTTAGTTTTGGGATCCTTCATATCGTTGCTTCGTGTTCAATGAAATGGACATGACACTAACCATAGAAGAATATTCCTCACTACTCCATATATAGCAGATGCAACCGGATAAAAAATATTAGAGAGCACAAAAGATTGAACATCAGAGAAAGTTGGTTGAGTTGTTAGATATGGCCATTGAGGAGGTGGATCAACATTTGAAAAAGAAAAGAGATACTGAATGCCTCATGTGGAGCTTCCTGAATGGCTACTTTAAGAAACATATGGAAGATGAGTAAGGTCTTCTAGCCTTTGCAATGGCAATATACAAGTTGGTGGTCTTCCCGAAGGTTTTAGGTCACGTCGAAGTATCTGTCATAGATTTCTTTGACCAAGTGACACGGAATATCAACCTAGCTCCCTCTATCTTAGCCGAGACCTTCAGATGGTTAAATTATTGTCGGTGCAAAGGTGAAGGACATTTTATTGGGTGTGCTCAGCGTTTCATTATATGGATCAAAAGTCACTTCGAGTGCAAGGTGAGTAAATTTAGAAAGGCCTTTTTGTCTATAAGTTGTCCAATCCTTGAATTCTATGATATTAAATGGCCAGCTTGCTAGAGAAAGAAAGAGTGGATTGCTAGGCTTAGAAAGTTGATAAGTGTCGAGGTAACTTAGAGAGCCCATTAGATGCCCAAAATGCAAGTAATGTATAAATGCGAAGATGAGCCATGGGTACCACTGATGGGACCCTCGGGGGTAATTAGTTATGCCTCGATAATGGTACAAAGGAAATTTGGGTCCGAGTAATTTGTGTCCATGACCCATCGACTCAATCAGTTAGAATTCGCATACGGGGAGCTAGGAACTTTTGAAGAAAATAAGAAATTATACAAGATTGGAAAAAGACAAGTAGGGTAGATCAAGGAAGATTCATCAATGAGGTTACCACCAGATATCTAGCATGGCATACTCAGAGGGTGAAAGATGTTGTATATCCTCTAGAAAATGCATTAAAACTCCCAATAAATCTAGAGCCCCAAAATATCCTTTTAGAGAATGAATTGGCCAGGAAGAAACTCAAGAAAAAAATGGCAAAAATGAAAGAAAAATACGAAGACGAGTTGGAGGAGGTGAAGAAAGAAACAATAAGAAAAGTACGAAGGGCCTTGGAAGAGCGGGATGAATGGAAAAACAAGTTCAAGGGATCAAATGCAAAAAATTCTTCCTTGATGGCCAGAATTCAAGAGATACAAAACATTAATGGTACTCTGTAAAACAAAGTACAAAGGCAAAAGCAAACCATACAAGGCCTGAAGAATGACTGCAACTTAATGGAGACCACCATGGAAGGTTATAAGGGATAATATGAACCTGTTAGGCAAGAATATTTTCAGATAAGGGAAAGAAGTGACTTGTGTGAACAAAATCTTCAAAGAAAGGAAGCTGAAATGGAGTGGAAAATAAGGCAAATAAGGAAAGTAGCTTTCAAGGCAAGAGAAATGGAGGACAAGACAGAAGAGCTTAGGCAGGAGATCCTTCCAAAGAACGACTTGAGTGAGTGACTGATCAATCATCTTAGGATGGTGCGAGACCAGTATGATAAATTTGGTTTTTCCTTTTGAGAGCAATGATGTAAATGTTTTGAACATGGATGTAATCAGATATTCAGTTTTATGGATATGGATTTCTTATGGTAATTGTTGTTGGATGGGCAATATTTTTATTATTTTTCTTTTCGATACTTTTCATTTGCATTACAATCGCATGATTCATTTAATAAAGGCATGAAATAATAATAATAATAATAAATAATATGTATTTGTTAACATTTATTTAATCATATAAAATTCTAAATTATGCAAATGATTATAAAGAACAAAATTTCAAAGAACTGAATCCTTCACAGATACAACACAAGAGCTCGCTCAAAGGTCATGGGGGACGAACACCCAGAAAGGATGGACAAAATCGAAAAGAAGCAAGAGAATATCATGGATCAGTTAGCTAAGATTTTGAAACTGATGTCAACTAATAAAAGAAAAAGAGTGATGGGGAGTTCCAATATGCCAGAAGAGGTACAACCTTTAGAGGCCAATGCAGAACCTACATATCTGTCAAGGTTTACTCCACCACCAGCAAGAAATGTTTCAGTCCCTATGCCGCAAGTGGGTCCATATCCATTCTTCATAATGTCTTTGCCTATAGACCATTTTCGACCTATGTTCAACCAAGGCCGATTAGAGGGACGAGTCCTTCAGATTCTATCTCTGTGCCTGATTTGGATGATCCAAAAGAACAAGAAAACTTAAGTGTGGTTCCGTTGAATCAAAAAATAACCTTGATACCTATAAGAAGTTCTACTTGTTAGAAGAAAAGTTGCGCATGGTAGAAAGAATGGGTATGTACTATTCCATGGACGCAACAAAACTTTGTCTTGTACTAGATGTGGTCATCCCTCCTAAATTCAAAGTTCCAGATTTTGAAAAATATGATGGTACCAAATGCTCGATCACGTATATCACTATGTATTGCATGAGGATGGTTGCGTACGTACATGATAATAAGCTTTTGATACATTACTTCCAAGACAACCTCATGGGCGTTGCAGCAAAATGGTATGTCCAATTGGACCATAACCGAATTCACACATGGAAAGACCTTGCTCGGGCATTTGTAGCCCAATATAAGCATGTTACAGATATGGCTCCAGATCGTTTCTCTCTACAGAATATGGAGAAGAACCCACTGAAAGTTTCAAAGAGTATGCCTAAAGGTGGAGGAATATGGCTTCTCAAGTTCAACTGCCCTTGACTAAGAAAGATACCACCGTGATGTTTGTGAACACCTTGCGAGCTATTTACTATAAGTTGTTGGTCGGTAGCGCCATAAAGAACTTTGCTGATATGGTGATTTTGGGGGAAATGATCGAGAGTGCTATTAAGCAAGGTAAAATAGAAAGAAGAGAGACAACAAGCACGAAGAAAAGGAATACTTTCAAGAAGAAAGAAGGAGAAACTCAAGCCATCTCTTCAGGACAACCACAATATAGGATCTACAACCCTTACCAACCATATCCTCCATATCCTTATTATCCAACAGTGAACAATACTTCTCAAAGTCCATATGCTTTTATCCAACGGGCACCCTACCCCACGAATATTAGCCCACTTACTCCCACACCTGTCTCAGCTTCAACCACACAATAAGTAGCACCTCCTAATAATAATACAACCAGTGAATCAAGAGGATGGCAGAATAGGTAAGAAAAGGTATAGTTTGACCTAATTCCCATATCATACGCTGAACTCTTCACACAGCTAGTTTTAAATCATTTGGTGGCACCCCTATACATAGAGCCATTAAAACCTCCATTCCCAAGATGGTATGATGCTACTGCTCATTGTGATTATCATTATGGAGTCGAAGGTCATTTGATTGAGAACTATACAACCTTCAAACACAAGGTGTAAGGTTTGATCAAAGTAGGGTTCTTAAATTTTGAGAAAAAACTAGAATAGAGTGTTGATAACAACTAATTACCAAACCATGCTAGAGTAGGACTGAGTAATAGAAAGGGAGATGTACATTAAAAGGAGTGTTCAGGATGTGGAAACTCTCATGGAAAGAGTGTTTTAAGCTTTGATAAAAACCAACATGCTTGAAGTTTGGCCAGATCATCCCTGCATGAATGATTCAATAAATTCCCAAGGTCCATATTGCTTATAGTGGGGCATTCAACTCAAGATTGTAGCTCATTATGAGAAGAGGTACAAAGAATGATGGATGAATCAATGGTTGAGTTCTATGTAGAAGCTTTAGAGCCAACGGTAAATGTGATAGCAAAGGATTTAGCATACAATTCAACTCACCCAATGAAGATAAGGCATTTAACCATTTTCTATGAAGAAAAAGAAAAGCCTGTTTAAGATAGAATGCCTACAAAAATCACTATTGAAGTCCCTAAGCCTTTCCCTTACAAAAATGATAAAGCTGTTCCTTGAAATTATAATTGCAATGTACAAGTTTCAAATATGGGGAGATAAGTGGCTAAATCCTAGGACAGTGCCACAAATATAACTGATATTGAAGGAATTACCCGTAGTGGATGCTGTTACACACTGAAAGTTTTGGAGAATCTCAGGAAAAAGAAAGGAAAAGAAAAAGAGCAAAGTTTGAGTGAAGAAAAAGCGCAACCTCAAGAACCAGCAAATGGCCCTAAGGGAGAAGTGACAGAAAAAGAAGCTGCTGAGTTCCTGAAGTTAAACAGGATCGGTAACATAGTGAATACAATGTGGTTGAGTAGTTAAATATGTTGCTTGCTCGTATTTCACTATTATCTCTACTTTTTAGTTCAGAACCTCATAGGAACTCTTTAATGAGGATTCTGAATCAAGCATATGTGGATCACGACATATCAGTGAAAAACTTGGACTACATTATAGGGAATATCTCAGTGGGCAATATAATATATTTCAGTGATGAGGAAATCCTTTTCGGAGGTCGAGGAAACTACAAGGCTCTACATATCACCACTAAATGCAAAAGGCTATACTGTAGCAAAAGTGTTGCTTGATAATGGATCATCCTTCAATGTGATACCTATGAGGACTTTGACCCACCTACTAATCGACATGTCTTATATGAGGAAAAGCCAAATGATTGTGAGAGCTTTCGATGGAACAAAAAGAGTGATAGTAGGAGATATTGATATGCCTATAGAGATCGATCCTTGTACCTTTACCATAGAATTCCAAGTCATGGACATTGCTCCCTCTTATAATTACTTGTTGGGATGACCAGAGATTGACAAGATTGGAGCTATGCCCTCATCTTTCCATCAAAAGGTCAAGTTCATAGTGAATGAAAAAATCGTATGTGTTAATGGGGAAGAAAACCTACTTATAAGCAAACCGATAGATACTCTTTATGTGAAAGCAGTAGAAAAAGTACATGAATTTGCATTCCGATCCTTTGAATTTGTCAACACAACTTATGTTGAAGAAGAAACCATACCACCCATTCCAAGATTATCCAAAACTACTAAGATGGCGGTCAACTAGACAGTAAGGAAAGGATGTCGAGCGAGGGCAAGATTAGGAAGGGAATTGCAAGGCATCAAAAGTCCAATACGAGCTATCAAAAATGAAGAGAGGTTTGGTTTGGGATATAAGCCAACTAATAAAGAAAGGGAAGAAATGATAGTTAAAAGAAGAAGGAAAAGGTTGGCTCATTTTAAAGGATGTGAACTAAAAACTGAAGGAATAATATTTCCTCACCTCTATGAAACATTTCAGTTTGGAGGATGCATTTTCCTTAAGCCACTTACGACAAAGGGCCAAGTATCAATACCGACTTTGAGTGATGTCTTTTTTGATTTGTCAATATGCACAACAAAGGAAGATGAAGAGCAGCCAAGAAATGAGGAAGAGATCCCTACCACATACATTAGATTGCCCAAACTGAAGTTGAGCAGCTGGACTACCATGAGTTTGCTCATCACCTATGGCTCTTTTTAAAAGTAATGCTAATTAAACATCCATGCTTATGCCCAAGAGCATTGGAAATCTTATGTATAAAGGACTTTTTATCATATATCATTTTAATAAAATGACATGCGTAATGCATTTCTCATATTTCCTCTCAATCCCACTATTTTCATTCTTATCCTTTTCTTTTCCTTATTTTAATCTTTTATGTTTACAATAGCTTTACATTTTTCAATTTCATCAATCTACTAGGGTTCCAAAAAATGAATGTGAATATGGTAATGACAATGATCTTGAAGTTAAATTTGAAAAAGGCATGTGTCAATGAACTTGATGATATAGAAAACGTGGAGAATTATGATTTGCTCCCAGATTTGTTAAGGTTAGTAGAGTAAGAAGAGAAACAAATTGTCCCACATTAGGAGCCTTTAGAAGTAATTAACTTAGGAAATGAAGAGAATAAGAAAGAGGTTACAATTGGTACTACGTTGCCACCACTCGAAAAAGAAAAATTGATAAAGCTCCTCCACGAATATGTGGATGTGTTTGCATGGTCTTATCAAGACATACCAGGGCTTAGCACGAACATTGTAGCTCATAAACTACCTTTGAAACTAGATTGCAAACCAATTAAGCAGAAGTTGAGGAGAATGAAACCCGAAATGCTGTTAAAAATTAAAGAAGAGGTGAAAAAGTAATTTGATGCAAGATTTTTAAAAGCGGCTAAATATCTGGAATGGGTTGTAAACATTGTCCAAGTACCTAAGAAGGATGGAAAAGTAAGAATGTGTGTAGATTATCGAGACTTAAACAGAGTAAGTCCAAAAGATAATTTTCCTCTACCCCATATTGATACCCTTGTTGACAACATTGCCTAGCATTCTATGTTCTCATTCATGGATGGCTTCTTAGGATACAACCAAATTAAGATGGCACTAAAAGATAAGGACAAAACTACTTTTATAACTATGTATGAAACTTTTTGTTAAAAAGTAATGCCATTTGGTTTGAAAAATGCTGGAGCAACTTATCAACGGGCCATGGTGACTTTTTTCCACAACCTGATGCATAAGGAAGTAGAAGTATCTATGGATGATATGATTGTGAAAGCCTACAGAGTTGAAGATCACGCAATCAATCTCAAAAAGTTGTTTGAGAGGTTGAGAAAATTTTAGCTTAGGCTAAATCTGACAAAATGCACTTTTGGGGCCACTTCCGAGAAACTACTTGGTTTCATTATCAGTGAAAAACGAATAAAAGTTGACCTAGACAAGGTTAGAGCAATCCGTAATTTGCCTCTTCCCAAAACACCAAAGGAAGTTAGAGGTTTCTTGGAAAGATTGAATTACATAGCTCGGTTCATATCACAACTCACTTTCAAATGTGACCCAACTTTCAAGCTTTTTCGCAAGCACGATCCAGGGGAATGGAATGAGGAATGCCAAATTGTGTTTGACAAGGTTCAGGAATATCTTCTAAATCCACCAGTATTGGTACCAACCATATTTGGAAGACCTCTCATTCTATATCTAACAGTAAATGAAAGATCTATCGGATGTGTGTTGGGATAGCACGATGAAACAGGCAAGAAAGAAAGGGTTGTTTATTACTTAAGCAAAAAGTTCACTGATTACAAGTCCAAGGATTCCTCGTTGGAAAAGATGTGTTGTGCATTAGCTTGGACAACGCATTGACTCTGACAATACATGTTGTATCATACAACCTAGCTCATAGTGAAATTGGACCCCATTAAATATATTTTTGAAAAGCCATCCTTATCAAGGAGAATAGTAAGATGGCAAGCTTTGTTATCTGAATATGATATTTTACATGTGTCTCGAAAAGCCATCAAAGGAAGCACAATTGCTAATTTCTTAGCAAAAAGGGTGGAGGATGATTATGAACTACTGAAGTTTGAGTTTCTTGATGAGGACCTGATGTTAGTATGTGTCATGACCCGGAACTCCTATCGGGCCCGTGACAACGGTCGTGACGTCTCGATAGGCACTCATTACCCCAAATGTCGATTGGAATCCCGCAAGGCTTAGCATTAGCTTCCACATCTCCATGGTGAGCGAAAATTTTTAAATCTCGCATTTCAAAAAATCATAAGTCGTTTCCAAATCAAAACAATAAAATACTATTTTCTGGCTCACAAGGGCATTTTCATCATTTTTTTTTAAAATACCGAAACCCGCCAAAAACATGGTGTAAAAGCTAAATATGTTCATACATACTTTAAATCAGATAACTGAAGTATAAAATTACTTTTACAGTGACACGTGAGCCCCCAACTGACCAAGAAGGTGTAAGGCTACGAACCCTTACTTTCTAAGATGCAGCTTCGAGATTAATTCTTGTCTTAATCCACTGTCAACAAACTGTCCTGAGCCTGAAAAATGGATAGGAAGAGGGGTGAGATTACATAATCCCAGTGAGTAAACAATTACCATCAAAAGCATCTAAAGCCGAGAAGATGAAGACAATATAAAAATGTTATATTTCAATAATATTCATAATGCAAAATTCGTTTCAATCTATACCAAAAAATTTCTTTTCGTCAAAATTTCCCCGGCTTATGAGTTTCTTAAACTTGGCCCCTGCCAAAATCATTCTCGCAGGTTCCTTTGTCAAGGTATCCCACTGAGACCGCCAAGGCTGTTAAATGTCTAATACCCATAAACATGTTTTCACATATGATACACAGCCGTTCCTTGGCGTTGGCTAAGTCTCACTCTCACATGATGGCCCGAACGTGAGGTGCACTCAAATCTTACCTCAGGAGATACTTCATCCAGCATCTCCCCCCGGAGGTAAATATATAATTAGGTTATCGTGCCCCTCTCATAGGCAGTCCACGAAAACCCCCACCACTGTAGTGACCGTTTAATATACCACCAGACCCATAAAATTTCCAGTAGCATAATATGACGAATAAAATTTAATCCAGTCTACCGAGACCAATCCAAAACTGTTCATATATTTCACGCCAACCCCAAAAATTTAGCCATCATGCTACCATAGTGTCATAAGCTACAATTTCAATAACATATAAAATCATAAATTTCAACACAGTCTCCATATACTCAATTTTCCCAAAACAATATTTGATTTCAAAACCAGTATAAATATCATTTTTATTAAAAAAATATTTTAATTAGAAAAAATAATATTTTATAATTTAAACTCATCATTCAATAAAAACATCAAACAAGTATAATTACTCTAGATATTTAAGACGATTAATTATCCACTCACAGTTCTAGGAGTCGATGTACTCCTAATCCCAATCTTCAAGCACAATCTCTATACTTTTACTAGTGTAATTTGCTCACCACCTATCCACAATGTACAGTACATAATTCACCACATTAATACTTGACCATTATAAAATCAATTCAGGCTCGGTGTATATGCATGATATGATATGCAACTTATTCGACTACCGCTTAAATGCGGTGCTGACTTAACTCGGCCTATTACCCGATTAAATGACAATTGTATCTGATTTGGCTCCAAATTGCTCCATTTCATTTCTAGTACCTCAATTCACCAAACATTATTCAAATAACACCAATTTCAGCATCAAAACCCTCCCATTTCTTCATGGAAAAATTCATTCATTATAGTGCACTAACACCGTGATTTTTCCTACTTAATTTTCTTACCATTATTCCTCATTTTCTAAGCCATTTTTCTTGAAATAATAACAATCCATCACCCACACACATCAAGGAAGATTCGGCCAATGAAGATTCATGGGAAAAATAGATTCTTTTCTTATTGTTTTGCTTCTAAATATGCTAAACTAACCTTAATCACTAACATAACTTAAAATCAAAAAATTCCAACTTCATTCTCTCTCCATACCCATTTTGACCAGCCATGAATTCATCATGAAAACATGTAATTTAACCATGGAAAATAAGGAGAAATGCTTAAGGAAAATAGATTTCAAGTTTAAATTGAAAAATTCTACCTTTTTCACTTGTTTTCCTTGATTTTTCACACTTTTTCTCTTGAAATCCTCCACCTAGGTTTTGTTCTTGTTTTTCCTTTCTTTCCTTTTGTCTTGGCCGAATATGGAGAAGAAGAATGGGCTGATTTATGCTGATTTTTAAGTTAAATAATAAAATATCCTAAGCTTGACACATGGCATGTTTCCATTGGTCCATTTTTAAAACTTTAAAAATTTTAAACCTTTTATCTCCACCACATGATTGGTCAAAGGTCAAAATGAGGATAAGGGAAGACCATGTGCTGGACAAATGTCCTTGTGGTGAAAAATTATAATTTTGCCCCTAAGGTGGTAAAATTACCATTTTACCCCTATACTCCAAATTATATCAAAAATTAAAATTTTTTTCACTTCTAAACCTCAAATCATACTCAAATACTCAAATCATACTCCAATAAGTCAAATGGGGCCAAAAAATCTTTTCTAAAATTCACATTTTATCCCCAGGTGGCAAATGACCATTTTACCCTTATATAGTGAAAATTTTAGTTTGACTCCAAATTGATCCTCGAATTTTGAATTACCATTTTGAGTCATCCTTGGATTGTGAAACTCTTGATTTCACCTTAAAATTCTTATTTGAACTTGTTCGAGGCTTAATCGACTTAATGGTACCATTATGGGCAATATCATCTTTTAACGATTCCTCGAACTTCCTAAATATGCAAACATTCTATTGAGCATGTAAATGATGTCATAATTATTTTATAGAACAGGGTTTGACAGTATGCCAAACAAGTGAAGAGGAATCTGAAGAGAATGAAAATTGGAAGATGTTCTTCGATAGTGCTTCAAATGCTTTGAGACATGGCATAAGGGCAGTTTTGGTATCGCTAGAGAGAGACCATTATCCGACCATAGCCAGACTCAATTTCTACTGCACTAATAATGTGGCTGAATATGAGGCTTGTGTCATGGGTCTTCAAGCAACAATTGAGAGGAAGATTCGCAACTTAGAAGTGTGTAAGGATTTTACCTTGGTCATATACCAGTTGCAAGGAGAATGGGAAACTTGTGATCCAAAGTTAGTCTAGTACCAGAAGTTCGTAACAAAGGTGATTGAAAATTTTGATGAGATCCACTTCACCCACTTACCTTGAGAAAAAAACCAAATGGCAGATGCATTAGCCACGTTGGCGGTTATGTTCAAAGTTGGTACTGATGTTGAGATTCAACCCATTATGATAAATCTCTGAGAATGCCCTGCCGATTGCTCAAGTGTGGAAAATGAAGTAGATGAGAAACCATGGGACCATGATATTGAGCAATACCTCAAATACCAACAGTATTCAGAGCAGATCTTAGAAAATGATAAGAAAACCAGTAGAAAATTGGCAATGGGTTTCTTCTTGAATAGAGATATCTTGTAACACCCCGTCCCCTCATATAGTACTTAACATAACCGTCCCGGTAAGACGAAGGACTAACTGATATGAATTTAATTTATATGTTAAGAATGATAAACGGTGGATGAAATGTACACACGTAAAATATTCCACATGCGTGAAAATAATAATTAAATAATGATAAGAATAATAAATAAATATAATATATATAATAGTAATAATAATAATAATAAATAATATAATATATATATTAAGTGGGTTTCGATATTCAAGAGAAATAAGTAAATGAGGTGCACTACGATGGCAGGCCGGAGGAAAAAACGAGCCATTGACAAGTAGAAATAGCGATGTAGCGTCCCGTTATTGTGAGGTGAGTGGGTGCTAAATTTCAAAATTATATCCCTATAACATATTATATATGTTACACTTGATAGTTGACGAAATTATGGACAGCATGAGTTGGTAGAAAGCTTTAGGTTGTTTGTGTTTGTGACAAGGATTTTAAATTCGTTTTTCTTTATAGTATATATAAATATATATATCTATATGCTTTTAATTACGGGAAAACAAACCTTTGACTGGCTTTATAACTGTTTTGGCCAATGGCCTTTGTATTGATTCATAGAATTTGATGATAAATTATTTATTTCACGTAGCAAGCTGATTTGGTAAATATACCATGCTTTGAGATAAAATATGCACAACACTGATTCATGATTATATTGTTTACAAACTATTATGTTTTGCAAATGCATTAAATTGCAATGATTTTCATTTGAACGTGATTGAGATATGCTAGGTAGGACCTGTTACCACACCAGGTCAAGAGTGGTCTTTGTGCACAAAGTAGTAATTGTCGATTATTGATATTTGATTTAAAAAAGGGGACTTGAAGCCTCATTTATATATGGTGGTGTGGGCAGTTCCCACGAGTGGGTAAAAGGGGACCTAAAGCCCCAATTTATATATGGTGGCGTGGGCAGTTCCCACGAGTAGGTGATGATGTCAGAGAGAGTAAGCCTAAGGGCCATACTAAACCTGCCCGAAGATAATGCTCGAATTTTTATTTCACTATGCATGGCATTAACACTTGAAATTTTTATTTAATGACAAGTGAAATTTACATATTCATTGGTGATCAATTATTTCACCTTTTTATATTTGAGACTCTTCATTTTTCACTTGTCATTAAATTTAATGTTGACTGGATGTCAGAGTTGAAAGATTTTCTAGTACCTTAAATACAATTGTTTTCATATATGTTTACTTGTGAATTATTATTTTTAAGAATTGCAAGGCATAAAAAAAATCTCTCAGTTTAATGGAGTGTGTTTCCTACATTTACTCTTGGATTTATAAACATTCCACCTTTATGATTGTTTCCCCTCTTTGCCTGCTCAGAGGGTCGACGATGATCACTGAGTCTATGAGACTCACACCCCTCTTATTTCCCCTTTTGTAGATAGGGATTGGCCTAGCGTGTAATCATCGGTACGTGCGATCTACTGCAGATAGGTAAAGGCATCTCATAGCATTTTATTCCGAGTCGCTCCGCTGTTAGAGGTCCAGTTGTAGCTCTTTTTTCATTAAGTTGTAAATGGAAATTGATGTTGATATAAGTAAATAATTGAAGATTGTGGATTTCAATGTGTAAATTTGTGATTAAATGATTTAAAGCTTGAATCGATTATTATGTTTATGGTTCAAGTTACAATATAAAAGTATTGTTTTAAGTATTAATATGGAATGGTGATGGTATGTAGTGAACTAATAGGCATTTCAAGAAAGGCTTGTTCGGGACTTGACGGGTTTTTCTCGAAGGTCTTGGACTCCGGTAGTGACCGGGGAGGGGTCGTTACACATCTTGCATAAGAGAAGTAAGGATCAAGTGCTTTTAAGATGTGTGGATTCGACTGAAGCCCAGACGTCTCAAAAGCAAAGGGAAATAGTAAAGGAATGAAATATGCGAATAGTAAAAGGTGCAAAAGATTATGAACTATGCAAATAATGGAGATGTAAAACAACAACGAGCAATGAATCCAAAGGATAAAAAAGGGAGGCACGTTTGGTTCATTCCCCATTGACCAATGAAAGGGTTCCTAATACGTTATGAAATTAAGACTAATAAGAATTATCAGGATGCTTGAATGGTCATCCTCAAAACCTTGGGATAATTATCTTAATTTTTAAAAAAAAACCTTAATGTTGTTTATGTTTCAAATTGATTTTTAAAGTTGTTTAAGCCTCGGATGAGGAGTTGTTTATGTTTCAAATTGATTTTAAAGTTGTTTAAGCCACAAATGAGGGGTTGTTTATGTTTCAAATTGATTTTTAAAGTTGTTTAAGCCTCGGATTAGGAGTTGTTTATGTTTCAAATTGATTTTAAAGTTGTTTAAGCCTCGGATGAAGAGTTGTTTATGTTTCAAATTGATTTTTAAGTTGTTTAGGCCTCCGATAAGGAGTTGTTTATGTTTCAAATTGATTTTTAAGTTGTTTAGGCCTTGGATAAGGTTATCAATGGGTGCCCTATTATAAGATACCTGTAGGTACCCGATTCGGTTACACCGGGTTAGGGTACTCAATAAACAGGTTTGGGATGGGTTTGGGTAGTGACTTCATTACTTGAATTGGGTTCGGGTATCACTCTTTGAGTACTTGTTACCCAAACCTGATTATGTAATATTCTGGTTTCACAGGTACCTACCCTGAACCCGACTATAATACTCGTATATATATTTTATTATTATTTAAATAATTGAATAAAAATGGTCCACTTTTGTTGCTAATTTGATTCAAACCCAAGTAAGGAAGGAAAGGAGCCAAAATCTTTACCATCTTGACAAACAATTTTCTTTTTAAATGTTGACAAATATAAGAAAAATATGATTAGTCAAATTATTAATGTTATGACATTAACATGTATAAATTAAAAATTTATTAGATTATTAATTATGTTTAAATAATATGAATATCATATCATATTACAAAGGAATATAATTACTATTATATACGTTTTTAATATAAATGTATTTATTTTTTATTTTCTGTTAACATTATAAAAATTATAACTTATAATATATATACTTAAAGAGAGTCTTTGAGTTTAGAATAGTTTTGGAATCTAACTACTTTTTAATTTCATGTAATTAAAGACAAACTCATATAGTTAATTAAATTAATTCATTAAACTATGATTATTAATTAAGTTGGAATGTTTTTAAATATATATACATTATATATATTGAGTTCATTTATAAGAAATATAATTACTATATTATATATATATATATATATATATATATACTAATACTTTTAGTATATATATACTTTAAATATAATTATATTTACTTTCTATTTTATGTTAACATTACAAAAATTATAACTTGTAATGTCTTTTAACACATACACTTTATATTATAAATTATGTTCATTTATAAAAAAATATAATTACTATTATATAAATTAATTAATAAATAATATATATACTTTTGTTTATATAAATTTATAATGGAATAAACTTAATTATCTAAAAAGAAGTTGTGTGATTAGAATAGTTTTGAAACTTAGCTATTTTTTTTTAATTTCATGTAATTAAAGACAAATCTACATAATTAATTAAATTAATTAATGAAATTATGATTATTAATTAAATTGTAATGTCTTTTAATATCTATACTTTATATATACTGAGTTCAGTTATAAGGAATATAATTACTATTATGTTTCAAATTGATTTTAACGTTGTTTAAGCCTCGAATAAGGAGTTGTTTATTTGTCAAATTGATTTTAAAGTGGTTAAGCCTTAGATGAGGAATGGTTTATTTTTCAAATTGATTTTAAAGTGGTAAAGCTTTGGATGAGGAGTTGTTTATTTTTCAAATTGATTTTTAAGTAGAAGAGCCTTGAATGAGGAGTTGTTTATTTTTCAAATTGATTTTAAACTGATAGAGCCTCGAATGAGGAGTTGTTTATTTTATTTAATTGATTTTAGAGTGGTGGAGCCTTGGGTGAGGAGTTTTTATCTTTTTCAAAATTATTTTTCAAATGGTAAAGCTTCGGATAAAGAATTAGTTAATTAGATCAAATACAATATTTACGTTTTTGCATTATTCTTGATCCTAAGAATGCGCAAAGAGGGGCAACTGTAGACACTATAGTTTTATATGAGTTTTAATTTTCTTATTTATTTATTTATCTTTTTTATTTTTATTTTTATTTTTTATTCATTTTGTTACTTTGTCTTTCATCTTTTATTTATGTGTCTCTCTTTATAGTCAGAATTAGTTAAAAAGTCCAGTGGGTTTTAAAGTCTCAAATTAGGTCCTAATATTATAAAGAGGAAATTGTGAGAAATGGACCTCCTGATAAGGTGATTTCAGAAAAAATCACCCATAAAAAGTTATCTGTTTCTAGCCAAAAGGAAACATGAGTAGACCAAAATGCCCTTAAAAACATCGTTTCAAATTAAGCTCATGATATCTCCCTATCGTCAAAGAGAAAATAGAAATAAATGCTCAACTGTTTAAGCTCGCTCATCTTTCTCTCTCAACTCTCTAAACTGTCTCAACTCTGTCAACTCTTTGTTGAGCACCATTGTCATCAGCTCTCTCAACTCTTTGAACTGTATGAGCTCTGTCAACTCTCTATTGAGCACCATCGTCATCGGGCCGTGGTCTATCTCTCGGCATCTGGCCATATTGTTGTCAATTAATAGACCCTATAACAGAGATAACATCAAGGTATGTTATTCGGTTTATTGCTGCAACACTTAAATTTTTGAAACATTTGGCATAAATTAGAACATGGATTAAAAACATTGCCCAGAGTTATTACACATCATGCATCTATAACATGTGCTAGCATTATTTTAGCATGTCACAACATTGGTTATTTTAGGGCAGTTCGTGTAACGAGTTAATAATTACACTGATTGGTGTGTCACATGTCATGGGTATTTTAGGCTAGTTCGTGTAAGGACACAATAAATATAGTGATTGGCGTGTCAACATTGGCATGTTACAACATTTTATGTTATATGCATGGTGTGTTACAACATGACTGACAAATTCTAGAACACGGCATGTCATGTAATGTGTTTAATGATTGACAAATTATTGTTGTTTACAAAAGTTCAGTGGGGTTCCAATTGTATGACTTGTGATAAGACACGGTGGTCAGTGGGTGGATGGCATTTACAAGGGTTGTGAGTCACGAATTCGAAGGGTTATGAGTGATTTGTCATTTGTGGGGTTGATGAATCTGGTTGAATATGTTGTTGGGCTAAACTAAAAAATTGACGAGATTGAGTTACATGCATTGATCAGTACACCCGGAGAGCTATCACGGCTAATTATCAAGGACAATGAGGATGTTGCATTAATTATGTTAGAACAGAGGAATGTTCCGGCTGTGTATGTTAGCATTAAAGGACGCCAAACAAATGTTATGTCACATGAAGAAGCTGAACAACATGGTAATCAGCTCAATCAAAATAAGATTTACAATGCTTCACATATACCACAGCATTCGGTCCGTTACCCACAACAATGGCAATTGACGTATGCACAAGAGTTTGTGTAGCCCGGTAGATACACGACATTCATAGAATAGTTGGCTGCACAATTCCGTTCAGGATGTGCATCGAACCAATTAGTTACTTCTGTCCAACAAATGCAACGATCGGGTGAAACTGTACAGGGTGTAATTGCATTTTTAAATGAGAATACGACACTTGAGGATAACACTGCGATGTTAGAGGGTGACACTACAATGCTCGAGGATAATACTACATCCGATGAAGGAAATGAGGATTTGTTCCCTGCCGGTGAAGATAGATTTGATGACAATTCAGATGATGGGCTTGATGAATGGCATGATGAGAGTTCAAACAATAACTGGCTTTATGATAGTGACATTCCAATTTGAAATAATGTTGAAGGCGAAACGGAACCTGTTGGAGGTGTTGATGTAGGAAATGTTCAGTGTGATGACCCCATATACAATAACCCCATCACTGATAAGAACGAGATTCATTCCCTTGGTACATTGCTCCATGACAGTTATCAAGAAAAGGGAAATACAGGGATATCTTGTATGTGGGTAATTCCAAGTGAGAAAGGTTCTCCTTCCAAACAATTACAACTGAGAAGTCGACATGTGCTGATGATCGCTTATACAAAGGAAGAATATTTTCCTCAAAAGTTGAGTTGAAACGAGCTTTGAACATGTTGGCTTTAAAAGAGCAGTTTGGGATAAGAATGAAAAGGTCATGCAAAGCTCAATATGAGGTTGGTTGCAAGGACAAGGCATGCAAGTTCAGTGTGCGTGCAACGAAGTTACCTGAAGGAGGAGAATATTGGCAAGTTCGAACGTTCCACAAAGTACACACTTGTACTGTCGATGGTTTGCATAGGCGATTTGCAATCGTGAGTGCGAAGATAATTGGTGAACTTATGTCACACAAGCTTCAGGCTAATGGAGTAGCATTGAGACCTAAGGACATAATTGGTGAGATGAGGGTTCAGTGGGGATTGGAATGCCTGTATGGTAAGGCTTGGAAAGTGAAAGAGTATGCAGAGAGGCTTGTTTTCGGTTCCCTGGAGCAGTCATTTCAACTACTACCCTCGTATTTTTATATGCTGGAACAAGAAAATCTCGGCACAGTCACTACAGTGGCTACTGATGAGGCAGAAAGATTCAAATATTGTTTCTGGGTATACAGGGCTTGTATTCGGGGGTTTAGGGATGTAATGCATCCTACAATTGTAATTGATGCGACACATCTGAAAGGCAGGTTCAAGAGTATTCTGCTTGTCACTGTATGCAAAGATGCAAACGATAGGCAAATGAAAGATAGGCAAGTGCCTGTTCACCAACAAGGCGATACCAAATGATGACATCCAACATTGCGGAATGTGTTAACTCATGCTTGAAGCATGCATGATAAATGCCAATCATTGTTTTGATCGAGTTCATTAGAGGCATGTTCCAACTTTGGTTCCATGATCGGTATGAGGAGGTCGTCAAGGTGACCACACCCCTCAGCCATGCCATTGCAGCAATAAGGTCAAAATATCTTTATTTCTTATTTGAACCCTAATTGACATAGTATTTACATTGTGCTTGAACATTGAGTTCATTGTATTTTTCAGTAAATGCAAACGTGAAGCCATTGAATTTTGCGCTGACAACTACAAGACAACCATTTTGGTGGAGGGTTATGCGGGGTCCATTCGCCCTGTAGGGCATCCTAGTGAGTGGGATACCCCCTTTATGTGAAACAAATTGTCGTCTTGCCACCACCTTGGCTAGGCCAAGCTGGAAGACCTAAGAGGAGAAGGATTCCATTGGTCGGTGAAGGCAGTCGAGCATGGAGATGTTCGCAATGCAAGAGGTACGGGCATAACAGACAGAATTGCCCATCCCTATTTGCAGTTCCATTCCCAAATCCGGCACCATCTCCAAGTCAATCGACACCTCTACGAGTGCGTCGACCGAAAGCATGTTCAAGTTGCAAACAAACCGATCACACACGCAACAACTGTCCAATATGAAGGATAATGTCTAAAAACGTTGGGTGTCTTGTGGATGAAGACAGCTTATTAGCCTAACTAAATGTGTAACCCATGTGTAATACCTTTGTCACAATTTGCTCTTGCAGTATCTTACATTAATTCATATTTGGATTTGGATTTTGTGATTGTTAATTTCCTCTTGTAGATGAGTCGTTATTTTTTTATTAATTTTGTAGATATATTATTTGATTATTCATTTCATTTTGTCTGTAGTTTTGAATACTGAATAGACTTGCAAAATCCTTATACTATTCGAGTAAATTATTATTTATTATTGATAGCTTGTGGGATATGCTTATTAATAAGTCAAATATTTAAGTGTAAAAGATTTAGGGTGTTGACAATATATATAAATATTTTTTTAGTTGATTATTTGAATGTAGAATATGTAAATTAATTTATCATTTTTACAAAAATAATTTATCATTTTTACAAAAATAATTTATCATTTTTACAAAAATAATTTATCATTTTTACAAAAATAATATAAAATGACTAAATAATTTCTTTATTTTTGTATTTATAATAGTAAACAAATTTGAAATTGGATATTTAACTTACTTTTTTACTTGATCTAAAGTCAAATAAGCGAAAGGAATATGTTTATTTAGTGTTTTATTTTAGGGTTTTGAATATAAGGACGAAAATGAATGAAAAAATATATGAATGCTAAGCTAATAACAGAAATGCCACGTGGCAGTTTCAATCAAAAGGTGTGGGGGGTGAGATTATGTTGTAATTGGTAGATGTCAATGACATCTTGTGGTGACACGCTGAGTGGAAGTAGATTTATGACGTGACACATTAACTGGTTGCAGTATTGTGGGGTGACACGCCACGCCCCAATTGTGTTGACAAGTTGAGTGGAAGTAGATTTATGGCGTGACACGCTGACTTATTACAGTATTGTGGGGTGACATGCCCCAATACCAATTGTGTTGACACGTGAGTGGAAGCAAATTTATGGCGTGACACGTTGACTTGTTGCAGTATTGTGAGGTGACACGTCACGCCCCAATTGTGTTGACACGTTGAGTGGAAGTAGATTTATGACGTGACATGCTGACTTGTTGCAGTATTGTGGGGTGACACGCTAAGTGGAAGGAGATACGTGGCGTGACATGCTGACTTGTTGCAGTATTTAGGGGTGACACTCCATGCCCCAATGAGGTGACACGCCATGTGGTTGCAATATTAATTTAAATTTACATCAGCTTCTGAGATTTATAGGCACTGTGTTTGAATTGAGAAATTAATTTATAAAATGTATGAATATTCAAATTAATAAAATTAATTGTATCTACAAAAAAATGTGCAAACAAGGGCCAATAGGTTCAAGTTCACTCTCACAACTGTTGGAAAAAATTTCTAGAGTGTATTGGCGACGCATATTTGCAATAATATTCTGCTTAACTCTGATCTATTCCGATTGCAAAATATCGTCAATGTACCCTATCATGAACATACCACAGCTGACACTATAATTCTACTGATGCATTTTAGCTTTTGGCAAATGAATTTCCAATGGCATCGGCTTCAAATCCCGTGTCTTCCTACATGTTCTATTGAAATAACCTGCTTGGTGGCAAATGATTGGCAACATTGTCGTAAGGGGTGTCATATGAGCCGCACGCACTCTGTTATTCTTAATGTCCAAAGTTCTTGCGGAGTCCACCACCTTGATCGTCCACCTCACCAAGTCGATCTTCGTAGCTACCCAATGCCCATCCACATTGCAAGGTGCGAGGATGAAATTGACATCTTCCCATTTTTTATCGTATGTCGGCCTCTCACCCTCCACGTACCCCTGCAACTCATTTGGAATTTCCATAGTGGCCCGGGCATCTTGAGTTGGAAATGCCGTGTGTAGTATATGGATGGTGTCCTGTGAAACATGTATACATTAACTTACACTTAATGCAATCAAAAACTTAATATTTACAGAATTGAAAAATTTTCAAATAAACTTATGAAGAATATCGTGTCAACCACACATGCACGGGTATTATACAGCTTCGACTTCGACCCTGTCATCCATTTACAAAGTAAGCTGAGGCATGCGTCTATTTGTTCACTTGTCATTTCCTCTTTGGGATCTTTTAATGTTGTGAAAAAATTAGCACCTTGATCCCCTAAGATCCTGACATTACACCTGCATATGTAACAGAATGAATTTCATAAGCCTTGGTGGATTAATGTTTCATTAAAAAATAATATTTGCAATGTTTATGAGCTTACCTCGGACACTCGTCTTTCTTGAAAGCTTCGTACACTTCAACTGTTGTACTTTTTACATACCGATGGTTCAATGAGGGGTCAACTTAAGGGCTTGCCCTGTATTTGCTCATCATTTTCAGCTATGCCCGCTCAGTTGGGTCTAAAATTTGTGCTACATGATGATAGACATCATATGACTTTGGTGATGACAACTGTGACCCACTAACTTCAACAGTGCTCTGAGAAATATGGTCCCCTCCTACCGCTGCCTCGACTAATGCATCGGCCTGAGAAAGTTGCTCTTTTTTAGCCATGACAGAGTAAAGGTTCCTCTCCCCTCCCGCAGATGCATCGATAATCGAATCAGACTCAGGAACAGGGTCTCCTTCAACATTATTTGATTGAAGGGTCATATCCTCTGCCACAGCATAATCCAGATTAGCCTCAAGAGTATGGTCTCTGTCAGCACCAACAATGTCATCGTGAATGTGAACACCAAATTCATCATGCTGCCCATCATCAGCATCATCGTGGTCCTCACCAGCATCGTGAGATAAAGGATCGCCCTACAGAACGACATAAATGGGAAAATCCGTTAGCTCATAAAATACCACAAACTATAAACCAAGAACAAAAAATTGAACTACACCTACTAAACGTAAACGACCAACATATGAGCGAAGATAGAATAATTTACCTGTGATTTCAAGCCGTCTAGAATCCGAGTAAAGACACTGTCCTCAAACGTCTGCATTGCCAGAGTCAATGACTGAATTAAAGCCTTTAGCTCCGACATATCTTTTTTATACCGGTGAATGATCCGTCGCAACTGACGCTTCATGACTATTCCGTCATTGACTCTTGTTGAATGGGTCAACTGCAATAACATATATTACTATGTTATTCAATAATCATATATGAAATTGTTGAACATTACTCGTTAGAACTTTAATATCCTTACCGGCGACTCATTACCACTATGCGGTTAAGCAGGAACGATTAGTGGTTGAGGAGCTGTCGTCGCCTCCCTTAACTGCAATAACAAAAATTATCGTGTTACTCGATAAACATATGTGGAAATGCTATACACAAATAATTAAAACCGATCTTACCGATGGGCTGTTAGCATTATGTGTCTGAGGATGACCTCTCAGTGGTTGAGGAGCTATCGTCGCATGGTCCAACTGCAAACACAGATATGTTATTCAATAATCACATATGGAATTGTTGAACACAAACCGTTATAACCGTCTTTACCGACTCATCGTTAGCATTGTGAGTCTAAAGAGGACCTCTTGGTGGTTGTGGAGTTGTCGTCGCATGGTCCAACTACAAACACAGATATGTTATTCGATAATCATATATGAAATTGTTGAACACAAATCGTGCGAACTGTCCTTACCGGCTCTTCATTGCCATTGCCATGGTCATCACCTTCCTCCATCAACTTGGGGCTCGACAGCTCATCGACTTCAGTAGTGATGGTGCGCCTCTCTTTCATGGCACCAGTGGCTCTTTTTTGCTTCAAGTTTCTCCTATTTTCCCTCGCACCTAAGCCCCAGTTCGCCTGATCCTCCATGTTCCCTATTGGCACATATTGGTGGCCCTCAGATAACAAAACATTGATGTCCACAAAATACTCCCGGTTGGCCTCATACGGGGTAGGCTCCAAGGTCTTGACTGCCTAAAACTACAAAATAGAGATTGTGATTAAATTTTAAGAAAAATTATTATGCAAATTTATAGTAGAAATTAGTAGCTATTCACTCACTTGCTGAGATGACTCTAACATCTCAACTGCCTTGTAGAAGTCTTTTGGCTTCTGGTTGCATTGCCATTTGCACATGCGTGGGTAGATGTTGTCCTTCGGAGTAGAGGGGGCAACTATCTTTCACAAGGCTGGAATTGCCACCATTGCCCAAAACTGCAAGTCAAATGTAACCATTATCAGACCGTAAATGATAAACGAGTACAACCATAAATTATTATGTCAAAAGGAAAATGAAAAATTTTACGTGACAATACCTGTATCACCCACGCGAATCCGTAAACATTGTACCGTAAATGATCCTTCTGCACATTCTAGGTAGGCACTTCAAACCCCTTCAAATGGTAGTCCAAGGTCAACCTCCAAACATAGTGATCCCATGGGAAGACATTCCAAGCGTCAATGTCTTTCACCAATGACAAAAGCCAAGGTATTACCCGTCTACAGTAGTCTTAACCAAATAAAATGTTATTCGCGATCAAGATGAGTGCCATCTTGGTCGCATCTCTCGGTCGCTGAAAGTTGCCTCCTCGGAATGTATCAAGCAATGCCTACATCTTAACGCTCTGCTGCTCATTCTAGTATCAAGCATGAATTTTGACCGTAACAACCTCCTACAGTCATGTGAACACATCAGGCATTCGACTAAACTTCAGTCTGGGGATAAGGCAGAACTATTACTTTGATATGCGTGCCTTGCTTTTGCTAATAGCAAACCATAGCTCATGCTCCATTGAATCTGTCACAGTGATTTGACGAATCATGATGTTACATAGGAGACCAGCGGAGAAGTAGCCTTTTGGATATACCTCTAGCAGCAGTCCGAAGCACGTACACTTCACTACATTGTACTCCTCTTTCTCTTAGAGAGTCTTGTTGATGTAATGCAGTTGCGACCACTTACAGTGGGTGTTAATAACGACATTGAACGCCCACTTCTCCCTCGGCATAATAAGCAAACTGTCAAGATCCTCATATTGTCTGGACTGAATTTGCAAAACATGGCACACATGCACGAGTGAGTTAACCCATAATGTTGTAACACGCCATGCATATAACGTAAAATGTTGTAACACACCATGCATATAACATAAAATGTTGTAACACACCATGCATATAACGTAAAATATTGTAACACACCATGCATATAAAGTAAATTGTTGTAACACGTTATGCGTATCAAGTCAAATATTGTAACACGCCAACACTGACACACCAATCACTATAATTACTGTGTCCTTACACGAACTGACCTAAAATACCCATGGCGTGTGACATGCCAATCAGTGTAATTACTGACTCCTTACATGAACTGTCCTAAAATAACCAATGTCGTGATACGCTAAAACCAAACAACAATTAACCCACTACACGCCATATCTGTTGTAGTTCAAAACTTTGGTACGACCATAAAACCAGGAAGAAAACAGTTTAAACATAACAATTGAAAAAGATTGAAAAAACACAAACATATCACACAAACCCAGCAAAAAATTAAAAAATAGAAGAAAGTTTTAAAAATTTTATTTTTAGACTAATTGACCTCTTCACTGATAACCGACATTGTTGCTGTGGTGTCGTCAAGCTTGCAAAGAACAAAGTCGAACACTCTGGTACCTTTGGGAATGAGGAATAAATCAAATCAAACTTTCTGAGTTCCTTCACACAGACGTTTGTAATTTTTGAAAAATATTTAATTAAAATGAAATGGCCTCACAATTTTCTCTATAAATATTCATTTATTCTGTCAAACCTTGTTCTATAAATTAATTACGACGTCATTTACATGCTCAATAGAATGTTTGCATGTTTAGGAAGTTCGAGGAATCATTAAAAGACGATATTACCCCTAATGGTACCATTAAGTCCATTAAGCCTCGAACTAGTTCAAATAGGAATTTTGAGGTAAAATTAAGAGTTTCACAGTTCAGGGATGACTCAAAATGGTAATTCAGAGTTCGAGGATCAATTTAGAGTCAAACTGAAATTTTTATTATCTAAGGGTAAAATGGTCATTTGCCACCTAGGGACAAAATGAGAATTTTGAGAAAAGATTTTTTTGGCCCCATTTAACTTATTGGAGTATGATTTGAGTATTGAGTATAATTTGAGGGTTTAGCAGTGAAAAAGTTTAATTCCAGTGATTTCTGGAGTGTAGGGGCAAAAATCATAATTTTTCCACCCACGGACAAATTTTGAGATTTTGAGAGAATTTCGATCAAATTTGACAAATTGGAGAATGGTATGAGTATAAGGGATGAAAAATATGTCTATGGGCAATTTTTCAGTTTTTGGGGCAAAATGTAATTTTTGACTTTTACGGGGGTAAAAGTGTAAATTTTAAAAATTACTCCACCAAGACTTTGGATAATTCTGAGAATTTTATCTAAGCTATGGATATGTGGGACAAGTGTATGGTGAAAATTTGGAAACAAATGGATGGCTAGAATTTAAGGAATTAATAAAACAAAAAAAATGAATAAAATAATATTATATTATTTTAGCCTTTAAAAATGTCAAAATTCCAGAATTCTCATCTTCTTCAGCTGTCCAAACCAGGAGGGGAAAAGGGGGAAAAGAAATAAGAACCCTAGCTGAAAAATTTGGGGAAAATCAAGAGAAATCAAGAAATCAAGCATTAAAAAGGTAAATTTCATTGATTTTCCTTGTGATTTTCACTACCCATGCATTTTTTTCTCATTTCCATGCAAAATTAGAAAGTGGGTATGGACACCCATGCTGGCCAAACCTCCATGGATGAGTTTTGAGCTTGAGTTTTGGTTGATTTTAATTGAATTAAGTGATTTTAGTTAGGTTATATTGAAATATAGCAAAAATAAGCTAGAGAAATAATTTTCTCCCATTGAAACCCATTATGCCGAATTTTCTAGGGGAATATTGGCTGCTGATCTTGATGTTTATTTGAGGAATTATGATGAATAATGATGAATTATGAGCCTAGAAAAATAATGGGAATTTTCGGAGCAAAAATATGAATTTTTACCCACTAGGGGTATTTTCGTAATTTGCTATCGAGACTGATAATTTGCACCACACTGAGGAACATTAAGTCAATTTGGGTGCAATTGAGGTATAGAAATTGAAAAAAATTAATTTGGAGTTTAAACGGACACGTATATCGATTTATCGGGTAAAAGATCGAAATAGGCTAACATCTCGTTTAGGCAAAATTTAGACATTTTGCACTTCATATCATGCATTAGTAGTATAAATTAGTTTATTTTGGTTTAGTACCAAAGTAGTAAACCTCTTAATTGTGCAATTTGTCAAGGTGGCAAATCCTCTAGCAAGGGCAAAGAAATCGCACTCGAGGAGTAATAGTTGGAGTACCCGAATTCAGTTTTCGGAAACTGTGAGTAAACTTATTATCGTCTTAATTATCTAGAGTAGTTTTATACAATTGTGTGATTTTATGAAAAATGGGTTTAAATGGTAAATTGTATGTTTAAAGAGAAATTGTGATTTATTAAAATGATTTTATAAATTTTCTGAAAAATCGAATACTGGTTTTGAAAATAGAGTAATTGGAGATTGCCTGCTTGTATTGTAAATTTATGGTTTTAAATTGAATGGCTTACGACAATAAATGAGCATGAATGGCTAAACTGATTTTGGTGATAGAATTATTTGTACTGTGTATTTAGCCTTGAGAGGCTAGATTGCGATAAATTATCATGTCATGCAGAAAAAGATTTTATAAATCAAGTGGTAGATAAAAGATTAGCTACTGCAGTGGTGGGGGGTTCCGTGGGCCAGCCTATTAGAAGGGCACGGTAAACTCTTTTATATTCTCACCTCGATCGTAGAGGCGCGTACGGTATCTCCTGAAGTGGGCTTTTTGAGTGCACTTCACGTGGACCACCGCGTGAGAGTGAGACTCAGCCAACGTCAAGGAACGGCTATGTTTCAAAATAAAAATATGATTTATGCGAAATATGAATTTTTAACAACCTTGGCGGATTCGGTTGGATACCCCTGGTCCAGGTGTCACCGAGTACAGGATTTGGCATGAGCCAAGTTTTGAGTAATTCACGAGCCATATTGATTATTTGGTTGAAATGAAAATTCATGATGTGAAAAATTTGCTGAAGTTAATTATTTTTTAATTGTCTCCATTTACTCGTTTTTAGATAGTTTAGATGGTGTTTGTTTACTCACTGAAATTTTATAATCTCACCACCCTCAATTCCCCACATTTCAGGTTCGGGATAGCCGGTAGATAGCCGATTGCATCAAGGACTTCAGTTAGCCTTGCATTGTCAAAATTATAGGTTCACAAACTCGCTTCTTATTGGTTTGTTGGGGGCCCACGTGTCATTGTAAAAGTAATTTTATATTTTTGTTATTTGATTTGAAATATGTATGAGCATATTTAGCTTTTACACCATGTTTTTGGCGAGTTTAGATATTATTGAAGAAAAATGACAAAAATGCTCCTGTGAGCCAGAAAATAATATTTTATTGTTTTGATTTGGAAACGACTTATGATTTCTTGAAATGTAAGATTTAATAATTATCGCTCACCGGGGAGATGCAGAAGCTGATGCTAAGCCTTGCGGGGTTTCGATCGGCATTCGGGGTAATGAGTGCCTATCTGGACGTCGCGGCGGTTGTCACGGGCTCGATGGGAGTTCTGGGTCGTGACATATTCATTGAATTCATTCAGTGGAAGTCTAATCAGTTTCCTCATTATTTGCCTACTTTTTTTTTCCTTTTTCAAACCATGTCGTGTCACATGTTCAAGCCATGCCGTGTCACACACTCTAAACTTTACCGTGTCATAGATCTCCATGGAGTTTGACAAATTCTAAACCCTGTCGTGTCAAAGATTCCCTCCATGGTGTGTCACAAACTCTGAATACTGGTGTGTCACAGATTCCCTCCATGGCATGTCACAAACTCTAAATGCTGGCGTATCACAGATTCCCTCCATGGAGTGTCACAAACTTTGAAAGCTGGCATGTCACAAATTCCCTCCATGTCGTGTCACAAACTCTGAATGCTGGTGTGTCACAGATTCTCTCCATGCCATGTCACAAACTCTGAATGCTGGTGTGTCACAGATTCTCTCCATGCCGTGTCACAAACTCTGAATGCTGGTGTTTCACAGATTCTCTCCATACCGTGTTACAAACTCTGAACGCTACCATGTCACAGATTCCCTCCATGGCGTGTCAAACTCTAAACCCTGCCGTGTCATAGCCGTGTCACACATTCCCACCATGTCGTGTCACACATTCCCAACATGTCGTTTCACAAACTCTAAACCTTGTTCTGCCACAGCCGTGTCACATATGACCTACTATAGCACAACCATTTTGTGCTTTGGATTCACATCTTTCTCCTTTTGATTCACCACCGTATCAAGGATTTCTAGTTTCACATCATTCTTCAAGCTTTCGATTCATCACAACCGATTCCTCGTTTGATTTAATATCACTCTTCTTTTATTATTTGAATGCCATGTCCAAAATCTCTAAAAAACCATCCCATGCAACATTATTTTGTTTTGCACAAGCTTCGCAAAAAGAAAATGGATATTTTGCACAAAATTATATGTTCACAAATTATTTGCATATTTATTTTCTCATTTTTTGCCTTTTTAAGAGTGTGAGTCAATGAAAATGGCTCATTAAGGGCATTTTTATCCAAAAATCTATTCTCGTGGCTAAAAACAGTTAAAATTATCTAAAAGCTTATTTCCAAAAACACATTATTTTTAAGGACTAAAAAAAAATTTTCCTTATTATAAAGTGGATTGAGCCATGGAAATATGGATTGGCAAGCAAGCCCAAAGCAACTAAGGTAATCTGAAATAGATCAATTAAACTAAACATAAGCTAATAAGGGATTAAAACTAAATAAGCTTTAGAACATTCTGGAAATCAAAAGAACAACAAAGAAATAAAATAGAATAGAGAAAAGGAAAAAAAGAAATAGAAAAAGACAAAAAAAGAGAGAGAAAGAAACAGCTCAAGGATCGATTAACCGCGCCAGATGCGAAATTTTCGCATCTGGCAATGGCCTTCTGATGCTGGGGGTGCCTAGGTGGCTGCATCCCCAGCATCTGAAGGTAGCTTCATAACAACCCTTCACCAAATTTCTAGGGGCGGAGAATCAAAAAACTAAAAAAATCATTGCTTTCTTTTAAGGGAAAATCGAATAACAAAAAAAAAACCTAGAGAAAACTCTAGCTGCAGCAAAACCAAAACAAAAAATCCCTTAAAAACCTAGCAGCCAAAACCCACAATCAAGATCCTAAAAGAAAAAAAAAGAAACAAAACAAAAAACCAAAAAAAAAAAACTGAGTGAAAATGGTGATAGTGAAGTGAAAAAAGGAGCAGCTGTAATTTATGTTTTTAGCTCCTGGTGATTTGGGGGGTTTCAAATCGGATGGATTTAAAGAGAAAGATTTCGTTTCTGATTTCTCGATCCCTGGTAAAAAAGAGAAACCGAGTAAAGGAAAGCAATCACCGACGAGGAGAAAGAGTGAGGAAAGAGAGGAAAGGTCGCAACTTTGGGAGTTTAGAGAGAAAGGAGAGGAAACTGGGTAGAGAGAGAAAAGAAGGGCGAAAAGTGAGGAGAGAAAGAAGAAAAAGAAGCTTTAATACTTAGGGTTTGGAAGCTTCAAAACTACGTCGTTTTAGGCTTACTAGGAAACCCATCTCCATTGCATTGAACGACACTGTTTTTGGTGCACTAAGGGCTACTGTGCAAGGCACCAGACAATGCGTTTAGTGTAGATCGTGGTTAGACCGGTTAGCTTGGGCCAAATTAGCCCGGTCAAGTAAAAAAAATCTAGTTCCTTTGCCTAATGGATCTGTGATGATTTGGGTTGTTTGGATTATTGTGATTTAGTTTGTTTGTATCTAACTCATTGTATTTTTTTAAAGCTTTATGACTTGATGGTATAGGATTAATTTTAAATTATTTTTAATAATAATGTTCTAAAAATTTCTAGATGATATTCTTAAGGTTAAGAAATTAATACAAACAGAATAATATAAAATTAATAATATAAAAATATAATATTTTTTTATAAAAAAATGAAAATGTGTTAAGTTATAAAAGAACTTAAATTTAGGAGAATATCTATTAAAAATATATAAGCTTAGGGTGAAACCTATATGTAAAGCAGAAAAATAAATGTCTAAATGAAATATGTTTATAGCAATAGATCTAGGTTGAAAAAAAAAGGTAAAAAAGAGATAAATGAATAAAGCAAATAAATGATTGGCATAAAAGAAAAATATGGATTAAGTTTAGTAAAAGTTGGAAATTTTTGAGTTGTTGCTGGGGCGTACTTGGATATAAAAAATATGAAGGAATATATAAAGATATGTATAGTTACATTAGGGTATAAAGAATAGGTTAATGAATGAGTTTAATGAAAAAAAGGGGTAGATATTTGAGGTCACATATTAAAGAATGGTAAGGTAAGTTAGAATGATAATTATGATAAACTAGGAATTAGAATCAACCTTAATAATTAAGAAAGTATAGAAAATTGAATCTTAAAGTACAATAATATTAATCACAGGAATAATGTATAAGTTGTATCGATGATGGGACGTTCATCCGGAATGCGAAGAGTCACAATTTCCAATGAATTTTTCCTAGACTCAGGATTTAAATTAAAACTCCACTAGTATGATGGGAGGGTCTTAATTGTGAAATTTCGATGTTTCTAATTTTAAATAAACAAAAATTATTGTAAAATAAATTAGTCAAAATATAATATAAATATAATAAATATAAAAGAACAAATGACATATATTCATTTAAGGTGTCAAAAGATAAATATAAAATTGTGAAAAACAATAATACTCATGACAATAAATAAATAAGTAATAAAATATTCAATGATGGCAAATTCATAATAATGAATACATTTAAAGTATAAAAGTTAAATATTTAGTTATATAAAATATATATAATAAATTTATAAGTGTTATAAAAAGGGAATAGGATAGATAATAAAAAGAGAAAGAAGTCAAATCAAAATATATACAACCATGAAATAAGATATCTTGCTTAAAGACTATAAAGTTTGGGTAAAAAGAAAATTTATATAGTAAAATAGATATACACCTAAATAATTTAGAAAAATATGTAATTCATAATATACATATTTATAAAGAAAACCGATAAAAAAGAGAAAATCTTAAAGAAATAACAAAGAAGATATAGGAGGACTTAGAAACAAAATAATAAATTTCATAAGTACATCACACATCATTATTGCATCGTAAATGTCATGGCATGTAGATATTTATGTATACGAGTATAAGTCCCAATGATGGGAGTTTCCGAAGAATCTTGCGAATGTGAGTTTTCTTCGAAAAGTTTCCTAGGTGAAAGGATATCTTTTGGGTCCCACTAGTATGATGGGAGGGCTCAAAAAATATCTTTAATTAAAAAGTTTTTGCTCGTAATAGGTTTGCATTCACAAAATACTATTTTTGCTAAAACGCATACAATTATCCCAAGGATAGGATTTATTCGTCAAAATTGCGAAGGCAAGTTTTTCGGATAATTCTTTAGGTGAGAGAATATCCCCGGATCCCACCAATATGATAGGCGGATCTAGGAAATATCCTTAATAAAAGTTTTTCGTTCAACATTATTTGAATTTTATACCATGCATTTCACGAATGCATCATGTACACGTCATACCCGTAAAGCTAAATAAAGTATTTTAATAAAATAGAGGATAAAATAAATAAATAATAATTAACGAAACATAATAAATTTAAGAATTAGGGCTCCAATAGGATAACCTATAATTAAGTAGTACTGTTCGTTGAACGGGCGTCATGGGGGTGCTAATCATTTTCCATGTGTAACCATACTCCCAAACCCAATCCTAAAAATCGTAGGCCAGTTTAACGTTCTTTCGACGGATCTAAAATCAATTTAGGATTTCATCGATTAGAATCGAGTTAATAGGTGGCCATTCACACCTAAGAAAAAAGATTGGTGGTGACTTTTAGTAATTCTCGCGTCTAGAAATCGGGTTCCTGAACCTGTACGTTACGACAAATAGCAGTATCATGCTTCAAGCATATAAACAAAAAATCTATTTGTTTTAACAAACCAAATACTCACGGACATATGTTATATAAGATTCAAAAATTTTTTGAAATTTGACAAAAATATACATCGAAATTGCATTTGGTTCATAATTCTCTAAATAATTTTAAAAATAATATTTTAGAAATATATAAAAAAAAATTGTAAATACTTTTTTTTTTTTTTTTTTTTTACAATTTTAAATCACACAACAAATATGCTAGCTAAAAATTATTTTAGCTCCGATACCGCATGTTAAAATTCCCTCACATATATATATATATATATATATATATATATATATATATACTATATATGCACACATATAAAAATAATAGATCACAACGGAAGCAAAAATAAATAAGTATTGGAAAATATCAACTACTTTCAACAATAGCAATGTACTTTTGTTTGTTGGTGAAAGTATTTGGTAGCCAATATTTGACATTTTATCAAGATTAGAACATTTCACCATTACTAACAAAAGTTCTAAACAAGAATAATCATGATAGATTAACCTACCAAATACTCATCCAACTAGGATCATAACACTAATCTCCAGCCATAGCAAATATCAAGCTTTTCTTCATGAGTTCTTCAAATTTTTCCTTTATGAGTTCTTTCAACTCAAATAGCAATTCACAATGACGGTAATAAGGCATTTTTAAAAAATTGGCCCGTATTGGAACCATAAGTTTTCTTTTATGAGCAAAACTCCTCCCATCAAAGACTTACGTGGTCCCTCCATTGCCATTCACATATATTATCAAATAATGGATTTTCAAAGAAAGATTCTTATTGTCTTTTTACAAAAAATAAAATAAAATAAAATTTTAATATGGTTGCCTAATTTGTAAATAGAAGTAAAACACAAAGTTTTATATAAGAAAAAAATAACTTTATGTTGTTATACAAGAAAATATGATACCACAAAAGATTTATGTGAAGTTTACCAAAAAAAAAATAACGTAAGCTAAATAATCGTCTAAAGAGGCAACAATGCCTAAGAGATAAAAACCACCTGAATTATTGTTGCCACTTGCCATGCACATCCTCCACAAATCCATGTACAGAACAATGTTCAATTGTCTCAAAAGTTTAAACGGATAGAAATGTTTAAATTCATAAGATTATAACTTACCCTTTAACTTTTTTCCATTTAATTTCCTCCAAGAGTATTGTAGGTCTATTCCCTTCAAGGACCCTCATGGCTGGGACCAGCCCTTTTTTTTATCTTTCGACATTAGTAGCCTTGAAATTTCCAAATGCCTTGCTTTCGGATGGTCCAAAAATATATCATGTAGTGCTTGACCAATAAATTTTAAGATAAGAAAAGTGGTTACTGATGTAGCAGTAAACAGACCTAATGTCGGAGTTGATTGTGAAAGGAGGGGTGTTATGGCACAGCTGAAGCAAAGTAATTGCACCTTCCAATCTTTAGAAGCTTTAATTTTCTTTTGTTCTGCTAGCATTTCTTGCATCATAATTTCCAACAAAATTCTTATATCTATCTTTATGGACAGAGGGTGGTCAATGTTCACCTCAAGGAGATTCTTTGGCCAGCAAGGATTGGAGTGTCTGCCGAAGGAACAATTTTGTTGTGTTCTAATGGGAAGGTTGTGATTGATTTAAGCCATATATATAACTCAACAACAACAAAGAGTTATATATATATATACACTAGCTCTTAAATTCTATCAATTCTCTTTGAAAAATTCTATACAAATAGGAAAAATTTAAGCTATGATTGTTTGTGTGATTTGTTCTAGACTAATGAATTAACTCCTAGTTTTAATCTTATAAGTTTACTATACCTTTCACATTTAATATTTGTATAAGATATTAATTTACTGTTGTCAAGCTTAATTTGTTAAATATATTCAGCCAAAAAGATTATCACAGAGTAAATGAATTATAGAAGGATAACGTTAAGTCAGATAAATTTGATTGATATTTTTAAAATTTTAATTTAGTGCAGTTTATTCTTTTAAAATTTCTTTATTATTTATTATTTATTATTATTAAAATATATTATGTTGGCATTTCTTTTATTTTAAATTTATTATAAAATTAAATTAAAAAATTATTTAATAATGAAATAATTTAACGATCTAAAGTACCCGAGGTTGGAAAATCCTATATTGAGCTTGGTATGAGTTGGGTCAGGCTCGTGGGCAGGCCTAAAATGAGCCAAGTCAAGTTCAAATATTTTAACATTTGGTTCTGTGGCTCATAGCACCAATCAAGTTTACAACCTTTAATAGTATTTTATTTATTTATTATTTATTAAGGATAATAGTATTTTTCATTAGAATTTATTTATAGTTTATCAGTTAAGATGAGATATTACCAATTTATTTTATAATTTCTTGAGAGTGTTTGGTTTATATAAAGACTAAACTCTCTAATTAAACTTTATAATTAAATTAAATTTAATTAAAAATCCCAAAAATTGAATTCCTTTGAAAAACATTTTTTTCACTTTTTTTTTTTTGGATTTGATACATAACATAATTTTAGAGCTTGTTTGACCTAGCTTTTTTTTAACTTAAAAGCTATTATTAAGCTCTTATGAAAAATAATAGCTTTTAAAATTAAGTTAATGTTGTTTGGTAAACTGTTTAACAAAATAAATTATATAAGCTCTAATTTCGATTAAAATTACCATAAAAGGTATTCATGCTATCTTTAATCACATAATAAGCTATAATGTAATGCTTCAAGTTTGTATATAATTTCATATGTTAAAATAGAAGAAATCTATCACGACTCGGTACTCCCCTCGAGCCCGTGACAACCGCCGCGGTGTCCCGGTAGACACTTATTGCCCGGAATGTCAACCCGAAACCCCGCAAGGCTTTACTATCAGTTTCTTTGTTCCCTTGTGAGCAACCATTGTCAAATATCGTGTTCTAAAATATTTTAAGCTGTTTCCAACTTTAAACAAATAAAATATTAATTTTTCGTCTCACAAGGGTATTTTGGTCATTTTTCTCAAAAATCTTAAAACTGGCTAAAACGTAATGTACAAGTACAAAACACACAATTCATATTCAAAATGAGTTTAAAAGTCTAAAATCTTCATTTAAAACGAAATTATGGTTATTTGAATATAATAAGAAAATAAAAGAAATATTAAGTAAAATATTCTATTTTCTTATAAAACAATATTTATAGAGTTATACGTGAATAATTTTTATAGCGTAAAAGCTAAATAAATTTATACATACTTAAATACAGTAAGCCAAAATATTTAATTTAATTTACAATAACAAGAGTGCCCCCGAATAAACAAAAGTAAAGAGGACTGTGAACCTACGGTTTGGAAAATGCAGATCCCACTGTAGTCCTCGATGAGATCAGCTATCTACAGTCTATACTGAACCTGAAATGGGTGGAAAGGAGGGTGGTGAGATTATAAAATCCCAATGAGTAAACAAACATCATCATAAACATCTAGAGTTGAGTACATGGAGACAATAAAGTAAATCATCATAAACTGGGTTATAGCATTAGAACACATTTTGTTCAAAACACGTAAAGAGGCTTATGAATCTCATAAAAATCTAGGCTTGTGCCATAAATCCATTCTCGGGGACACCTTGGCCGAGGCATCCTACCGAGACCGCCAAGGCTATTAAAATTCACATTTCACATAAATCATGTTTTTGTTTTGAAAACATAGCCGTTCCTTGGCGTTGGCTGAGTTCCCCCTCACGTGGTGGTTTAGCGTGAAGTGAACCCTAAACTTTACCCCAGGAGATACCCTACGCGCCTCTCCGTTCGAGGTAAGAATATAATGGGGTTTACCGTGCCCCTCTAAAAGGCTGGTCCACAGAAACCCCCTACTGCAGTGATTAATTAATATATAATCCACCATATAATAAAACTCAATAACATGATATGGCAATTTTGTAATTCGTAGTTTTTCAAGGTAACCAAACAATTCGCATTTCAATACAATTGCCAACTAGCCAATCATGCTCGATTTATCATAAGCCAGTTAATTTAAACAATCAAATTGCCACAATTAACAGTCTCCGTGTACTCTATTTTTCAAAATCACTATTAATTTCAAAACAATTTATAATTTAATTTCATTGAAACTCATTTATTCATAAAACATGAAAATTTATCTTTTTAAATTCCTTTTTCCATAGAATTCATGAAAGCATCTAAAAACCACCCTAGATAATTAAAATGACAGTAAGTTTACTCACAATGTCTAGAATGCAGACTTTCGAAGCACTCTGTCTACTGGTCCTCGGATGCAATTTCCTTGCCTTTATCGGAGGACTCACCACCTTGACACAGTACAAAATCGAGAGTTTCACCAAGTTGGTACTAAATCAAAATTAAACTAATTTAGACTACCAATGCATGATATGGAATGCAAAAATGCACTGGTAACTATCTAAACCCGGTATTGGCCTAATTCGTCTTATCACCCGATTAAATTCCTAACGGGTCCGTTTAAACTCCAATTTAATTCTTTTCAGTTTCTATACCTCAATTGCACCCAAATTAACTTAATGTCCCTCAGTGTGGTGCAAATTATCAGTCCCAACAGCAAATTACGAAAATACCCCTAGTGGGTAAAAATTCGTATTTTTGCTCCGAAAATTCCCATTATTTTTCTAGGCTCATAATTCATCATTCCTTAACCAATTCTCCTAGAATAAAATCAAACTCATCCTCACTCACTACATGGTAAATTCAGCCATTAATGGTTGGGGGAGAAAATAAATTCTTTTCTTGTTGTTTTGTTTCTAAATATGCTAAACTAACTAAAAACACTAACATAAATTAAAATCAAATAAATCCAACAACTTTCTCTCTCCTAACCCATTTTTTCAGAATTGAATTCATCATGAAAACATGTAATTTAATCATGGAAAATAAAGAGAAATGCTTGGGAATAAGAAAACTCAAGCTTAATAGAAAAAATCTCACCTTTTTCACTTAATTTCCTTGAAAATTCACACTTTTTCTTTGATTTTCTCTCTCTAGGGTTTTGTTTTTTTTTTCTCTCTCTTCTTGCTGGTTTGGCCGGCCATGGGGTGGAAGATGGGCTGATTTTGTGCCTTTTAAAAAGGAAAATAATAAATTAATAAAGGCATGACACATGGCATCATGTCATTGGCCCGTTTTTAAAATTTTAAAAATTTAAACATTTTATCTCCACCACATGTTTAGTCAAGGGTCAAAGATGAAGACAAAGGAAGACCATGTGCTGGAAAAAATATCCTGGTGGTGGAAAATTACAATTTTGCCCCTGAGGTGGCAAAATTACCATTTTACCCCTATACTCCAAATTATACCGAAATTAAAATTTTTCACTTCTAAACCTCAAATCATACTTCAATAAGTCAAATTATACTCTAATAAGTCAAATGGGGTCAAAAAAATCTTTTCTAAAATTCCCATTTTGTCCCCAGGTGGCAAATGACCATTTTGCCCCTAGTTAGTGAAAATTCCGATTTGACTCCAAATTAATCCTCAAACTCCAAATTACCATTTTAAGTCATCCATGAACTGTGAAACTCTTAATCTCACCTTAAAATTCCTATTTGGTCTAGTTCGATGATTAAATAAACTTTGTTGTACCTCTAGGTACAATACCGACTTTTGTAAATTTTTCAGGACTCTCCTAGCATGCAATCATGCTATCATCACATGTATGTCATGAATAGTATTTTATAAGGTCGGGCTTTACAAAATCAATAAAAAAAAGAATAATTTTCAAACTTGAATAGTAGCAATAGCATTAGATTTTTGTTGATCTAATAAGCAATCGGACCATGATGCTTTAATTCCCAAAAAAAAAAAGAAAAGAGGAAACGATGTATTTAATATTAAAATCCTTTTTGATGAAAAAGAGAGAAAATCTTTAAATAGTATTTGAATGCAGTTTTGAATTTTAGATTTTTTTTCTCTTAATCTTTGTAAGAACAAAAAAATTTTAGATTTTGATATTTTGTTGTTATGTCTTTTGTTTTTTTATTAGTTTTTATAGAGAGAGGTAGAAAAGAGGGAAATCGTTATTTATGTTGAAGAATGGTCATTTGTAAAGGAAAGGAGAAGAGAGGGAGATTAATTAAGAGAGGGGTATTTATTGAAAATTAATATGTTTTTAAAAGAAGAGAAGAAATAGCTCTTCCTTGGAGCTTTTTTTTAAGCTTTTTTTTAAAAAATTTTGTTCTTAAAAAAAAGCTATTTTTTTTAAGAGTTTTTCAAAAAATCATGTTTGGCCTGACTTTTACTTTTAAGAGGTAGATAAGCTGAAAAAAAAAACTAGGCCAAACATGCACTTAATATAAGAGTTTTGAGCTCAATCTTTAACCTAGCCTCAATCAAGTTTTGAACTCCTTATTTGAGGTGATTAGGATCAAGAGTGCAGTGCACCCATGGTTGAGTACATAACAGAGATTAATGCCAAATTTACCACATATTATGGCTTCACGCATATTGAATTTTATCACGGTTTATATTTAATAGTATTATCGGTATATAGTTTTTATACAATATTATTAGTGAATCAAATGTTACCATGTTGTTAATAAATAAATTTAAAATTTAAAAATTTTCAAAAAATATTAATATCTTTAAAAATATTTATTTAGAAAAATTCAAACTTTCACCTTTTTACATGGATGATATGGCAATTAACAATATCTAGAATTTATACATTGACAATGTATCAAATTGGTCAAAATACTTGGGATGTCCTTGTACTTGTGCGTTTTGTTCAGTTTAGTCTCTCTACTCTAATTTGAAGCAATTTGGTCACTTGATTTTAGGAATTGCTCTAATTTAGTCTTTCTCCCTAACGACATCCAATTTAACCATTAAATATGATGATGTCAATGCCATGTCAGTGTCGACATGGCACACTTTTGTTGATATGGCAATGTGAGATAAAGGCATGTGGCATGTGATAACTCTGATATAGAGTTATTTGGACTTAATTTTGATAGTAATTTAGCTTAGTTCTTATAGTAATGCATAAAAATTAGTAGGTTTTATTTAAATCATTTTAGGTTAGTTAATTTAGGTTAGTCAATCTAATTTTTGTTAATTTTATCCTTAATTTGGTATTAATGTGATTAAGATAGGTTGTTATTGATTTATTTGTGCTTTTATAGGTGTTCGATGAAAGAAAAATTTTGGTGGAAGAAGAAGAGTAATTTCAAGGTGTAGACCTCTAATGCATATGTTTCAGTATTTCAGCCATAACTTTCGTTACAGAATTCCAAATAAAGTAATTCTTTGACCCTTGGAAATCTAAGAGAAAAAGATACAACTTTTATGTTTACTACTTTAGCCAGTCAGGCTTGGAAAGTAGTCAAAAATCTTGTTGAATTTGGAAAACTGTAGCAATCCTAAAACAATTACAATTTCTACTATTTAGATGATCAAGGTCGCAGCTTTAGAGGAGGTAGGCCATGGCCCACGCAGTCTGATGAGGAAATCTTTATTGGAATTAACTTCTTTCTTCACCCAACTTGGCCTAACTTCAAAGTCCTATAAAAACAACCTTTCGGATGACTTTTAGGATATAACGAAACATCGGATTGACAGCTAAGATTCAAGTCGTGAAGTCATTGAAGTTGAGAAGAATTTGAAGGATTCAAGAAGATTTGGAGATCAAGATTACCATTCTTGGTTTTTTCTATCTCTTGTTATTCTCTTATTTTGTTGGTTTTGTTTTTAATGATTAACTTTAATTTGATGATGATATGTGACTTGATGGGGAACTAAATTGTTTATTTAAGATTATGATGGAACTCAATATTTTTGATTTATTTATCTCTCTTTTGCTTATATTTGATGGATTTAAGTTGTTTATTTTATTATGTTCTTAATGCTTCTAATTGTCTAATCACCAATTAGATTGAATTGGAAGCCTAAGTTAAACCTTGACAAAGAGATTTAGGTAGAACTTGAATAGAATAGCGTATGATCGAATACACTTAATTAATTAGGTGATTTGATTTACATATAGGATAGACATACATCTATAAGCCATATGTAGCATAAATTAGAACATGAACTTAATGAATATTTCTTCAATTTAATTTCCATAGATAAAAGTAAATTAATTGGGAGAGGTATTTTATGAGAAACTCGACAGAGGCTCATAAATAATTTAGGATTCTAGGTTAACAACTTAATCCATTAAATCAAGTTAACAGAAAGAGACAATATTCAGATGAAGTATTGAGTGATATCATAATCTTAAGTCTGGTTGTCCCGACCCGAAACTCCCCTCGAGCCCGTGACAACCGTTGCGGTGCCTCGATGGGCACTCATCTCCCGGAGTGCCAACCGAAAACCCACAAGGCTTAATATCAGTTTCTCATTTCCCCCGGTGAGTAACCGTTGCCAAATTTTATATTCTAAAGGATTTTGAGTTATTTCCAACTTAAAACTTATAAAATAAAAATTTTTGTCTCATAGGGGCATTTTGGTTATTTTCCACTGAAAATTTTGAAACCAGTTAAAAATGTAGTAAACAAGTACCAATCGCATAATTCACAATTAAAAATAAGTTAGGCATCTAAAACCTTTATTTAAAATGAAATTATAATTATTTGAATATAATAAGAAGATAAAACAAAATATTCAATAAAATATTTTATTCTTTTATAAATAGAAATTTTTGAATTATGTGTAAATACTTTTTGAAACGTAAAAACAAAATAAATTCATTCATACTGTAACGTAATAAACTAGAGTATTTAAATTAATTTAAATTTACAATATCAAGTGGGCCCATAATAACTAAAATTAAAAAAGTTGTGAACCTACAGTTTGGAAGACGCAAATCCAATGAAAATCCCCGATGGAACCAGCTATCTATAGCCTACTCTGAGCCTGAAATGAGTGGAAAGGAGGGTGGTGAGATTCTAAAATCTCAGTGAGTAAACAAACATCATTTAAATCAGCTAAAGCCGAGTAAAAGGAGAAAATTAAAATATCCGATCATTTTTAAGTATTTCACAATTTGAAAATTTATCCCAACCCATGCAAATGGTTGTATTTCATTTAATTTCTCATTAAGGCTTATGACTTTCACAAACATTTGGCTCATGCCATCAAATAGTACTCGATGACCCCTTGATAAGAGGCGTACACTCGAGCCTGCCAAGGTTGTTAAAATTTCGTATACACATAAAACATATATTTAGTTTGAGAAAAATACAGTGGTTCCTTGGCGTTAGCGAAGTTCATCATCACGAGGTGGTTCGGCATGACGTGAACTCTATCCATACCTCAGGAGATACCCCTACACGCCTCTCCGATCGAGGTACATATATATATATATATATATATATCCGGATTCTGTGCCCCTCTAATAGGCTGGTCCACAGAATTCGCCCACTGCAGCAAGCTAAACCCACCATACAATAAAATTCAATAACATGATATGGCAATTATTGTAATTCACAGCCTTTCAAGGCTAAATACATATTTCATACATTTCAACACAAATATAAATTCAGCCATTCATGCAAATATTGTCATAATTCATTCAATTTCAAATCATAAATTTACAATATAACAAGTGGTCTCCAATTACTCTATTTTTCAAATTAATTATTCGATTTCAAGACAATTTATAAAATCCTTTCATGTTAATACATTTTGTTTGTAAAACACAAAGATTTACTATTTAAACTCCTTTTCATAAAATTTCACCAAAACTGAATAAAAACATACTTTAGATAATTAAAATGATAGTAAGGTTACTCATCTCACAATAGCAAGATTTTTACGTCGTTATTGCTTCATATACGCGTACAATTACTCTTAATTGCCAATCATATACTTTGCTCGACATGCTTCCACATTAACTTTCCTAGCACAATTTAAATCCACTATATTTAGTGCACTAATTCCACTCCCCTTCCTCTCATTCTATTATAAATCCACTCACCTAATTCATATCTTAATATAATTTTACTATAATTAATTGTATCCTTCGTTCACGTAATTCTTTAGATTATTAACACCGGTAACTTATTTACGATATTAAGTGCCTATTTCAACCTTCTAAGCAACTTAAATTTACTTCATATCACCAACTAACCAATGCATAATTAAACAAAATAAGCTAACCTCCATATAGTCCAATTTCACAATAAATCATAGAGAAGAGTAAAGAATTTTACCCAATTAAGCTAGGTTGGCCCAAATCTCCACCTTCCTTTTCTTTTGGATTTTTCTTCCTTTGGTATTTTTGGACTCTTATTTATGGACTTCTCCCATTTCTTTTTAATTGGGCTATGCCCATTCTTCCTTTATTGGGCCATGTCCAATTTTCTATCTTATTGGGCCATGCCCATTTTCTATCTTGTTATTTTCTTTTCCTTTCTTTTCTTTTCTTTTCTTTTCTTTCTTTCTTTCTCTCCCACCGTCCAGTAGCCTTGTTTGTCTTTCTTTTTCTTCTCTTCACATGCACAAACTGTCCCACTCTCTTCCTCTCTCTCCCTCTCACCACCGATCACCCTTTCTTGCCTTTAAACTTTTAATTTTTCAGCAGCTAAGGCTGCTTATTTTTGCTTCAAAATCAGCATCTATGCTGCTCTGTTTTTCCTCAAAAATTCAGCAGCTAAGCTGTACTTTTTCCTCCAAGAATTGGCAGCCAAAATAACAATAATTAACCACCCAAAATAGCACCTCAAAACCTTCAAATTTTGCTGCAAAAATTTGTACTTTTTGGCCTTTAAAATCAGCAAAAAAATGGCACTTTTTGGCCTCCAAAATCAGCAAAAAAGTGGCACTTTTTAGCCTTCAAAACCAGCTCTTAAATGGCTCTCTTTTCCTTCTTGAATGGTAGCAAAAACAGCCCTTCAACTCAGCTCTTTCCCTCCTCTCACTTTCTTTCTCATGCACGGTTTTCTCTTTGTTTTTCTTTCTCTCCGTTTCTTCTTTGTTCTTTGGTTTCTCTTTTACACTCCCTCAACCGACCTCTCTCTTTTTCTTGGTCTTCTTCACTTAGTTTGGTCAATTATATATATATATATATATTTTCTTGAATGTTCCACAAACTTCCATATTATTCCATCATGGCCGGCCACATCACAATTTTTTTTTCTTCCTTCACTTGTTGCTTCACATG
>NC_030859.1:14628375-14632870 GCF_000208745.1 Theobroma cacao | reverse complement strand
GCCCCCCCCCCCCCTCCAATTCACCAAGTAAAGAGTCTTTGACTCTTTTATTGACCACATGGGCGGCTGCCCATGTTGGTCTTCTAATATATTTATTTATTTTTATTATTATTTTTTACTCTATGTTCATTTTATTTTTTTCATTAATTTCACTACATATCCTTTAAATCTTTATATTTCAATTTTGATCCTTTTAATATGTCTAAAAATTCCAATTTTCATCTAACTTCCTTTCTCGATGCTTGTACCACCGAAATATAAAAATTGCACCTCAACGCAGTATTACCACAATATTTAAATATTTACTTATCCGCGTTGGTCCGACTTAACAAAACACGCATATTTCACTTTTGTCGCTTATTTCTACAAAAATTTACTTGTATTTCTTCTCCCCCACTTGGATCGACCATATGATCCTTCTTCATGACTGATTTCGACATCCGACTAAATATTAATATTTTAATATTATTTTATTAATAAAATATTATTTTATTTTAAAAATTTTATTTTGTCTCCTTGGTACCTAAAATAACTTATTATGTCTCACTTGACTTCCGAATCCCCTTTTATCTCACAATTTCTCCTCCGATAAAATTATTATTATTTGATTATTATTTTCTCGCGTGCTAAATATTTTATCCTAAACTACTCCTTTCATCTTTCATCACGTTTAAACATTATAATTGGCCTCGATTAGCATCCGATAATCTTTATTTATCACCATATCAAAGTATGGGGCATTTCAATCTCCTCCACTTAAATAGAATTTGTCCTCGAATTCCCGTCGATGTTGCGTTATCAATCTCCTTCTATGATGCTATTCCTTTTTCCTTCTATAGGAACATTTAACTTATTTACCTCGTTCACCTTCAGTTCAATTTAATACTTTATTTATGGCAATTACCATCCTTTGGAACCGGATCAGCAATACTTTTCACAACCATGATCTTTTATAACGAGACACTACACATACCTTTATCACACTTATTAAATTTGAACTATAACTTCATCTCAATTATACCGATTTTGATCACATATTATACTTACTTATGTATACCTAATCATCACTTTATTAATTTGCTTCGTGCTCGATTTCTCAACCTTAATTCATTCATCTTATGTTTTTCCATACACTTCCTTTAATAGAGATTCATTAAGAACTTAAACGATTCAATGTTTACCTTCAAAATCACTCATAACTCTAATCGTTCATTGCATGCCCGATAAAACTTTAACTCACTGACCTCCTTTGGCATTATTTCAAAATCTCCCAATTACTGAGGACAATTCTTCACCTTAATTAGTCAAATTGTCAATTTCATATATACATATGTACATGCATTTTCAAATGTCAACATCTCTCGTTATATATAGGGATCCATTGTTCACATGCCTTGGACTACATTTCCCTTTATTCATTCGCATTCAAATCCTAGTTTCAATATAATAATCCTTATAGTGCATGTCAACCTTCTTATTATGCTTGCGTATAACTTCATATCATTTATATCATTTTCAATCATATGCTTGAATTTCATCATGCTATATCCTCACATCATAATATCATTAATCACATCTCACCTACTAAATGTCACTTAAAAACTTAGACTGTTTCGAATCATGCATGCCTTAAACATTTTCAAATTTCCAACTTCCATTCTACCTTAGGAAGTTTTCATTATTAGCTTCATTATCCAAATTATCTTTAATCATCCTTGTCCTATTATTTCATACTAATGTGACATCATTCTCCTTGGACCAATTGTAGTTTGTACTCGGAACTACAAAGCTTGAAATAAAGTTCTTCTTAAGTACTTTTTAACGTCAACATAAATTTCACTTCCAGCTTACTACTTCTTCTATATAGCCACAAAACTTTATGCTAACTTTCACAAAATCCATAGTAAAACTCCTCTTGAGCATCTCCTTGGAAATATCTATCTTAAACTTATGTCTCACAGCATGTGATCCCTTAACTTGTGATTTAGCCATTAGGCTTCTCAGCAAGTTTTAAAAATTTTACGTTTCATACTTACTGTGTATGATTAGAATCTTTTCTCAAAGATGTTTATGTATTCCTAAAACACTTAATCTTAAAGGTATATAAATACGTACTCATCCATTCAATCCCTAACTCATCTTCATAGGTTTCTAGGGTGTCACACAATTGGCCTCATATCGTTACCAACCCTTGTCATTTAATTGAATCAAGACAAATATTGCAAATTCTCGTAATGATACTCTATATAAGCTGGTTTTCTATACCAGTCTCGTAATTCTTCACTCACTCTTTAATCACTTAGTATCTTATCTCAAGGTAGCCATCTCAAGAAATTTTTTTTTTATGCTTATTATTGTGTCACTCCCTTCTTACTCATGCATCATAGGCGTGAGGTATTTGGTGCATTACAGTGCTGAATAGTCAGTGCTAAAGTACTTTAACTACTAGAAATCTTCTCATCAAAGCTATTTGTTTGCATTCAAAGTCACCACATCTATCATTCTCAACCAGTGATTTCCCTTCTAGATATATATCATGAGTTCCATAAGTATAGGTACCTTCTATTTTCTTGTCATACACACTAAGCCAAGTTAATACTTCTAACTCATGTCATCTTTTGACTTTCATCACCATTCATAAAATTCTGCCTCAAAACATCCTTTCCATACGGTGTAATAAATTCATGATACATATACCACTCCACACATAAGTTGCTTACCATCTACAACTTTCCTCAAATTTATTGTCATCTCTATCTAATTATCATTCTTGTCTTGTACTCCATTAATTTTATTGACTTTCAGTATAATTAACTATGAAAACAGCTCAGCTTCCTCCTCATTTTATTCTCACAATCCTTACTAAATCGAAATTTTATATTCCCTATATTCCATAATTTAACTTCATTGGGTTATATTTGTGTCCAATTATTACCTCATAGTGTCATGGCATCACTGAATAATCCATTTCACGCTTAAATTACAATCATTAACTTAATCACATTATCCATCCCGAATGTCATTTATAACCTTATTACTTCCTCCTATAACCTTTCTCAATAATTACATTACCAATTTATCCCTGTCATACTAAAAGATTCCCATATACCTTCAGTTACTTAAACAGCCATTTTATAATACATTCTAGTCATATACTTTTAAAAGCCAAACTATTTACTTCTTTGTACAGATAACGATTATCTCCTTTACACTACATCTACTTAGAGTTAAAGTTGCTCAAAAATTCTACAAAAATATTACATGTCATTAGGATCATCATCTTAATCTGACTTTATCAGAAGATTCTACTCCGAGTCCTTCTTAAGATCCTCTTCCGGGTTCTCCTCCTCCTATGACTTTCTCCTTTGCTCCTCGATCCAAGCTTCTTGTATCCTCCTACATTCCTCATAACTCACCGGTGTGGCATTTCTTCCACAACCGGGAGGAAAATGTCATACAACGTTCACCCCTCTACGGGGTTTACTTGCCACTGTTACTTTGTAAAGTCCGACCTTATAAAATACTATTCATGACGTACATGTGATGATAGAATGATTGTATGCTAGAAGTGTCCCGAAAAATTTACAAAAGTCAGTATTGTACCTAGAGGTACAACAAAGTTGATTTAATCCTCAAACTAGATCAAATAGGAATTTTAAGGTGAGATTAAGATCGTCACAGTCCAAGGATGACTCAAAATGGTAATTCGGAGTTTGAGGATCAATTTGGAGTCGAATCGAAATTTTCACTATCTATGGGCAAAATGGTCATTTGCCACCTAGGGACAAAATGAGAATTTTAGAAAAGATTTATTTGTCCTCATTTGACTTATTGGAGTATAATTTGACTTATTGGAGTATGATTTGAGGTTTAGAAGTGAAAAATTTTAATTTCGGTATAATTTGGAGTATATGGGTAAAATGGTAATTTTGCCACTCCAGGGGCAAAATTGTAATTTTCCACCACTAGGATATTTTTTCCAGCACATGGTCTTCCTTTATCTTCATCTTTGACCCTTGACTAATCATGTGGTGGAGATAAAATGTTTAAATTTTTAAATTTCAAAAATGGACCAATAAGAAAATGCCATGTGTCAAGCTTAGGATAATTTAATATTTAACTTAAAAATCAGCATAAATCAGCCATTACTCTCCAAATATTCGGCCAAGCAAGGAAGAGAGGGAAAGAAAGGAAGAACAAACCCTAGGTGAGGAATTTCAAGAGAAAAAGTGTGGAAAATCAAGGAAAACAAGTGAAAAAGGTAGGATTTTTCAACTTAAGCTTGAAACATATTTTCCTTAAGCATTTCTCCTTATTTTCCATGCTTAAATTACATGTTTTTATGATGAATTGTTGGCTGATCAAAATGGGTTAGGAGAGAGAAAGTTGTTAGATTAATTTGATTTTAAGTTATGTTAGTGTTTTTAGTTAGTTTAGCATATTTAGAAACAAAACAACAAGAAAAGAATTTATTTTCTCCCACAACCATTAATGG
>NC_030859.1:14620733-14624570 GCF_000208745.1 Theobroma cacao | reverse complement strand
CTCTTAATCTCACCTTAAAATTCCTATTTGATCTAGTTCGAGGATTAAATAAACTTTGTTGTACCTCTAGGTACAATACCGACTTTTGTAAATTTTTCGGGACTCTCCTAGCATGCAATCATGCTATCATCACATGTATGTCATGAATAGTATTTTATAAGGTCGGGCTTTACATTCAAAGTTTTTGAGAAAAATGACCAAAATATCCCTGTGAGACGAAAATTAATATTTTATTTGTTTTAATTTGGAAACAGCTAAAAATCTTTTAGAACACGATATTTGACAATGATTGCTCACAAGGGAATAGAGAAACTGATAGTCAAGCCTTGCGGGGTTTCGGGTTGACATTCCGGGCAATGAGTGTCTACCGAGACACCGCGACGGTTATCACGGGCTCGAGGGGAGTACCGGGTCGTGACATACTTTCTCCTTATTCTTTTCTTGTTGTTCATTTACATTCATCCCACAGTCGAGAGGAAAGTGTCGGACAATTGTCACACTCTTCCTAGGACGAATATATCCCCTTGCAATTTCTTCCCTTGTCCATTCTCTATGGTGCTTTCCAGGTTGTTCCGAAAGAAAATCTTGTTCAATTTTCGAAGTATTAGAGCTACTGTCACTTGCAAAATTTTCACTGCTCTTAAAGCTCCCCTTATTATGAACCCATTCTGATAAGTTCGGAGAAATTCTATTATCAAGAATTCGAGATGGACCACTTCCCGAATCACCCATATCAAGGCACCATTTGCTTCTAGCCGTAGAAGCTAGAGATCCCTCGCTAACATTTTGAGGGGTATCAGGACTACCACCTCTTCTAGACATGGTGTATATGTCACTCGGGCACCTCAAAACGTATATGCAACCAAGTAGCAATTACTTAATCAATTTTGCATCACAAGAGTAGGTAGGTTTCTATATGTGGATGTACGCGTTCTATTCAACCTAACCTAACTTAACTTGGAGCCACACTGACACTGTAAATTTTAAAATAACTTTAAAACAACTTTAAACCAACTTTCAACCCAAAAGTTTTGATCTTTAAAACCAAAAGCTCTGATACCAATCTAATTGTCACGACCCGAAACTCCCCTTGAGCTTGTGACAACCGCCGCGGTGCCCCAATGGGCACTCATCTCTCGAAATGCCAATCGGAACCCCGCAAGGCTTAATATCAGTTTCTCATTTCCCCCGTTGAATAACCATTGCCAAATTTTATGTTCTAAAGGATTCTGAGCTATTTCCAACTTAAAACTGATAAAATAAAAATTTTTATCTCACATGGGCATTTTGGTCATTTTCCACTAAAAATTTTGAAACTAGTTAAAAATGTAGTAAACAAGTACCAATCACATAATTCACAATTAAAAATAAGTTAGGCATCTAAAACCTTTATTTAAAATGAAATTATAATTATTTGAATAAAATAAGAAGATAAAACAAAATATTCAATAAAATATTTTATTCTCTTATAAACAGAAATTTTAGAGTTATGTGTAAATACTTTTTATAACGTAAAAACAAAATAAATTTATTCATACTGTAACGCAATAAACTAGAGTATTTAAATTAATTTAAATTTACAATATCAAGTGGGCCCACAATAACCAAAATTAAAGAAGCTGTGAACCTACAGTTTGGAAGACGCAAATTCAAAGGAAATCCCCAATGGAACTAACTATCTATAGCCTACTCTGAGCCTAAAATGGGTGGAAAGGACGGTGGTGAGATTATAAAATCCCAATGGGTAAACAAACATCATTTAAATCAACTAAAGCTGAGAAAAAAGAGACAATTAAAATATCCAATCATTTTTAAGTAGTTCACAATTTGAAAATTTATCCCAACCCATGCAAACGGTTGTATTTCATTTAATTTCTCGTTAAGGCTTATGACTTGCATAAACATTTGGCTCATGCCATCAAATAGTACTAGATGACACCTTGATCAGAGGCGTATACTTGAGTCCACCAAGGCTGTTAAAATTTCGTATACACGTAAAACTTAGTTTTAGTTTGAGAAAAACACAGCCGTTCCTTGGCGTTAGCAAAGTTCATCATCACAAGGTGGTTCGACGTGACGTGAACTCTATCCATACCTCAGGAGATACCCTACGCGCCTCTCCGATCGAGGTACATATATATATATATCCGGATTCTGTGCCCCTCTAATAGGCTGGTCCACAGAATTCGTCCACTGCAGTAAGCTAAACCCACCATATAATAAAATTCAATAACATGATATGGCAATTATTATAATTCACAACCTTTCAAGGCTAAATACATATTTCATACATTTCAACACAAATATCAATTCAGCCATTCATGCAAATATTGTTATAAGTCATTCGATTTCAAATCATAAATTTACAATATAATATGTGGTATCCAATTACTCTATTTTTCAAAATCATTATTCGATTTCAAGACAATTTATAAAATCCTTTCATGTAAATACATTTTGTTTGTAAAACACAAAAATTTACCATTCAAACTCCTTTTCATAAAATTTCACCAAAACCAAATAAAAACATACTTTAGATAATTAAAATGATAGTAAGGTTACTCACCTCACAATAGCGGGATTTCTATGTCGCTATTGCTTCATATACGCATACAATTACTCCTAATTGCCAATTATATACTTTGCTCGACACGCTTCCACATTAACTTTCCTAGCACAATTTAAATCCACTATATTTAGTATATTAATTTCACTTCCCTTCCTCTCATTCTATTATAAATCCACTCACCTAATTCATATCTTAATATAATTTTACTATAATTAATTATATCCTTCGTTCACGTAATTCTTTAGATTATTAACACCGGTAAGTTATTTACGGTATTAAGTGCCTATTTCAACCTTTTAAGCAACTTAAATTTACTTCATATCACCAACTAACCAATGCATAATTAAATAAAATAAGCTAGCCTCCATATAGTCCAATTTCACAATAAATCATGGAGAAGAGTAAAGAATTTTACCCAATTAACTTAGGTTGGCCCAAATCTCCACCTTCCTTTTCTTTTGGGTTTTTCTTCCTTTGGTGTTTTTGGACTCTTATTCATGAACTTCTCCCATTTCTTTTTAATTGGGCCATGCCCATTCTTCCTTTATTGGGCCATGTTCAATTTTCTATCTTGTTGGGCCATGCCCATTTTCTATCTTGTTATTTTCTTTTCCCTTCTTTTCTTTTCTTTTCTTTTCTTTTCTTTCTCTCCCACCGTTTAGCAACCTTATTTGTCTTTCTTTTTCTTCTCTTCACATTCACAAATCGTCCCACTCTCTTCCTCTCTCTCCCTCTCACCACCGGTCACCCTTTCTTGCCTTTAAACTTTTAATTTTTCAGCAGCTAAGGTTGCTTATTTTTGCTTCAAAATCTGCAGCTATGCTGCTCTGTTTTTCCTAAAAAATTCAGCAGCTAAGCTGCACTTTTCCTTCCAAGAATTGGCAGCCAAAACAACAACAATTAACCACCCAAAATAGCACCTCAAAACCTTCAAATTCTACTGCAAAAATCTACACTCTTTTGCCTCCAAAATCAGGAAAAAAATGGCACTTTTTAGCCTCCAAAACCAGTCCTTAAATAGCTCTCTTTTCCTTCTTGAATGGTAGTAAAAACAGCCCCTCAACTCAGCTCTTTCCCTCCTCTCACTTTCTTTCTCACGCACGATTTTCTCTTTGTTTTTCTTTCTCTCCGTTTCTTCTTTGTTCTTTGGTTTCTTTTTTACACTCCCTCAACAGACCTCTCTCTTCTTCTTGGTCTTCTTCACTTAGCTTGGTCAATTACACATATATATATATATATAAAATATATATATTATATATAAATATATA
>NC_030859.1:14611372-14620534 GCF_000208745.1 Theobroma cacao | reverse complement strand
TTTTATTATTATTATTATTTTACTCTATGTTCATTTTATTTTTCTCATTAATTTCACTACATATCCTTTAAATCTTTATATTTCAATTTCGATCCTTTTAATACGTCAAAAAATTCCAATTCTTATCTAACTTCCTTTCTCAATGCGTGTACCACCAAAATATAAAAATTGCACTTCAACGCGGTATTACCACAATATTTAAATATTTACTTATCCGCGTTGGTTCGACTTAACAAAACACGCATATTTCACTTTTATCGCTTATTTCTACAAAAAATTTACTTGTATTTCTTCTCCCCCACTTGGATCGACCATATGATCCTCTTTCATGACGGATTTCGACATCCGGCTAAATATTAATATTTTAATATTATTTTATTCTAAAAATTTTATTTTGTCTCCTTGGTACCTAACATACCTTATTATGCCTCACTTGACTTCCGAATCACCTTTTATCTCACAAATTCTCCTCCAATAAAATTATTATTATTTTATTGTTATTTTCTTGCATGCGAAATATTTTATCCTAAACTGCTCCTTTCATCTTTCATCACATTTAAACATTATAATTGGTCTCAATTAACATCCGATAATTTTTATTTATCACCATATCAAAGTATGGGACATTTCACTAGTAGTCATTCGAATTTAATAAAATAATTTTGTTGATAGATTTTAGATTAGTTGTAATTAATTAGTTTCAATTTTTCTTTTTCATAATTAGGTTGTTTGGATAAGATTATGGTGCTAAAATTTTAATAGTTAGCAATTACGATTTAATTCAATTCCCTGTGAGAATGAATTCTACTTATTATTATATTACTTGCTAACGACATGTGCACTTACTTGAGAAATCAACAACAACATGTTAATAAGCTGTCATGCTAACATGGAAATGCCACGTCAACATTGAGACTCCAGTTGCTGATGTGGCACCGCCACGAGATTGACACCTCACTCTCTTCTTTTTCAAAATATGATATGCTCTTGTTGTTGGGTGAGGGCTGATCATGCATCAAATGCAAATAAAATACAGCAAAAATAAATTTAAAACATTAAATTACGCCTCACCTTCCTAGGATCTCTTGCATGTCAAATTGAGTACAAAATTGAATTAAAATAAAAGTATATGATCATATCACTTTACCTAAATAACAAAGGTTGATGAATCCTTTGTTAAACCACCAAATCAGCCTTCAAAAAGCTCAACCACCTCAGCCCGGTTATTGCAAACCAAAGTTGTCCAAGGAATCCTTGTGTAGCCTCTAATGGTGATCCACACCAATGAATGAGAAAATCCTTCTTTAAGAATTGGGAGTGCTATGCCTTGACAATGTGCTAGCAAAGATGAGTTTCATAAACTCATAATCCACACAAAATTGTGGAGCTGAACACACAAAAAAAAATGAAGTGAATGAAAATCTATTTTTCTTCACACAATGAACGGCAAAACAAAAGAATTTCTAATGTGCCGTTCATTCCCTTTTCTTTTTTTAGCCGTTTCCACTCTTTTTTTTTTTCAGTCGTTTCCACTCTATTTGTTTAGAGGCTATAACAAGGTATTTATACCCTGGATTAATTTTAAACCCTAATTACAAAACTATTTTATAATTACCAATTAATCCAATAATTTGAATAAACAATTTAATTAAGTCCTTTAGAAGCCCAATTAACTTAATTGTTTAATTTAATCAATTAGGCCTAATAACTTAATTAAACAATTTAATTAATTAGGTGCTTGAGAAGCTTATAACTTCTAATTTGATTAAGTCCAACTTAATCACCTCTCTCATTTTATTTTCAACATTCATTTTAGGTGTGTGACCCATTAAGCTTCTAACATGTTGGCAATGAACTCAACATATAATTCTTAAGTTAAACTTAGAATTAGATAAATTTAAACTACTTTAAATTTATCATTAATCAAGCTAACTACCTAGAGTTCATAGACCAAGATTGGGATCTAGTAATCCATCATGGCCACCCAAATGTTAGAAGAGTCAAGATGGTTTGACTCAACCTTTCAGTGATCAGCCTTTTGGTGTAATTCATTCCCTCATTATATATCTCGAAAATGATAAGAGCATGGTGCAGTATCTACTCTTATTGATCTCCATATTCGTTCTTAAAGTTTGATCATCAGCTTTATAAAGACTTATGAAACTCCTTCCATAATCTTCAAGTCGCCTCGGCCAAGGACTTCAATAAGCTGATATCAACCAAGAACAACTAGGATATGTCCCCTACATCACTTGGGGTGATGATTCCTATCTTGACCACTCATTTGCCTTCACATGCTTCATGCTATACCCAAAAACATCCTGTTTTGGCATCCTTAGCTAGGCACCTGTAGGGATGAAATCAAAGCATGGCACTCCACACATAAGACAACCTGGTGTCTCAAGTCTAAGGAGTATTTACAGAACTGACACATGAGAAGTATTGCATAGACACTTGAGTGAAATACCAAATGCACTTCTCATGGCGGGTCATGTTCAGTGAACTTGCTCTCCTAGGCAAGCACCTACATTCTAGTTCTAAGTATCTCTATACTTCAACCTATGAGATCAGTTACTTACTTCTCAAGTAAAAAAACATAGAATGTACTAGTCTCTAAGTATCATTGATGTCCAGTCTCAATGATATATTGACCAGGAACATTTTGAGATTACGCTTTGATACATAAGGATCTCATAACTGCAACCCATTACAATTCCCTTGCAAGGCATATTAATCTCGTGGACTTCATCCAATTAGACTTATAACTTGTTATAATTGATGTCTTATTGATGAAGGAAAACCTTTAACCATTCAACATGAATGATGTTGTTGCATGATTGGAATCAAGCCTTAACCAATCCCAATTGGCTGTAGAGCTCATCCCAACATCTCCCACTAGCACAAAGCCAATTGCTACCTCATCGTATGTGGATTCAAATCCATCTAGCAATCGTGTCTCCAAGTAAACTCGTTTGTGCCCTTCAATGTGGTTAATTGTTTTTATCTATCTTTGAAATGTCTATGCATCACATCATGTCATATTACTATATCTAGATTCAATGAGACCCGGGTTCTACTATTATGGCTCCATTGTTACATTAACAATGTTCAGAACCCTTTATTAGTTCCATGAACTAACGATCTAAATATCTTCCTATTTGAGCCCTTTATAATAGGATGTATATGACTTTATTTATATACATGTATAATCCTTTTTACTCCTTAGGACCATTCCAACTAGACTATGTTGCATGCATCATATGCATGCGTCACTTTATGTTATGCCATCTGGCCCTTTTAAACTTTTATTGTCATTGGGCTCCCACTAAATCCAAGATCCTTTGTGAGAGTAATATTCAAACTCTTTTGAATATTCCATGATATATATACATCTCAATGTATGCTTGGAATCATATTGGTTTGGAATATCATAATGGGCTTTTATGTTGTAGAGATATGGACCAAATCATATTGCAATATGAAGTTGTTTTCTTTCTTGAACATTCATCTCTATGTTTTGCTCTCAAGAAAGTTCCATTTTATATGAATCAATATTCAACCTTTTGATCAATAGCTTTTGATTAATTGAACATAATTTATAATTGATCAAATATCATTACAAGGATAAACATAAGCATGGATAATTAAATATGACATAATTATTCTAAATAATTTTTCAAACTTGAAACATATAAACTTCCACATCCAAATGCTAAAGACAAATGTTTCACCAGCCATTCCCATGGCAATCACATAATTAATGTTTCCAAAACATCCAAATAAATTATCCAACATGTTGAGATAAATAGAAGTGTAACCATCCAATGTAGCATCTAATGCTTTAGGTAGTCCATCCATGTGGTCACCTCCTCAGCCAAGATCCTACTCATCTTTATCTTTGGTCCCTGCAATATGTCAAACATATGAAAACCAACTTTGAGGTATCATATACCTTTAATATATAAAGTAGAATTATTTAGCAAATGGTACTTGAATCAGAAACTTCAATAAGCTTCTTTTTCTTGCTCATAGTAACTAGGTACTCCTTGCAGTTCCTCCTCCAATGCCCAAGTTTGCCACAATGATGGCAAATGTCCGTCTCTTTGTCCTTTTTGACACCTCCCTTAGGCTTCAAGGCCTTTTCATTTTGAGATTTTACCTTCTTCCCTTTTTAGGCTTTTTTTTTCTGTTGCTTCGTATGAGCCTTGGAAAAAGAAAGAAGAAGCAATGATCCCTTATCTTTCCTAATGGACCTTTTTGTCGTGTCTAGCATATTCAAAAGTTCAGGAAGAGTGGCTTCCAATCGATCCATATGGACGTTCAACATGAACTGACTAAAGCTGTCAAGAAGAGATTGTAGAACTAAGTCTATACTTAGCTCATGATCCATTGCTAATCCCAATTGTCTAAGTCTCTCGATGAGTCCAATCATCTTCAGTACATGGGGTCTAACAGAACTACCTTCTGCCATCTTGCATTGGAATAGTTCTTTAGAGATCTCATATCTCTCAGTGTGCCCTTGCCTATCAAACAATTCTCTAAGGTGAAGAATCATGGATTGGACATCCATATGCTCATGTTGCTTTTGGAGCTCAAGAGTCATACTAGCTAGCATCATGCATGCTACCTAATCATCGTCATCTTTATGACACTGATATGCTTCCTTATCCTCAGCACTAGCATCAGCAACAGGGACTGGTGGAATAGGAGTGTCAAGGACATAGGATTTCTTCTCCTGTTTCAAGACGATCTTGAGGTTCCGAAACCAATCAAGGAAGTTTGGGCTAGTGAGTTTATTTGCATCCAAGATGCTCTGCAATGACAGATTATTAGCCATGCATATAAATTATGCCTAAATAGATAAAATAAAGCAATAAGTAAACATTATGCATAAACTATTTAAAACAAGGTTTTAAAATTTTAAATAGTTCCCCCACTATTTTCTACAAGATGATAACCCTCCATATCAACTCGAGAGATCTCTATTAGGATTCTCTTAATGGGCTAGGATCCCATCCACATAGTCATGGCCTTGAGTGTGCTCAACAAACCATGATAGGTAGATTAGGTAGGTAACTGAGTTATCAATTGTATCTCTATACAACTCCTAGATCAACTAGGTGACAACACATTGTCTAAACATATCATATATGTTTCGCCTAGCCTTTGCCTCTAGTTTCCATAATAATCAAGTTTCTAAGCATCTGGATTTTATGAAACTAGTTGAGTAAGACCCACCAATAGCTCAAACATACTTGTGTAAAAGTGTGGCTTTGAGTGTGCTTAACAAGCCTCCGATTAAAAGAGCAGCTAGGTTATCTTGCTATATGGTGGGAGACAACTTAATCATAAGTGGTATGTGACTCAATATTTACGGAGGGATTTTATCCTTTTCGTTTTATTAAGGTCTCATTTGATTAGCATGCATAGCATTTAATATATCGCATACAATTAAATCTATCACATGCTGTTCTACTAAGATGGTTATGGACTTTTCTACTCTAGTTATGAACATATAAAGTAAACATGCTCAATATGATGATGATCTTGCATTTCATTTGAAAAATGTTACTCAACAATTGAGGATCATAGTTCAAATCATTTGGTGCTTAGGTTTGAAAAGATTTAGTAATTTTTTTTTAAAATTACTTAGTAAAGGAATTGATCATATCAAGGCCTTTAGCTAGCTCAAAACATATTTGAATTAATTCTATAAGTAAGTTCTTTCTAATTAAACTTCTTTGATTAGAAACCTAAACCAATTTAGGAAACTTCCTAATTTGAGTATCTATCATAAACCATTTTAAAAGGTTTCATGATCCAAATCATGTGGCCTAAATATTTTAGGAAGGTCCTTATCCACCTTTTAATCTTGTATTATCCATTCACTAATTGTAGAGTTCTAATCATTATTAGAAGTCCTAATTTATTAGTAAATTTATCTTAATTAAAATCTATCCTAATCGGATTAGGATGTCATCAACTCGAGTTGACTTTCAATTTTAATTAAAATTATCTAATCTAATTAGATGTGGATAAATTTAAATCACAATCCCTTAATTTAGGGAGTCCTCATCAAATGAGGAAGATTTAATATTTTTGGATATTTAATATCAATCAATTTAAAATTGATTGATTCCACCAAGGATTCAAACTCCTTAATTTTAGCCATGTATCCCTAACATTTAGGAGTCAATGATCAGCTAAGGAAAGAATCCTTCTTGATCATTGAGTTTCCAATTTCTCTAGCAAACAACCTCTTCCCATAAAGCGGTTGCATCCATGGCAATAGGAGGTGCAGCGTCCATGTGTGGCAGCACCATGCACAACCTTTGTCATGAGTGTCGTTTCACATGTAAAGGACATTCCTTTAATTTAGTTAAGTGTCCAGCCACTCAAAAATTAATTCAAATTCAAAATTTTATCCTTTAATTGAACCTTTCAAATAAAGATAATATTCTGAAATTTTCAGAATTAATTTTGCAAGATTATCTTGCCATTCAAAACCGATTTCCAAGCTATAATTATTCTCTGAACTGTTTTCAAACTTTCAATAATTAATAGCTTAAATCAGCTTGTTTGGTCATGAAAATTTCCAGAACTAATCTTCATTGGACATTTTAATAAGGATAATTTTTCTGGAATTTTTCAGAATTAATTTTCAAGAGTTTCTTGTCAATTAAAACTGAAATTCATGCCAAAACAGTGAGCTGGACAGATTTATATTTGCACAAATTTTCTTGCTCGAAATCAGCATGTTTGACCATGATATTTTCCAGAAATAATCCTTATTGAACATTTTAATAAAGATAATTTTCTTGGAATTTTTCAGAATTAATTTCCAAGACTTTCTTCTTAATTAAAACTGAAATTCATGTCATAACAGTGAGCTGAACTGCTTTCACTCTTTGCTCCAATTTCTTGCTTAAAATCAGCCTATTCAATCATGAACATTTCATGATTTTCCTGTCCACATATCCAGAAATAAATGTGTAACAATTACATATTTTATTTGCTGGAAATTAAGCACAAATAGAAGCAGAATTCTGCACCTAAAACCGTGTGTCTGCTGCCTTGCAAGACAGCCTCCAAAACCGTGCCATATGGTGTCCCTTTTTCTTGTGCTTCCTTAGCACAATGTAAAACACACATTAGTTAAGTCTATATATATGATTCAAATAAGTTAAGATAAGATCAAAGGGGGGACAAAGGTTGCTGGACAGAATTAAATGAAATTGGCAAAGCAGATTTTTTTGGAAAAATTGATTTTAGCAAAATCGCACCAAATCAAAATACAAAACAATTACTTGTTAATCAAGCATCCGTTGAACATGAACAAGCACTCAAATGGCATGAAAGGGGCTCTGATACCACTGTTGGGTGAGGGCTAATCATGCATCAAATGCAAATAAAATGTAGCAGAAATAAATTTAAAAAATTAAATTACGCCTCACCTTCCTAGGATCTCTTGCATGTCAAATTGAGTACAAAATTAAATTAAAATAAAAGTATATGATCATATCACTTTACCTAAATAAACAAAGGTTGATGAATCCTTTGTTAAACCACAAAGTCAGCCTTCAAAAAGCTCAACCACCTCAGCCCGATTGTTGCAAACCAAAGCTGTCCAAGGAATCCTTGTGCAGCCTCTAATGGTGATCCACACCAATGAATGAGAAAATCCTTCTTTAAGGATTGGGAGTGCTATGCCTTGACAATGTGCTAGCAAAGATGAGTTTCATAAACTCATAATCCACATAAAATTGTGGAGTTGAACACACAAAAAAAAATGAAGTGACTGAAAAACTATTTTTCTTCACACAATGAACGGTAAGACAAAAGAATTTCTAATGTGCCGTTCACTCCCTTTCTTTTTTTTCCAGCCGTTTCCACTCTTTTTTTTTTCAGCCGTTTCCACTCTATTTGTTTGGAGGCTATAGCAAGGTATTTATACCTTGGATTAATTTTAAACCCTAATTACAAAACTATTTTGTAATTACCAATTAATTCAATAATTTGAATAAACAATTTAATTAAGTCCTTTAGAAGCCCAATTAACTTAATTGTTTAATTTAATCAATGAGGCCCAATAACTTAATTAAACAATTTAATTAATTAGGTGCTTGAGAAGCTCATAACTTCTAATTTGATTAAGTCCAACTTAATCACCTCTCCCATTTTATTTTCAATATTCATTTTAGGTGTGTGACCCATTAAGCTTCTAACATGTTGGCAATGAACTCAACATATAATTCTTAAGTTAAACTTAGAATTAGATAAATTTAAACTAATTTAAATTTATCATTAATCAAGCTAACTACCTAGAGTTCATAGACCAAGATTGGGATCTAGCAATCCATCATGGCCACCCAAATGTTAGAAGAGTCAAGATGGTTTGACTCAACCTTTCAGTGATCAGCCTTTCAATGTAATTCATTCCCTCATCATATATCTCGGAGATGATAAGAGCATGGTGCAGTGTCTACTCTTCTTGATCTCCATATTCATTCCTAAAGTTTGATCATCAGCTTTATAAAGACTTATGAAACTCCTTCCATAATCTTCAAGTCACCTCGGCCAAGGACTTCAATAAGCTGATATCAACCAAATACAGCTAGGATATGTCCCCTGCATCACTTGGTGTCACAACCCGGTACACCCTTCGAGCCCGTGGAAACCGCCGCAGTGTCCCGGTGACACTCATTTACCCGGAATGTCAACCCGAAACCCGCAAGGCTTTACTATCAGTTTTTCTATTCCCTTGTGAGCAACCATTGTCAAATATCGTGTTCTAAAATATTTTAAGGCGTTTCCAACTTAAAACAAATAAAATGTTAATTTTCGTCTCACAGGGATATTTTGATCATTTTTCTCAAAAATTTTGAAACTGGCTAAAGTGTAATCTACAAGTACAAAACACATAATTCATATGCAAAATGAGTTTAAAAGTCTAAAATCTTCATTTAAAACAAAATTATGGTTATTTGAATATAATAAGAAAATAAAAGAAATATTAAGTAAAATATTATATTTTCTTATAAAACAATATTTATAGAGTTATACGTGAATAATTTTTATAGCGTAAAAGCTAAATAAATTTATACATACTTAAATACAATAAGCCAAAATATTTAATTTAATTTACAACAACAAGAGTGCCCC
>NC_030859.1:14589529-14601129 GCF_000208745.1 Theobroma cacao | reverse complement strand
AAAATGAAGAGAAATGCTTAAGGAAAATAGATTTCAAGCTTAAGTTGAAAAATCCTACCTTTTTCACTTGTTTTCCTTGATTTTCCACACTTTTTCTCTTGAAATTCCTCACCTAGGTTCTGTTTTTCCTTTCTTTCCCTCTCTTCCTTGCTTGGCCGAATATTTGGGGAATAATGGGCTGATTTGTGCTGATTTTTAAGTTAAATAATAAAATATCCTAAGCTTGACACATGGCATTTTCTAATTGGTCCATTTTTAAAATTTTTAAAATTTAAACATTTTATCTCCACCACATGATTAGTCAAGGGTCAAAGATGAAGATAAAGGAAGACCATGTGCTGGAAAAATATCCTGGTGGTGGAAAATTACAATTTTGCCCTTGAGGTGGTAAAATTACCATTTTACCCCTATACTCTAAATTATACCGAAATTAAAATTTTTCACTCCTAAACCTCAAATCATACTCCAATAAGTCAAATTATACTCCAATAAGTCAAATGGGGCCAAAAAAAATTTTCTAAAATTCTCATTTTGTCCCTAGGTGGCAAATGATCATTTTGCCCCTAGATAGTGAAAATTTCGATTTGACTCCAAATTTATCCTCAAACTCCGAATTACCATTTTAAGTCATCCATGGACTGGAAACTCTTAATCTCACCTTAAAATTCCTATTTGATCTAGTTCGAGGATTAAATAAACTTTGTTGTACCTTTAGGTACAATACCGACTTTTGTAAATTTTTCGAGACTCTCCTAACATGCAATCATGCTATCATCACATGTGTCATGAATAGTATTTATAAGGTCGGGCTTTACACTTTGGGTGATGGTTCCTATCTTGACCACTCATTTGCCTTCACATGCTTCATGCTATACCCAAAAGCATCCTGTTTTGGCATCCTTGGTTAGGCGCCCGTAAGGATGAAATCAAAGTATAGCACTCCACACATAAGACAACCTGGTGTCTCAAAGCTAAGGAGTATTTACACAACTGACACATCAAAAGTATTGCATAGACACTTGAGTGAAATACTAAATGCACTTCTCATGGCGGGTCATGTTCAATGAACTTGCTCTCTTAGGCAAGCACCTACATTCTAATTCTAAGTATCTCTATACTTCAACCTATGAGATCGATTACTTACTTCTCAAGTAAAAAACATAAAATGTACCAGTCTCTAAGTATCATTAATGTCCAGTCTCAATGATACATTGACCAGGAATATTTTGAGATTACGCTTTGATGCATAAGGATCTCATAACTGCAACCCATTACAGTTCCCTTACAAGGCATATTAATCTCATGGACTTCATCCAATTAGACTTATAACTTGTTATAATTGATGTCCTAGTGATGAAGGAAAACCTTTAACCATTCAACATGAATGATGTTGTTGCATGATTAGAATCAAGCCGTAACCAATCTTAATTGGCTACAGAGCTCATCCCAATACTTGCTAAGGTATTTTTGCTGATGTGGCGATGTGGGATAAAGGCACCTAGCATGTTAATAAGCTGCCATGCTAACGTGGCAATGCCACATCAACATTGAGATTTGGGTTGCTGATATGGCATCGCCATGAAATTAACACTTCACTTTCTTATTTTTCAAAAAGGTTCGAATCCAAAACCTCTTGTAAGAATATTAAACTATTTACCATCATGTCTAAAGCCTTACTTTTAATAATTTTTACTTTTTTGTTTCTTATTTTTTTCCTAAAATTACGTTATTTTAATGCGTTCTTACATTACTCAAATCCCAAACTATAAAACTCTAATTATAGAAGAGAGAGAAAAAAAAGGAGCTAGAAAAAGAGAAGGGAAGGAAAAAAATGAGAAAAGTGTTATGAATATTTTTGTGAATATCCATTTATTCAATCTATATCTAGATTTGATGTAAATTAGATTGGATTAGAATTTAATCCATCTAATCTCTAAGTGTTATCTTCATCTTGTAAATTCTATCAAGATAAGGGGGTTATTTGCCTATAAATAGGCTCCCTCAGTTCATTTGTAAACACACACTTCAATAAGATCTCTTTTTTCCCCTTAAATACTTTCTTTCTTCTCTTTAATTATTCTTTCAAGTTATCTTTATTTGTTCTTTTAAGTTCTTTTTCATAACACGTTCTCAGCACGATTCTCTGATCTCTCAAGTTTTGGAATTATTTTGTTTGCATCATCTTCAAGCTTCAAAAGGATCTCAACGATTCAGTTTTGATTTATAGTTTTAGCAAATCAAGTAAGTGCTACTATTATTTTATTTTCATCATCTCCAAGCTTTGAAAGAATTTCAATGGTTGATCTTTAATTATTTTGGTTGTAATAAATCAAGTAAGCGACTTGATATCTTTTGAATATTTTCATTCTCTAAAAATCAACTTTAATATAAATTTTACTATCATATAATATATATTAAATTCTGTCCCTTGATTGGAAAGTGAATTTGCTATTATATAGCTATTAATGAAAAATCATAATGTCCATTCCCTGAAGTGAATGTGACAAACGAGCTACTAATAAAAAAAATTATAAATTTGTCCATTCCCTGAAGTGAATGCGACATCATTTAATAATTATGGTCATGGTCATCTTCATGAATCCATCTATTCCCTGAAGTGATGTCACATCATTTAATAATTATGATCATGGATATGAAAGAAGTGGATAATAATTTTACCATCAGAATCTAAGAATAATTTTACCATCAGAAGTGGATGGATAATTTTGCCAACATAAGTGGATGGATAATTTCAACCCACCAGAAGTGGATGGATAATTTCAACCCACTAGATGTGTATGGATAATTTCAACCCGCCAGATGTTGATAGATAATTTCAACCCACCAGATGTGGATGAATACTTTCAACCCACTAGAAGTGGATGAATACTTTTAACCCACCAAAAGTGGATGAATAATGAAAATACAAAAATAGAAGAAAAAAAAAGAGAGGAATATAGAAAACATATTGTCATTGATGAGGCATGAAAAATCATTGGTCACGTACCTGTTGTACGTCTTAAATTTTATCAAGTATCACTGAAAATTAAAATATCTTGTGATGATTTTAATTATGATCAAGTTGACATAGCACGTCAAGATATTTGTTGTCAAACCCTATTATATACAATAATTACAACATCATTTATATGCTCAATAGAATGTTTGCATATTTAAGAAGTTTGAGAAATCGTTAAAAGACGATATTACCCCTAATGGTACCATTGAGTCGATTAAGCCTCGAACTAGTTTAAATAGGAATTTTAAGGTGAAATTAAGAGTTTCACAGTTCAGAGATGACTCAAAATGGTAATTCGGAGTTCGAGGTCCGATTTGGAGTCAATCCGAAAAATTGACCGGTTAGGGGCAAAATGGTCATTTTGCAATTTGAGGACAAAATGAGAATTTTTAGAAAAGATTTTCTTAGCCCCATTTGACGTGTTTGAGTATGATATGAGTATTGAAGTACAATTGGAAGATTTAGCAGTGAAAAATATGAGTTTCTGGTATTTTTAAAGTATAGGGGCAAAATGGTAATTTTGCCACTCGGAATCGAAAATTTAATTTTTGACAAGATTTTGATCAAATTTAATTATTTGAAGTGTGAAATGAGTATGAGGAGTGAAAATTATGCATTATGATAAATTTTCAATTTTTGGGGTAAAAATGTAATTTTTGCAAAGTTCGGAGGTAAAAGTGTAATTTTGAAAAATTTGCTTTACCAAAACTTTGAAAAAATCTGAAAATTTCACTTAAGACTTGGATAAGTCAAAAGGAATGAGTGGTGGAAAAAGTAGGACAAGTGGATGGCTAGAAAAAAAATGAATTAATAAAATATTCAAAATATGAATAAAATAATATTATTTTATTAAACTAATAAAAAGGCATAAAAAAATCAGCTCATAACCCATTATTCTTCTTCAACATTCGGCCAAGCAAGAAATAAGAGAGAGAAAGGAGAAAATAAAACCCTAGCCAAGAAATTTAAAGAGAAAATTGGTGGAAATTCAAAAATCAAGTGAAAAAAAAGGTAATATTTCTTAAATTTGTCTTGCGCTTTACCTTTCCCATGCATTTTCCATCATTTTTCATGGTTGAATCATGTGATTTGAGGATGATTTCAATTCTGGTCATATGGGTTTAGAGAGAGAAAGTTGTTAGATAAATTTGATTTTGAGCTATGTTAGTGTTTAGTGTTAGTTTAGCATGTTTATGAGTAAAACAACAAGAAAAATATTTATCTTCTCCATGAATTTCCCTAGGCCGAATCTAGCCAATGGTATGTGAGGATGAGGTTGACTTTATTTTAAGAGAATTGGGTGGAAAAATGATGAATTATGAGGTTGGAAATTAAATGGGAATTTTCGGTGCAATAAATTGAAATTTTTACCCACTAGGGGTAAAAGCGTAATTTATAGTCCGGACTGATAAATTGGACCAAATTCACAGTCATTGAGGTATTGTGGATATAATTGGATAATTGAAATTGAAATGGATGGAATTGGAGTTGAATTGGGGATTTTAGGAATTTACACCGTGTATAGGCGAGTTAGGTCGGACACCGCAATTAAGCGATTGTCTAGACATTTCAAATCCTATCTAGTGCATACGCATGGATAAGAGCCTGAAATAATTTATGATAAATTGACACAATTTATTGAATTTTGTGTCATGGATTATGGATAGGTGGTGAGTCAATTGTTTTGGGTAAGAGACTACACCCGAGGGCGGAGGATAGGAGTATTTCTACTCCTAATACTGTGAGTAAACTTATTATCATTTAATTTATCTAAGGTAGTTTTTATGAAATTTTATAAATTTTATGAAAAATGGATTTAAAAAGGATAAATTTCGTGTTTTATAAATAAATGTGTTTTTATAAAATGGTTTTATAAATTGTTTGAAATTAATGATGAATGTTATTTTTTTTAAATAGAGTACATGGAGACTGTGGTTGTTAAGTATGAATTGTATTTTTAATTCAAATGGCTTATGATAGTGTGAGCATGCTTGGCTGGTTTATTGTATTGAAATTACATGAATTGTGGTTTGCCGTGCAAATTAGTTATTATAAAAAAATTACCTTGTTATGCTGTTAAACTATTTTATGATTATGGTGGGGTTGACCTACACTACAGTGGCGGGTTTCCGTGGACCATCCTATTAGAGGGGCTCGGTAAACCCAGCTAATTTATTCTACCTCTGTGGGAGAGACGCGTAGGGTAACTCTTGTGCAGGGGTTTGAGTCCACTTCACGCTTTACCACCACGTAAAAGTGAGATTCAGCCAACGTCAAGGGATGACTGTTTTATATGAATAAGTCATTTTAACAGCTTTGGCGAACTCGAGTGGATACTTTGATGACGATCAAGTATCCCCGAGGATGAGTTTTGGCATGAGCCAAATTTTATGAGAAACATAAGCCTTGAAAATCGTTTTAATTGAATTATAATTGTTTTCATGGGATGGAATAAATTTCTAAGTTATGAAATGCATATTGGGATGAGATATTTTATTGTCTCTATTTACTCGGCTTTAGATACTTTAGATGGTATCTGTTTACTCACTAGGATTATGTAATCATAATCTCACCCTTTTCCTATCCATTTTTCAAGCTCAGGACAGTTTGTTGATAGTTGATTAAGACGAGAATTAATCTCGGAGTTGCATCCTAGAAAGTAAGGGTTCGTAGCCCTACATCTTCTTGTCAGTTGGGGGCTCACATGTCACTGTAAAAGTAATTTTATTCTTTAGTTATTTGATTTAAAGTATGTATGAATATATTTAGCTTTTATACCATATTTTTGGCGAGTTTCGGTATTTTGAAGAAAAATGACGAAAATACCCCTATGAGCTAGAAAGTAATATTTTATTGTTTTGATTTGGAAATGACTTATAATTTCTTGAAATGTGAGATTTAATAATTGTCGCTCACCGGGGAGATGCGGAAGCTGATGCTAAGCCTTGCGGGGTTTCGATCGACATTCGGAATAATGAGTGCCTATCGGGATGTCGCAACGGTTGTCACGGGCTCGATGGGAGTTCCGGGTCGTGACATTTGTCCATCTTGAAAGAGGAATTGATTACATGATTGGTAATAAAATATCTATTATTGATTTTCTTGTCCTGAAAAAGGAATTGATCATTCGATTGGTAATAGAAATATCTGAGAATGAACTTAATAGTAATTGCTATATTTAGTATAACTATATTATGAAGATGTTTTACGATGTTTAAATGATATGTTCTTATTATATGTTTAAATTCTATATTTAATATTCTTTTATGTTAACTTGTAAGTTTCTTATTGTATATATTTATGGATATTCATATTGTTGGATCTAAGGTCTATGATGTAAATATATGTCTAGTAGACATTGCTATAACACACACTATATTTAAAAATAAGAAATTTTTTCCTACTTGACAAAAAAAAATCAATGTCAATTCAATATCTGGTAGTACAAGATTAATTGAAGGCTCTAGAAGAGCTAATATTTTACTACCTTGAGGAATAAAGTAATAGAGGATGTATGATTTTCTATTAAGTCTCAAAGATGTTTATTAAGTTTTAAAGATATTCGTCTGAATAGATGTCATATTGAGACAACGAATGAAAGAGACACTTAATACCTCTATATTACATCTGTTATCTCAAGTAGAAAGTGTGTGTTAAAAAAAAATTACTCACTCTGTTCTTAGAATTAAACTATACAAATATTAGAATAATTGAAACTCATAGTAAACCAGAAGTTTACTAATGATTTTGATGTTTAGCATGACCAGTTGGACCATCCCGGATCAATAATGATGCAAAAGAAAATGATTGAAAATTTATATGATCATTCATTGAAAAATCAGAAGATTTTTCAATCTAATGAATTTTATGTGTTGCTTGCTCTGAAGGCAAATAAATTATAAGGCTATCACCAGCTAAAGTTGAGACTGAATTTCCTACGTTTTTTAATAATATTCAAGGTTATATGTGGATTGATACATCCACCATGTGAACCATTTATATATTTTACAGCTTTAATCGATGCATCGACTAGATGGTCACATGTGTGCTTATTATAGCTTGCAATTTGGCATTTGCAACCATTCATTTGCAAGCAGATTTTCTTGGTTATGTAATTAAGATTATTTGTCTTGACAATGCTAGTGGATTTATATCTCAAGCCTTTAATATTGCATATTAGTTGGAATAACTATTGAACAGCCTGTTGCTTATGCTTATACACAAATGGTTTAGGAGAATTATTTATTAAATGCTTCCAACTTATTGCAAGCTTATGAAATTCAAACTCCCAATGTTGACTTAAGGGTATGCCATTTTGGATGCAGCAGCATTTGTATGCATCAGGCCAAACGAGTTATTATAAATTCTGCCTATACAATTGGTTTATGGTCAAGAACCAAATATTTCCCATCTAAGAATTTTTTTGATGTGCGGTATATGTTTCAATTGTCCCACCACAACGCACAAATATGGGTCCTCAAAGGAGGTTAGGAATATATGTTGGATACAAATCTCCATTTGTAATTAAATATTTAGAACTATCGATAGGAGATTTATTTATGACAAAGTTTGTCAATTGTTATTTTGATAAAACAATTTTTTCAACATTAAGGGGAGAAAATAAGCAGTTGAAAGAGGAAATTTCTTAGAGGAAATTATCATTATCTAGTTTTGATCCTCACACAAAGTAATATGAACTTGAAGTTTAAAAGATAATTACTTTGCAAAATATAGTAAATCAGTTGTCAGACGTATTTACTGACCTAAAGGGAATAACTATATCTTATATACCAGCTGCGAATGCTCTTATTAGCATTGATGTCCCTGTAGGACAAGGCACGCCAGAAGCATGGAAATCAATCGGTTCTAAAAATAAAATCCTTGAAAAAGAAAAGGAGCAAATATTTAAGATGGTTAGAAAGAGGAAGTAGAAACTCTAGAAGAGATCCCTGATATAATTGAGAAAAATTTCAAAAGAAATTCAAGTACCTGAAATCAGTGAAAATAAAGATATCACAATAAATTATGTCATGATGGGAAAAGATGGAACCGGTAAATAAACGTCGACAAAATTTTGTATAGAGCTCAATATTATGAAAGAAAAACGAGAATCTTGAACTTATATTTATTGAAGAATGTAGACATATAAATGATTGGCCAATGTGGAAAGACGCAATCAAAATGGAATTGAATTCAATTGCAAAATGTGAAGTTTTTGGACCTGCAGTCCGTATGTCACGACCCGGAACTCCCCATCGAGCCCGTGACAATCATCGCGAAGCCTCGACAAACATTCTTCACCCCGAATATCGATCAAAACCTCACAAGGCTCTCGTATCAGCTTTCGCACTTCCCCGGTGAGCAATAGTTATCAAATATCAATATGAAGGATTACAAATCATTTCCAAATCATAACATAACATATTATTTTTTTTTTGGCTCACAAGGGCATTTTCATCATTTTTGTCAAAAACCTCAAAACTTGCTAAAAATGTAGTAGGTTAGCCGAAAATATATATATTTAATGATTTAAAAACAAATTAAGTATCTAAAACGTTCATTTGAAGTGAAAATTTGACCATTTGAATATAATAAAAATATTCAATAAAATAAACTATTTTCTTGTAAAATAATTTTCATAAAACTATCGGTACATAATTCTTATAGCGTAAAAGTTAATTATATTCATATATACTATAAAGCAAATAACCAAAGCATAAAATTTCTTTTACAGTGACACGTGGGCCCACCTCTAACCAAAATGCATCGAAAGCTGAAAACCTACAGCTTTTACCGATTCGAGTCCAAATGAAAGTCCTTGTCGAAGTCAGCTAACTATGGAATTCCTCGAGCCTGAAATGTGAGGAAATAAGGGTGGTGAGATTATAAAATCCCAGTGAGTAAACAGATACCATCTAAACTATCTAAAGTTGAGTAAATTGAGACAATTAAAATAAATCATCATACTGTGATTTCATTACCTTTCAACTCATTTCAACCAAATAAAATCAATCCATAAAAATCGAGTAATCAACTTGGCTTATGAATTTCTTAAAACTTTGGCTCGTGCCAAAACTCATACTCGGTGATACCTTGAGCAGGGCATCCAACCGCGTCCGCCAAGGCTGTTAAAATTTTTGTATACACTTAAAATATATTTTGAGTTTGAGAAAAATACAGCCGTTCCTTGGCGTTGGCTGAGTTCCCCTTCATGTGGTGGTTTGGTGTGAAGTGAACCCTAAGTTTTACTCAAGGAGATACCCTACGCACCTCTTCGTTCAAGGTAAGAATATAATGGAGTTTAACGTGCCCCTCTAATAGGCTGGTCCACGGAACCCCCTCTGCAGTGAATAATTAATATATAATCCACCAATCAATAAAATTCATTCTAGCATGACATGGCAATTTATCGCAGCCTAGCCTCTCAAGGCTGAATACACAGTATAAATAATTCTAACACTAAAATTAGTTTAGTCATTCATGCTCATTTATTGTCATAAGCCATTCAATTCAAAACCATAAATTTGCAACACAAGCAGACAGTCTCCAATTACTCTATTTCAAAACCAATATTCAATTTTTCAGAAAATTTATAAAATCACAATTTCTCTTAAAACATAGCAATTTACCATTTAAACTCATTTTCCATAAAATCACACAATTGTATAAAACTTCTTTAGATAATTAAGACGATAATAAGTTCACTCACAGTTCTAGGAGTCGATATACTCCTAATCCCAATCTCCAAGCACAATTTCTGTACTTTAACCAGTGTACTTTGCTCACCACCTATCCACAATGTACAATACATAATTCATCACATCAATGCTTGATCATTATAAAATCAATTCAGGCTTGGTATATATACATGATATGATATACAACTTATCAGACTACCATTTAAATGCGGTGCTGACCTAATTCGGCCTATTATCTCCAAATCAAGTCTTCTCACTTTCTACACTCCAATTATACTTAAATTACCTTAGTGACTGTGAATGAGATTCAATTTATCAGTCTCGGTAGCAAATTACTAAAGCACCCTTAGTGGGAAAAAATTCGTATTTTTGCTCCGAAAATTTCCATTATTTTTCTAGGCTCATAATTCATCATTATTCATCATAATTCCTCAAATAGACATCAAGATTATCAGCCAATATTCCCCTAGAAAATTCGGCCAATAATGGAAATGGAGGAAAATAAATTCTTTTCTTATTGTTTTATTCCTAAATATGCTAAACTAACTTAAAACACTAACATAACTTAAAATCAAATTAATCTAACAATTTTCTCTCTCCTAACCCATTTTTCAGAATTGAATTCATCATAATAACTCAATATTCAACCATCAAAATCAAGAACAAAAGCATGAGTAAGCTAGGTATCAAGGAGAACTAAAGAAATTCTAACTTACCTAGCTTGTTTCCTTGATTTTTTCACTTTTTCTTTGGATTTTCACCTAGGTTTTCTTGTTTTTCCCTTTGTTCTTCCTCTCTTTCTCTCTCTTCCTTGCTTGGCTGGCCATATGAAGAAAATGGGCTGATTTTATGCCTTTTTATAAAGAAAAAATAAAATAATAAAGGTATGACACATGGCATTTTCTTATTGGTCCATTTTTAAAATTTTAAAATTTTAATCCTTTTTATCTCCACCACGCAATTAGTCAATGGTCAAAATGAGGATAAAGGAAGACCATATGCTGGAAAAATGTCCTGGTGGTGGAAAATTATAATTTTGCCCTTGGGATGGCAAAATTACCATTTTACCCTTTTACTCTAAATTATACCGAAATTAAAATTTTTCACTTCTAAACCTCAAATCTTACTCCAATAAGTTAAATTATACTCCAATAAGTTAAATGGGGCCAAAAAAATCTTTTCTAAAATTTCCATTTCGTCCCCAGGTGGCAAATGACCATTTTGCCCCTGGATAGCGAAAATTTCGATTTGACTCCAAATTGATCCTCGAACTCCGAATCACCATATTAAACCATTCTGAGACTTTAAAATTCTTAATTTCATCATAAATTCTCTATTTGATCTAGTTCGAGGCTTAAATCAACTTTGTTGTACCTCTAGGTACAATACCGACTTTTGTAAATTTTTTCAAGACTCTCCTAGCATGCGAACATGCTATCCATCACATGTATGTCATGACAAATATTTTTATAGCGTCGGGCTTGTCATCTTCTCCCCCACTTGGATCAACCATATGATCCTTCTTCTTGACTGATTTCGACATCCGGCTAAATATTAATATCTTAATTTTATTTTATTAATAAAATATTATTTTATTCTAAAAATCTTATCTTGTCTCCTTGGTACCCAAAATACCTTATTATGCCTCACTTGACTTCCAAATCACCTTTTATCTCACAAAATCTTCTCCGATAAAATTATTATTATTTTATTATTATTTTCTCACTTGCTAAATATTTTGTCCTAAACTACTCCTTTCGTCTTTTATCACTTCTAAACATTTTAATTGACCTCAATTTGCATTCGATCAACTTTATTTATCACCATATCAAAGTATGGGGTATTTCAATCTCCCACACTTAAATAGAATTCGTCCCTGAATT
>NC_030859.1:14583892-14587604 GCF_000208745.1 Theobroma cacao | reverse complement strand
CATCTCATGTCATCTTTTGACTTTTATCAACATTCATAAAATTCCACCTCAAAACATCCTTTCCATACAATGTAATAAATTCATGATACATATACCACTCCACACATAAGTTGCTTACTATCTACAACTTTCCTCAAATTTATTGTCATCCATATCCAATTATCTTCTTTGTCTTATACTCTAATAATTTTATTGACTTCCGGTATAATTAACTATGAAAACAGCCCAGCTTTCTCCTCACTTTATTCTCGTAATCCTTACTGAATCAAAATTTTATATTCCCTATATTCCATAATTTAACTTCATTGGGGTATATTTGTGCCCAATTATTACCTCATAGTATCATGGCATCACTGAGTAATCCCTTTCATGCTTAAATTACAATCATCAACTTAATCATGTTACCCATTTCGAATGTCATTTATAACCTTATTGCTTCCTTCTATAACCTTCCTCAATAATTATATTACAAATTTAGCTCTGTTATACTAAAAGATTCCCATACATATCTAATTATTTAAACAGCTATTTTACATTTCATTCGAGTCATACAAAATAAAAGCCACTCCTAACTCCTTTATATAGGTAACTACCACATTTTCCCTTAAACGACACTTGCCTAGATTTATGATAATACAACTTCAACTAAAGTATTAAACATCTTTATGTTCTTCATTGTCTTGATCTGGGCACATCAATGGATCCTCTTCCTCCTGAGATTTTCTCCTTTGTTCTTCAATCCAGGCTTGTTGCATTCTCCTACGTTCCTCATCATTTATCGGTGCAGCATTTCTTCCACAACCAGGAGGAAAATGTCGTACAACGTTCACCCCCTACGGGATTTACTTACCACTGTTACTTTCTCTTTATTCTTTTCTGGTTGTTCCCTTACATTTCTCCCACAACCTAGTGGAAAGTGTCGAACTACTGTCACGCTCTTCTTAGAACGAATACCTCCTTCGGCTATCCTTAATTTCCCCCTTTCTTTAGCATATTCCTTAGATTCTCTCAAAAGGGAACTTCTTATGCTTACATTAATATTATTACTATCTGCACTTTTTGGACTACTCGGTTCGGGCTGCCATCGGCTCCTAGCAGTAGAATCTAGTGATCCCTCGCTAATACTATGAGAGGCGTCGGGACTACCATCTCTCCTAGACATGGTGTGTGTGTCACCAGCGCACCTCAAAACCTATAAGCAACCAAGTAGTAATTACTTAATCATTCATGTATCCCAAAAATAGGTAGGTTTCTATATGTAGATGCATGCATTCTATTCAATCTAACCTAACTTAACTTATCTTAACTTAACTGGACTTGGGGTCACGCAGTGTTAGTGTGAATTTCTTAAAACAACCTTAAAATCAAAAACTTTAAATTTCAAAGCTTTAAAACTAAAATCTTTGATCTTTAAACCATGCTTTGATACCAATCTAAATTGTCATGACCCGGAACTCCCCATCGAGCCCGTGACAATCGTCGCGAAGCCTCCACAAACATTCTTCACCCTGAATATCGATCGAAACCTCGCAAGGCTCTCGTATCAGCTTTCACACTTTCCCGGTGAGCAATAGTTATCAAATATCAAAATACGAAGGATTACAAATCATTTCCAAATCATAACATAACATATTGTTTTTTTTTTTTGGCTCACAGGGGCATTTTCGTTATTTTTGTCAAAAACCTCAAAACTTGCTAAAAATGTAGTAGGTAAGCTGAAAATATATATATATATATATATATTTAATGATTTAAAAATAAATTAATTATCTAAAACGTTTATTTGAAGTGAAAATTTGACCATTTGGATATAATAAAAATATTCAATAAAATAAACTATTTTCTTGTAAAATAATTTTCATAAAACTATCGGTACATAATTCTTATAGCGTAAAAGTTAATTATATTCATATATACTATAAAGCAAATAACCAAAGCATAAAATTTCTTTTACAGTGACACATGGGCCCACCTCTAACCAAAATGCATCGAAAGCTGGAAACCTACAGCTTTTACCGATTCTAGTCCAAATGAAAATCCTTGTCAAAGTCAGCTAACTATGGAATTCCCCGAGCCTGAAATGTGAGGAAATGAGGGTGGTGAGATTATAAAATCCCAGTGAGTAAACAGATACCATCTAAACTATCTAAAGTCGAGTAAATGGAGACAATTAAAATAAATCATCATACTGTGATTTCATTACCTTTCAACTCATTTAACCAAATAAAATCAATCCATAAAAATCGAGTAATCAACTTGGCTTATGAATTTTTTAAAACTTTGGCTCGTGCCAAAACTCATACTCGGTGATACCTTGCGCAGGACATCCAACCGAGTCCGCCAAGGCTGTTAAAATTTTTATATACACTTAAAATATATTTTTAGTTTGAGAAAAATACAGTTGTTCCTTAGCGTTGGCTGAGTTCCCCTTCACGTGGTGGTTTGCCGTGAAGTGAACCCTAAGCTTTACCCCAGGAGATACCCTATGTGCCTCTCCGTTCGAGGTAAGAATATAATGGAGTTTACCGTGCCCCTCTAATAGGATGGTCCACGAAACCTCCTATGCAGTGAATAATTAATATATAATCCACCAATCAATAAAATTCATTCTAGCATGACATGGCAATTTATCGCAACCTAGCCTCTCAAGGCTGAATATATAGTATAGATAATTCTAACACCAAAATTAGTTTGGCCATTCATGCTCATTTATTGTCATAATCCATTCAATTCAAAACCATAAATTTACAACACAAGCAAGCAGTCTCCAATTACTCTATTTCAAAACCAGTATTCAATTTTTCAAAAAATTTATAAAATCATTTTATAAAATCACAATTTCTCTTAAAACATAGCTATTTACCATTTAAACCCATTTTCCATAAAATCACACAATTGTATAAAACTAATCTAGATAATTAAGACGATAATAAGTTCACTCACAGTTCTAGGAGTTGATATACTCCTAATCCCAGTCTCTAAGCACAATTTCTGTACTTTTACCAGTGTACTTTGCTCACCACTTATCCACAATGTATAATACATAATTCATCACATCAATGCTTGATCATTATAAAATCAATTCAAGCTCGGTATATATACATGATATGATATACAACTTATCAGACCACCGTTTAAATGCGGTGCTGACCTAATTTGGCCTATTATCTCCAATCTAACTCCAAATCAATTCTTCTCACTTTCTACACTCCAATTATACTTAAATTACCTTAGTGACTGTGAATAAGATTCAATTTATCAGTCCCGATAGCAAATTACGAAAATACCCCTAGTGGGTAAAAAATCATATTTCTGCTCCGAAAATTCCCATTATTTTTCCAAGCTCATAATTCATCATTCTTCATCATAATTCCTCAAATAGACATCAAGATTATCAGCCAATATTCCCCTAGAAAATTCGGCCAATAATGGAAATTGAGGAAAATAAATTCTTTTCTTGTTGTTTTATTCCTAAATATGCTAAACTAACTTAAAACACTAACATAACTTAAAATCAAATTAATCTAACAATTTTCTCTCTCCTAACCCATTTTTCAGAATTGAATTCATCATAATAACTCAATATTCAACCATCAAAATCAAGAACAAAAGCATGGGTAAGCTAGGTATCAAGGAGAACTAAAGAAATTCTAACTTACCTAGCTTGTTTCCTTAATTTTTTCACTTTTTTCTTTGGTATTTTCACCTTAGG
>NC_030859.1:14544854-14582981 GCF_000208745.1 Theobroma cacao | reverse complement strand
ATTTTATCCTAAACTACTCCTTTCGTCTTTTATCACTTCTAAACATTTTAATTGACCTCAATTTGCATTCGATCAACTTTATTTATCACCATATCAAAGTATGGGCTATTTCACCGTACGCCAAATGGTGTAAAACCAGTGAGATATAAATAAGTATTTGTGTGAATACGAAATGAGAAAAATGAGATTATGAGATATAAAGCACGGCTTATCACACAATGTTTTACCCAAAGATTTGGTATTAAATATGAAAAGAGATATATTTTTTGTGGTGGATACAATTACAATTCTATATTAACTAGTCTGGCATAAATGAGAAAATGAAAATACGTCTAATGAGTATAGCTACAGCTTATTCATATGGCTCATTTGATATCGATATCTATATGAAAAGCCTTGAAGGATTTAAGTTGCCCGAAGCATAAAATTTGAACTATTGAGAAATTTACTTGATTAAATTATTAAAATCTTTATATGGATTAAAGCAATCCAGACACATGTGGTATAATCGCCTTAGTGCAAATTTGTAATAATCCTATATGCCCATGTATTTTATAAAAAGGGTTTAGATATGAATTTATTATAATTGTTGTTTATATTGATGGCTTGAACATTATTGGAACTTTTGAAGAGTTATTAAAAGCCGTAGATTATTTAAAGAGAGAATCTGAGATGAAAGATCATGGAAAAACAAAGTTTTGTTTGAGTCTTTAGATTAAACACTTGACAAATGGAATATTTGTCCATTAATCTAATTTTATAGCAAAAAGTGCTAAAACGATTTTATATGGAGAAAGCATATCCATTGAGTTCACCAATGGTTGTAAGGTCATTAAATGTGCAAAAAGATATTTTTCAACCTCGTGAGGATAATAAAGAACTTCATGGTCCTGAAGTACCATATCTTATTGAAATTGGAGCATTAATGTATCTTGCTAGCAATACATGACTTGATAAAGCAATTGCTGTGAATTTATTAGCAAGATATAGTTCTTTTCAACTCGAAGAAATTAGAATGGAATTAAATATATACTTTGATATCTCCGAGGAACAATGGATATGGCTTATATAATTTAAATGCATCAAAATAAAATTTAATTAGTTATGCAGATGCAAAATATTCATCTGATCCACACAAAGCTTGATTCCAGACAGGTTATTTGTTCACATATGGAGGTATGGCTATTTTATGGCATTTTATAAAACAAACTATAGTTGCTACTTCTTCTAGCCATGCAAAAATTTTAGCAACTCATGAGCAAGTTATGAATGCGTTTGGTTAAGTTCTGTAACATAACATATTCGAGAAACGTGTGGCATGTCAACCAAGAAGAAAATTGCAACAACATTATATGAGGATAATACTGCTTGCATAGCACAGTTAAAGGAAAGATATATTAAAGGCGATCGAACAAAACACATAGTTCGCCAAAATTCTTTACTCATGATCTCCAAGAAAAGGGTGAAATTATTGTTCAACATATTCAGTCAAGTGACAATCTAGCAGATTTGTTCACCAAAGCCCTTCTTATTGCAACATTTGAAAAGTTGGAATGTATCATTTTAAAGATCTCTATAATGTAGTCATTAGGGAGAGTAAAATACGCACTGTACTATTTTCCTTTATCAAGGTTTTTCCCACTAGGTTTTTCTTGATAAGGTTTTTAATGAGGCAGTATTTCATAAGCGTATTCTTGAAAAGAATTATGTACACTTTTTCCTTCACTCGGATTTTTTCCCATGAGGTTTTTTCCTTGTAAGGTTTTAACGAGGCATATTCTTAATACAATGGATATTCAAGGGGGAGTGTTATGAATATTTTTGTGAATATCCATTTATTCTATCTATATCTAGATTTGATGTAAATTACATTGGATTAGAATTTAATCCATCTAATCTCTAAGTGTTATCTTCATCTTGTAAATTCTATCAAGATAAGAGGGTTATTTGCCTATAAATAGGCTCCCTCAGTTCATTTGTAAACACACTTCAATAAGATCTCTTTTCTCCCTCTAAATACTTTCTTTCTTCTCTTTAATTATTCTTTCAAGTTATCTTTATTTGTTCTTTTAAGTTATTTTTCATAACAAAAAGATGTTTTTATAGCTAGAGATTTGGGTAGTGTAAGAAGGCTCAAAAACAACATGGGTTTAAGAAAGAAAAAGAGAAAAAACAAAAACAAAAATAAAAATTAACAAAAGTAAGGCTTTAGGTATTATGGTGTTTTTGCTAGAAGTCCTGGTTTGAACCTTAACAAGAGCATATCATATTTTGGAGAAAAGGAGAGTGACGTGTCAATCTCTTGGCAAGCCATGTGGTAGCCTATTAACATGCCACATGGCTCCAACATGCTTAAAAAGATGACGTGGCAGTGCCACATCAACATGCCATTATCCCACATCACCACGTCAGCAAAAATGTACCACGTCAGTGCTGACGTGGTACTAATGTCATTATATTTAACAGTTAAATTGGATACTATTAGAGAAGAGATTAAATTAGAGCAATTTTCAAAATTGAGGGACAAAATTGTTTCAAATTGGAGTAGAGACATGGATACTGGGATCTCCCAAGTATTTTGACCGTATCAAATTATATAAATCCTATATATATAAACATGCATAAATGTGAAAATATATCTCAAGGATGAAATTTACAATTTACAAATGACATCATATTCCAATAATTATTCTTAATTTATTACATTAAGTTAACAGTGCACTGACTTAATCTTTGCCTTTAGGAGAAACATTGGAAACGATAAAAAAAGGGGTAGATTGACTAATTAGTTTTGTGGGAATAAGTCATAAAAACAGAGGTTTTTTTTTTCTTCTTTAAAAGATTGCTACCTATCCATGGAGGATATGATACATAAAAACAGAGGTTATTCCTCTTTAAATTGCACTTGCAAAATTGCCAATTGGTTAACAGAGAGAATTAGTAATAGTCAGCAGAAGATAGAGAACAACCATTCCTGATATCCCCACACATATACCTGGTTATCAGGAAAATCTAATCCCAACAAGGTCCTTGCCATGTTCCAAGAACAGTTCCTCAAAGACAGTTGGAAATATTTTTCAGCTGCAACATAAATGATTTTACATCTCACGTAATTACCGTAATCCAATCAGTTCCTACAAAATGCAGCCTAAAATGCATTGGAAATTCGGAGAAAAAGGGAGGGGATGAAGTGCTGTGCTATCTCTTTTTGTTTATATACTATATAGTTTTTGATGACCTAGTACTACTAGCAACAATATACACAAAGGAATGATACTACAAAAGAAAAGCTAAGGCAAACGAACGTTTTCTTCCTCTTCAATCTCATTATCATCTCCTTGAGTTGAGCACAAAGGAGATGAAGGTAAAGAAGAAACAGCAGAAGAATAACTAGTGGAATCAGAACAAGAAGTAGCATTGAGACCAACAAGCAGATCGATAAAGGCACCGATTATGAATCCATGATTGGTCTTGCCATTCACCTTCAAATACCACCCCAACAATTCTTCCAAGATCTCCCAATCTTTCAGCCCATGCGTCTCCACCATCTCTTCCATGGACTTCCTAAAGTCAACATACGGATCAGCGGACTCCATGGCTAGAACTACACTTTCTTTGAATGGAAGCCCTCCGGTTTTGGCCTCTTCCAAGATCGAACTAGTGTCACTACCAGGCTCGAAGAACAGCCTCTCTGATCGCGCCCCTCGTACAACCATCTCCAATGACTCCCCATCGAACTCCTGATCTGACTCTGTGGAAAAGCTTGCCGACTCCGGAGACTTTGTGAACCATGACTCCGGCGTTTCAACCCCGTCGATGGGTTCAAAGAACACTGAGTTGACAGTCTTGAACACATCATCTCCTGCTCGGAAGGAAAGGGTCTTGGGGTGCTTGCATGAGGGCCATTGCCAAGGCTCCCTTGCTTCTTTGTGCTTGAATAGAGCAGGGAGCTTCATTTTCTTGCCCATTAAAATGGGTTTTCTTTTCTTTTTCTTGGTTTGGTTTGTGAGTAGCTGTGCTTTTGAGGTTGGGGCATTAATGGGAGCCGATAGAGTTGAAGGACTGAGTTTTAGAGGAGAGGTGAGAAGATGAAAGGGGAGATGGAAAGGAAATGGTTTGCAGGTAGGACCTATCATGTGTGTATTAAATATTCATGTTTGTAGAATTCAATAGCATTTAATGTCCACCCTCAGAATAACAAAATATAACAGTATTTTTGTCAACTTCAGTTTTATATTTTGTTCAACTCATTTTTTATGCTAATTATAAAAATAACTGATAATTTATATACTTTAGCTGTTTCCTTTATGTTGTAACTGAAGGGCACATACCATATTATAAAAAGGATTAATTAGAAGTCTAACCTACATGGTAGAAAAGATACTGGCTTGGCTTGTTATAAAACATTCAGTGTATTTTTGGTTTGGGAAATGAAATAAAAAAAATATGGAGCGTTACAATAGAGAGAAAATAATTATTTTATACTTTGGTTTATATAATGAATAAAAAAATATTTTTAAGATATTTAGTTAATTAAAATATTTTTTGACTATTTCTGATGGTTGGTAATAGTCTTTTCAAAAGGATCTGAGGATGTGTAATCGATAGGAATGATAACGGTGGGGTAATTTTTTACTCACTCAAAACCTAACTCCACTCTATGATTTAATATTCAATCTCAAGTCGAGAGAAATATTTATAACTTTGCATCAAATTCTACTCGACACGAAATTTATTTTAATGAATGATTTTAATATAATTTTGGTGAAAAAAAACATTTTAAATATAAATTACATGTTAATTAATTATGAATAAATACATTGTAATAAATATTTACATATATAAATAAAAAATTGACTAGACAATAAAATATATGAGTTTTTATATAAACCCACCTTCATAAGTGCCCTTACAACAGACAAAACCTAAAAAAAAAAAAAATCAATCGAAACAAAAAACGCTAACATATTTTTTGCAGTGATTATCTCCACACAAGCCATTTAAAACTAAAATGACGGTTCTTATGTTGCGAGGTGAAAGGCGATACAAGCATAATAACTTTGTCAACCCTTCATATTAGATAGGGGTATTTTTAAAAGTAACCCTTATAGATAAAATATTTTCAAAAATAATCATTTTTATAATTTTAATTATTTTTAATCAAGTTGGACAAAATTACTCTTAATGAAATTACACGCTATGATGTTATATTCCATATAAAAAAATATGTGACACATCATGATTAGGTTGTTTCATGCCATGTATAAAAATATGTGACACCCCATGGTTAGAATGTTACACGCCATGTACAAAAACATGTTATATGCCATATACAAAAATATATGACACGTCATGGTTAGATTGTTATACACCATGTACAAAAACATGTTATATGTCATATACAAAAACATATGACACGTCATGGTTAGATTGTTATACACCATTTACAAAAATATGTGACAAGTCATGATTAGGTTGTTACACGTCATATACAAAAACATGTGACACACCATGGTTAGGTTGTTACATGCCATATTGAAAAAAAAAATTATTGTTACTTCACGTTATGTAGAAAAAATATTATTGTTACATGTCATATTCAAAAATATTTTGTTATACTTTAATGCCTAAAATGTTGTTATTACTTACGAACCAAAACTTCAAATCTTCTCAACTCTCTTCATTTCTTTTTTTTTTTTTGACAATTTGGCACTAATTAAAGTGTTTCTAATATATTTTCATAAATTAAAACATAAATTTTCTTATCTAAAACACTTATTTCAATTAAAAATAAAAAAAAAATTCTTTTGAAAACCTAGATTTATAAATTTCAAATTTTTGAGTTTATTAGTGTTTAGATCTCGAATTGATTTAATTAAAAATTATTTCAAATATCTGTGATCATTTCTACCATTTTAATTTAATCCAAAATACCTAAAAATCAAATTCTTCAAATAGCCATTCACCCAAGCACATCAAAACCATCGCTTAGTGTCTTGAAAGCGCAGAAAAGAGAAATCTGAAAATGTAGGAGAGAGAAATCTGAAAATACGGGAGAGAGAAATCAAGAACATAACAAACGAATGCCAAAGAGAAAAATCGATAAAATTAGAGAAAGTGGGATGGTGAGAGAGAAAAATCGGAAGCACAAATAGGGAGAAATTGTGATAAATGGTTTAATTTATTTAAAATAGTTTCAAAAGTATTTTTGTCAAATCATAGCTAAATATGACTAAAAATAATTAAATTTATTTTGATGGTTATTTTTTAAATGCCCTTATCAAGAAAGGTTATTCCTTATAATTTCCTTTATTAGATATAAGGCAATGTGTTTATTAAGAGCATAGTTTTGCAAGTGTAAAATGGCTTTAGACTTTAGACCCGTTTTGGTTATTACACTACTTTAGAAAGGACATAATGGGTATTTCGAACAATTCAATGGTTGTGGAAAAAAATGGAAAAATCAATCGAAGATATTATTCATGTGAGTTGTTGAAAGAGCAACGGTTGAATCACACACACTTGTCCTTTCTCATAAATTAAGAGGGAGAAGATTGAGACATTGAAAGATAGTCTCATTTATGAGGTTTGCTTTGCTTCGTCCATGTTCCCCCTTATTCTGTCCCATGACTCATGCCTATTAAATATTCTGCAAAACGACCCAAAAAGCATAGCACGAACCATTCCTGCTCCTTTAACCCACTCCTTCTTTAACCTTCGAAAAGTAATTTACATTCACGAGTGCATATCATTTTGGTTTTTAGAATTTAAAAAGTAATTTATTGATTTTATGCACTTCCAATGTTATAACGAAATAATCCTCTTATTAATATATATATATATATTACATAGTTATTTAGAGTTATTAAAAATCATCGCGTTACAATATTAAAAATACAAGGAGTAATAAGTTTTTTTTCTAATTATAGAGACTAAAATGATATGCGACTCAAAAATTGAGAATCGTCAAATTAATTTACTCCCTTTTGACCATTAGATTTGTATCCCATTTATTTACTGATTGAGATTTAAGAGACTCCTCGATCCTTAATTACATTTTTTTGCATAATTTGACGTAATCAAAACACCATTCAAATATTGTCAACAGTTGGCGCAAACCCCTCTTTTCTTTTTTCCTTTTTCATGAAAGTTGAAGAATGATTATTTCATTCCATCCTATTCTTTATTCCTTCCTTATTCTTTTGTTTGGTTCATAAAATGGTCATTCCAAAAGAAGTTAGAGTAACTATTATTAATCCCCTCGGTAACAACTATTCCACAAGCCATGGAACAAAATTAAAAATTTTAGGACAAAAATATCCTTAACCATTTTGTCAAATCACTACCTTATATATAATAAAACCTAACACTAGCATTTAAAACCTCTTCATTTTCCTCTTTTTCTTTCTCTCTCTACTTTGTCCGCCACTCCACTTGTCTCTTTAAATTTCATCTATCGCCGTTGTCTTTCAACGGATCCATAATATCAGCCACAGGGAGCACCATATCGGTGCTTCATTATGTCAACCATATCTCGAATGATCGGTCAACAGAGTGGAAAGAAAAAAAAGAAAAAAAAAGCCATAATACTTAAAAAAGCCTTGAACTATTTAGAAAAATTCAAATAAGCTCTTTTTTTTATTGTGTTTGATCAAATCCTTATTGTAAAGCCCGACCTTATAAAATGCTTGACAGGACATACATGTGATGGATAACATGTTTGCATGCTAAGAGAGTCTCGAAAAATTTACAAAAATCGGTATTGTACCTAGAGGTACAACAAAGTTGATTTAAGCCTCGAACTAGATCAAATAGAGATTATAGGGTGAAATTGAAAATTTTACAGTCCAGGAATGATTTAAAATGGTGATTTGGAGTTCGAAGATTAATTTAGAGTCAAACCGGAAATTTCACTATCCGAGCGTAAAATGGTAATTTTGCCACTCGAGGACAAAATGAGAATTTTTTTTGAAAGATTTTGATCACATTTGACTTATTGGAGTATGATTTGAGGTTGAGAAGTGAAAAATTTTAATTCCGACATTTTTTCATAGCATAGGGGTAAAATGATAATTTTGCCACCCTAGTGGTAAAATTTTAATTTTACACCACCAACACTTGTCCAGCACATGAATTTTACCCAATATTATCATGGATAATTGAAGAAATTTATATAGTGGAGAGAGAAAGCTTGATAGTTAAGAAATTACAAATGGACCAATAATAAGATGACATGTGTCAAGTTTATAACCATTTATTATTTAACTTTAAATTTAGCACAAAATCAGCCCATTTTCTTCATATGGCCGGCCAAAGGAAAACAAAAGGAAGAACAAAGGAAGAAAAGAAGAACAAGAACCCTAGGTGGGAAAATTCAAGGGAAAATTGGTGGATTTTAAGTAATCAAGCAATCAAAGGTAAAATTTCTTGATTTTGACTTGTGATCTACCTTTCCCATGCATTTTTCCTTATTTTCCATGGTTAAATTTTATGTTTTCATGGTAAATTCATGGCTGGTCGAATAGGTATGGAGAGAGAATGATATTGGATTGATTTGATTTCAAGTTATGTTAGTGTTTTTAGTTAGTTAGTGATGTGTAGCAAGAAAAGCCAACAAGAAAAATTCATTTTCTCCCGTTACCCATAAGAGGCCGAATTTTCTAGGGAGAATATTGAGGCTGAAATTGATGATATTTCATGATATGTTGGTGATATTTGATGTTTGGTGAGGTTAGAAATTAAATGGGAAATTTTGGTTTGAAAATCTGAATTTTTGCTCAACGTATAGACATGTGTGATTATTGACCCGAGACTGATAAATTGAATCTCATTCACAATCACTGAGGTAATTTAGGTATAATTGGAGTGTAGAAAGTGAGAAGAATTGATTTGGAGTTAAATTGAAGATTTTAGCCGATTAGACCGACTATAGTGTGACTTAGGTCGAATATCACATTTAAGCGATTAATCGAACATTTTGCATCCCATCGCATGCATTCATTTAGATTTAGAGAGCCTGAAATATTTTATAACAAATTGACACAAATTATTGAATTTTGTGTCATGTGTGATGTATAGGTGGTGAGCTATTTGATAAGGATAAAGAGATTACACCAAAGACAGGGACTAGGAGTATTTCCACTCCTGATACTGTGAGTAACCTTACTATCGTCTTAATTATCTAGAGTGGTTTTTATTCGATTTTGTGAATTTTATGAAAAATGAGTTAAATGGTAAATCCTTGTGATTTGTAATTAAAATGTGATTTAATAAAATGATTTTGTAAATTGTCTTGAAATGAATTGACGGTTTGAAAAATAAAGTAATTGGAGACTGTTTTCATATGTTGTAAATTCATGATTTAAATTGAATGGCTTATGACAATATTGGCATGAATGGCTGAATTGGTATTTGTGTTTAAATGTATAAACTGTTGTTTGCCTTGATAGGCTAGATAATGATAAAATTGCCATATCATGTTATTGAATTTTATTGATTGGTGGGATAATGATGAGCTTACTACAGTGGGCAAGTTTTCATGGACCGACCTATTAGAGGGGCACGGTAAACCCCATTATATCTTACCTCAATATGAGAGGCGCAGGTGGATAACTCTTGAGGCTAACACTTTTAAAGTTTACTTCACGCCAAACCACCACGTGAGGGTGAACTCAGCCAATGTCAACAAACGGCTATGTTTTCAAAATAAAAACATAATTTATACGTACATGACCTTTTTAACAATCTTGGCGGACTCGGTTGGGATAGCCCTCTATCAAGGCATCCCTGATAACTGAGTATGAGAATGATTTTTGGCATAAGCCAAGCTTTTCAGGAAATCATAAGCCTAGTTGTTTATTTGGTTGAAATGAGTTGTAAGGTAATGAAATTACAGTATGATGACTTATTTTAATTGTCTCCATTTACTCGATTTTAGATGGTTTAGATGGTATCTGTTTACTCATTGGGATTTCATAATCTCATCACCCTCAATTCCCTATATTTCAGGCTCGAGATAGCTAGTAGATAGCTGATTGCATCAAGGACTTCAGTTAGCCTTGCATCGACAAAATTGTAGGTTCACATACTCGTACCTTATTGGTTAGTTGAGGGCCCACGTGTCACTGTAAAAGAAATTTTATACTTCAGTTATCTACTTTAAAGTACGTATGAATATACTTAGCTTTTACACTACAGAAATTATTTACGGATTTCTCTATAAATATTTTTTTTAGAAAATAAAATATTTTATTAAATATTATTATTTTATTCAAACAATTATAATTTCATTTCAAATAATTATTTTAGACATCTAAATTTACTTTTAATTATAAAACATGCGTTTTTCACCCACACACCATGTTTTTGGCAAGTTTTGGTATTTTTGAAAAAAAATAACGAAAATGCCCCTATGAGCCAGAAAATAATATTGTATTGTTTTTATTTGGAAATGACTTGTGATTTCTTGAAATGCGAGATTTAATAACTGTCACTCACCGGGGAGATGCAGAAGCTGATGCTAAGCCTTGCAGGGTTCCAATCGACATTCCGGGTAATGAGTGCCTATCGGGACGTCGCGGCGGTTGTCATGGACCCGATGGGAGTTTCGGGTCATGACACTTATACTTTTATTTTGAATCAAATAAACCTTTATAACTAACATTTGACTAACACCTGCTATTGAAAATGACATTTGTTATTTTAGGTCATGTGACCATAATATGTTATTTTGACTTGTCATAGTGGATGTTGACATGGCATGTTGATGTAACATAACGATATGGTTGCGTGACAATCTTACCTTCTACTATAATAAGTCAACATGCCATGTCAACATTATATGGGTATAATTGATATATGTTATTGTCACGACCCGGAACCTCCCTCAGACCCATGACAATCGCCGCAACGTCCCTGATTGACACTCATTATCCGGAATGCCAACCAGAACCCCGCAAGGCTTACATATCAGTTTCTTTCATTTCCTGTGAGTAATCGTTGTTAAATATCTAGTTTTTAGAGAATATACACTATTTTAGATCAAAAACAATCAAAATAAAATTTTCGCCACACAAGGGTATTTTGGTCATTTTTTTCTCAAAAATTTCGAAACTGGCTAAAACGTAATATACAAGTACAAAACACATAATTCATATTCAAAATGAGTTTAAAAGTCTAAAATCTTCATTTAAAACGAAATTACGGTTATTTGAATATAATAAGAAAATAAAAGAAATATTAAGGAAAATATTCTATTTTCTTATAAAACAATATTTATAGAGTTATACGTGAATAATTTTTATAGCGTAAAAGCTAAATAAATTTATACATACTGAAATACAGTAAGCCAAAATATTTAATTTAATTTACAATAACAAGAGGGCCCCCGAATAAACAAAAGTAAAGAGGACTGTGAACCTACGGTTTGGAAAATGCAGATCCAATGGTAGTCCTCGATGAGATCAGCTATCTACAGTCTATACTGAACCTGAAATGGGTGGAAAGGAGTTGGGTGAGATTTTGCAATCCCAATGAGTAAACAGACATTATCATAAATATCTAAAGGCGAGTAAAATGGAGGCAAGTTTAAACAACAAATTTCAACCCATTTCATAATGTTTTCAATTTATTTCTTAAACCATAAAATATTTGTAATTTACCAAAACAGTTGTTAAGGCTTATGTCTTTTATTAAAACAAGGCTCAAGCCAAAACTAATCCTCGGGGATACCTTGGCCGAGGCATCTAACCGAGTCCGCCAAGGGTGTTAAAATATTCACACGTGAAACACATTTTTATTTTTAAAACCAGCCGTTCCTTGGCGTTGGCCGAGTTACACATTCACGTGGGGGTTCGACGTGAAGTGAGCTCTAATACTACCCCGGGAGTTACCCTCCTCGCCTCTACAACCGGAGTAACTATATAACTGGGTTTACCGTGCCCCTCTAATAGGCAGTCCACGGAAACCCGTCACTGCAGTGACTAACCCACCAATTTTAATAAAATTTCGACAGTATAACGTGGCTTTTATTTATTTATCCAGCCTGCATAGTAAAACAACTTACATAAATTTCCCAATGCATTCACAAAATATAGCCACATATACTCATTTCTCATAAGCCATTCCTAGGAAAATATATATTTTTCAAGTCAATTTGTAGCCTCCAATTACTCAATTTCATAATCAATACAATATATTTTTATTTGTCACATTTATTCCTAAAACATCAAAAATCCCGTTTTAATCTCGTTCTCATTTCATAAAATACATAAAGGGCATTTAAAATAAACTCTAGATAATTTACAATAATAATAAGTTTACTCACCGTTTGTACAAACTAAAAGCTTTCTAAGCGCCCCGATCACTACTCGTCGGGTACGACTTCTTTGCCTTTTCCGGAAGGCTCTCCTCCTAGACACATTACAAAAATTTACACAATTCATCACATTGATGCTAAATCACTATATAATTAACTTAAATCCTATACTAATGCATGGTATGAAATGCAATAGCCTAAAACGGCTTAAACGCGGTATTAACCTATTTTTGGCACTTTGCCCGATAAATTGCTAACGCGCTCCATTTTAGCTCTAAATCATCCCATTCTCTCTCCAACATTTCTAACCATTAAATATCAGCCAATAACCTTCTAAAAACAACAAAATCAGCTCACTCCCTTCCTTGGAAAATTCGGCCAAAAATGGGACATTAACTCGGTTAATTTTCTACTTTGTTTTTCTATCACGTTTAATCGTTTTTCATCATTTTCTCTTCATTTCCCTTAGAATAAAATCAATTCATCATCATTGTACAGCATTGAGCATCCAGCCAAGAGTGGGTATTGTGAAAATTTAATGATTTCTTGCCCAATTTAATTTCTAAACACATTTAACTAACTAAAACTATCAATTTAACTAAAAATCAAAACCTAAAAATTTCAATTTCTCTCCCCTAGAATTTCGTCCAGCCCTTGATATCACTTTTTGATCTCTCTCCTCAAGCATGCTAAATGGAAATAAAGGCATAGGAAAGGTAGAAATCAAGCTAAAATCGAAAAATCTTACCGTTAGACGCGTAAACGGTCGAAAACCGCGAATTTCCCTTTGAATTTTCTTGTTTCTCTTTGGTTTTTCTTTTTTTCTTCCTTTCCTCTCTATTTCCTCTCTTGTTCTTCCTTATGGCCGGCCAGCACTTAAAATTTGGGTTTAAATGGGCTGACTTTTCATTAAAATAATATTATATCATTAAAAAATGCCACATGTCACTTTCCCATTGGCCCATTTTTAAAATTTCATCCATTTGTTTCCAAATTTTCACCATACACTTGTCTCATATATTCATAGCTTAGATAAAATTCTCAGACTCATCCAAAGTCTCGGTGGAGTAATTTTTGAAATTTACACTTTTGCCCCCGTAAAAGTCAAAAATTACATTTTTGCCCCAAAAATTGAAAAATTGCCCATAGACATATTTTTCATCCCTTATACTCATACCATTCTCCAATTTGTCAAATTTGATCTAAATTCTCTCAAAATCTCAAATTTTGTCCGTGGGTGGCAAAATTACGATTTTGCCCCTACACTCCAAAAATCACCAGAATTAAACTTTTTCACTTCCTATCATTAAATTATACTCCAAATAGTTAATCTTGGTCAAAAATTTCACTCCATGATCAAATTATTATCTTAGGTGGCAAAATGACGATTTTGCCCTTGAATATCAAAATTTCTAATTTTACCCCAAATGAACCCTCGAACTCCGAACAATCATTTTTAGTCATTCCTGGACTATAAAATATTAAATTTCATCCTACAATTCCTATTTGAACTAGTTCGAGGTTAAATCAATTTAAGTGTACCGTTAGGTACAATATCGGGTTTCGTCCATTTTTAGGTGCTTTTCTAGCGTAATAACATGCTACTCAATGCATGTATGTCATGACATGTATTTATAGGGTCGGGTTTTACAGTTATTTTGACTAATGGTAGTTAATTAGTTTAAAAAGCCTATTTAGTCTAAAATAAAAATATAAGGACTTTATCGAATACAATAAAAGAATAAAGGTTTATTTGAATTTTTCTGCGCAATTCAAGGGTTAGAAAATATTATGCCAAAATAAAATGAAATTAAACTAAAAAATTATATTAAAGTTTTAATTATAAAGAATTAAATTCTAAAAAATTATAAAATTTTAATATTTTAATATATTTAACAAATGCATTAAAAGGAAAACATTAAATTAAATTAACAATAAATAATTATATTAAATTTTTAATTATAGATTTTTAAAATTTTAATTTTTTAAAATATGAAATTAGAGAAAAAAAATAAAACAAAATAAAATAAATAATTGTATAAAATTTTTAATCAAAATTTATTAATATTTTGAATAAATTATTAGAAAACTAAATATTTTAAATTAAAAACCTTAAATTATAAGAAAGGGTATTTTATGTCTTTTTATTACTTATTGTTTTATTATTTCAAAACTAATTTTTCAACAAAACATTGAAATAATATCATAATGGTAATTCAATTTCATTAACCAAATCACATAATAACTATTATTACTCTCAAGAAATAGCTCTTTCTATCCGTTATGAAAATCAAACATGTCCATAACAATACAAATGATTTAAATTCAAAGGAGGGTAGCTTGTACTTCTTTAGTGGCAGTCCGTGTCCCAGATGGATGCAAGTTTTCAAACGAAATGAGTTAAAACTTGTATAAAAACAATTAAATAAAAATTAATTTTGAAAATCAAAATCAATAGATTAATAGAATTTAATTAGAATATTAATAACATGGAAAAAGTTAATTGAAAATGTTGTATGCATCCAAAATTTGATAAATAATATTAATCGATGAAAATTTTATCATAACTTTTAATAAGAATACATATTTAAGTAAAATATCAAAACTTATTCAATTTTTTTTTTTTGAAATTTATATGCTTTAGCTATGTAACAATGTATTTCAATCTATTGGTTTGAGTTTAGAGGAAATTGTGAGAAAAAGACCTCGTGATAAGGTGATTTTAAAAATAACCACCCATATAAAGTTATCTGTTTTTACCCAAAAATAAACATGAGTATACCAAAATGCCCTTAAAAACATCGTTTCAAATAAATGCTCAGTTGTTTGAGCTATCTGCCTCCCGCTAGAGAGAAAATGAAAAACATTAAAAATAAATGCGCGCAGCTGTTTAGGCTCGGTCATCTTTCTCTGTCTCAACTCTGGCAAGTCTTTGTTGAGCACCATCATTGTCAGCTTTCTCAAATCTCTGAACTGTATGAGCTCTGTCAACTCTCTGTTGAGCACCATCGTCATCAGGCTATGGTCAATCTCTCGGCATCTGACCACATTGTCGTAGATTAACACACCCTATAGCAGAGATGACATCAAGGTACCTGTTATTGGGTTTATTTCTGCAACACACTTAAATTTCTGAAACATTTGGTGTAAATGATAAGATCGATTAGAAACATTGCCCAAAGTTGTTACACGTCATGCATCTATAACATGAGTTAGAGTTATTTTAGCGTGTCACGACTGTTCCTAGCGTGTTGTGGGTTAACTAGTTATTTGGGTTGTTGGTGTGTCACGACAGTGATGCATGGCGTGTAATGATACTGATGCATGGCGTGTCACGACATTTGACTTGATATGCATGACGTGTTACAACATTTACATTATATGCATGGCGTGTAACAACACGACTAACAAATTTTTGATCATGACATGTATTGTGTAAAATGATTAACAATATTTTTTTTTCAAAATTTCAGTGGAGTTCCAATTGTGCGACTTGTGATAAGATACAGTGGTCAGTGGGTGGATGGCATTTACAAGGGTGGTGAGTCACGAATGCGCGGGGTTAGGAGTGATTTGTCGTTTGTGGGCTTGATGAAGCTGGTTGAAGAGGTTGTTAGGGTAAACTCAGAAATTGATGAGATTGAGTTACATGCATTAATCAGTACACCCGGAAAGCTATCACGGCCAATTATCAAGGACGATGAGGATGTTGCATTAATTTTGCTAGAACAGAGGAATATTTTGGCTGTGTATGTCAGCATTAAGGGACGCCAAACAAATGTTATGTCACATGGAGAAGTTGGACAACATGGTAATCAACTCAATCAAAATGAGATTTACAATGCTTCACATATACCACAGCATTTGGTCCGTAACCCACAACAATGGCAATTGAGGTACGCACAAGAGTTTGTGCAGCCCGATAGACAAACGACATTCACAGAACAGTTGGCTGCACAATTCCGATCNATTTACAATGCTTCACATATACCACAGCATTTGGTCCGTAACCCACAACAATGGCAATTGAGGTACGCACAAGAGTTTGTGCAGCCCGATAGACAAACGACATTCACAGAACAGTTGGCTGCACAATTCCGATCAGAATGTGCATCAAACCAATTTCTTGCTTCTCTTGAACAAATGCAACGATCGGGTGAAACTGTAGAGTGTGTAATGCCATTGTCAAATGAGAATACGACCATTGAGGACAACAATGTGAGGTTTGAGGGTGACACTGCGATGCTGGAGTATAATACTGCATTTGATGAAGGAAATGAGGATTTGTTCGCTGTCGGTGAAGGTAGATTTGATCACACTTCAGATGATGGGCTTGAACAATCGCAAGATGACAGTTCAGACGATAACTGCCTTTATGATAGTGACATTCCAATTTGCAATAATGTTGAAGGCGAAACGAAACTTGTTGGAGGTGTTGATGAAGGAGATGTTCAGTGTGATGACCCCATATACAATAACCCCATTGCTGGTGAGAACGGGATTCGTTGCCTTGATACATTGCTCGATGACATTGATCAAGAAAGGGGAAATGCAGGGATATCTCGTACGTGGGTAATTGCAGGTGCAGAAAGGTTCTCCTTCCAAACAATTACCACTGAGGAGTCGACATGTGCCGAAGATCACTTATACAAAGGAAGAATGTTTTTGTCGAAGGTTGAGTTGAAACGAGCTTTAAACATGTTGGTTATAAAAGAGAAGTTTGCGATAAGAGTAAAAAGGTCATGTAAAGCTCGTTATGAGGTTGGTTGCAAGGACAAGGCATGCAAGTTCAGTGTTCGTGCAACGAAGTTACCTGATAGAGGAGATTATTGGAAAGTTCGGACATTCCACAAAGTACACACCTGTACCGTTGATGGTTTGCAAAGGCGGTTTCTAACTACGAGTGCGAAGATTATTGGTGAACTTATGTCACACAAGATTCAGGCTAATGGAGTAGCATTGAGACCTAAAGACATAATTTGTGAAATGAGGGTTCAGTGGGGATTGGAATGCTTGTATGGTAAGGCTTGGCAAGCGAAGGAGTATGCGGAGAGGCTTGTTTTCGATCCACCAGATGAGTCATTTCAACTACTACCATCGTATTTTTATATGTTGGAATAAGAAAATACTGGCACAGTGACTGCAGTGGCTACTGATGAGGAAAAGAGATTCAAATATTGTTTCTGGTCATACGGGGCTTGTATTCGGGGGTTTAGGGATGTAATGCGTCATACGATTGCAATTGATGCGACACATCTGAAAAGTAGGTTCAAGGGTGTTCTGTTTGTCATTGTATGCAAAGATGCGAATGAGTGCATATATCCAGTTGCGTTTGGCATCGGCCATGTTGAGGATGAAGACTCGTGGACATGGTTTCTTAGCAAGCTGCATGATGCGGTTGGTTGTCTTGAAAACACTATGTTCATTTATGATCAGCATCTCGGCATTAAGAAAGCAATCCAAAATGCATACCCAGAAGCGCACCATGGTTTATGCGGTTACCACTTGAAAAAAAACTTTAAAAACAAGTTCAAGTGCAATGATGTTTATATGTTTTCACCCTTGCTCGAGATTGCTATAAGGTTGCCGATTTCAACAGACATATGAACCAGATACAGCAGATTCACCTGGGAGTCCATGTAGACCTTATGAGAATAGGGCTTAAGAAATGGGCACGTGCATGTTCACCGGCAAGGCGATACCAAATGATGACATCCAACATTGCAGAATGTGTTAACTCATGCTTGAAGCATGCAAGACAAATGCCGATCACTATTTTGATCGAGTTCATCAGAGACATGTTCCAGGGTTGGTTCCATGAACGATACGAGGAGGCCGTCAAGGTGACCACGCCCCTCAGCCCTTGGGTTGCCAGGCAATTGAGTAAAAGGTTCAATGATGCACATCGCTTTCTAGTTAAGCCTATCAATCGAGTGGAGTTCGAAGTTAAAGACGGGAAGATGGACGGACTTGTATACCTGTCCAAGAAAACGTGTTCATGTTATGAGTTCCAAACAGATTTACTGCCATGCAGCCATGCCATTGCAGCAATAAGGTCAGAATATCTTTATTTCTTATTTGAACCGTAATTGAGATAGCATTTACATTGTGCTTGAAGATTGAGTTTTTAGTGTTTTTCAGTAAATGCAATCGTGAAGCCATTGAATTCTACGCTGACTACTACAAGACAACCGTTTTCGTGGAGGGTTATTTAGAATCCATTAGGCTGGTAGGGCATCTAGTGAGTGGGACATCCCCCCTCATGTGAAACAAATTATCGTCTTGCCCCCACCTTGGCGAGGCCAAGCAGGAAGACCTAGGAAGAGAAGGATTCCATCAGCTGGTGAAGGCAGTCGAGCACGGAGATGTTCGCAATGCAAGAGGTACGGGCATAACAGACAGAATTGCCCATCCCCTTTGTAGTTCCATCCACAAATCCGACACCATATCCAAGTCAATCGGTGACTCCATGACTGCACCGACCTAAAGCATGTTTAAGTTGCAGACAAACTGGTCACACACACAACAACTGTCCAATACAAAGGACAATGTCTGAAAATGTAGGGTGTGTTATGAATGAAGACAGCCTGACCGCCTAACTAAATGTGTCTGAAAATTGTAGTTGAATTCGTTTTACTTTACGGATTTGTCTGCTCGGTCATTCTATGAGGCACTTTTAGTTACAGACTTTGTTGCCAAACATTTCAGGCAAATAAGCCTGTCAAGGCCTCTGTCTGATCAAGATCGTGTTAAAGTACATTCTTACATTGTTTGTAAAAATGTTTCCGATTACAATCTCCGTCAGACAAAAGCCATGTATTTACTTATATGCCTGAAATGTTTGGCAACAAAGCCCATAACTAAAAGTGCCTCATAGAATGACCGAGCTGACAAAATGTCAAGATCCTCATACTGTATGCATTAGATCTACAAAACATGGCACAGATGCACCAGTGAGTTAAGCCATAATGTGCAACAAGGTATACAAAAGAAATAAATAAGGAATAAATATGAGACACGTCATGCATAACAAGTAAAATGTTGTGACATGCCGTGCATATCAAATAAAATATTGTGACACGCCATGCATAACAAGAAAAATGAAATGACACGCCATGCATAACAAGTAAAATGTTGTGACACGCCATGCATAAGTAAATTGTGCTGACACGCCATGCAAAACAAGTTAAACGTTGTGACACGCCATACATAACAATTAAATTGTTCTGACCCTCCATGCATAACAAGTAAAATGTTGTGACACGCCATGCATAACAAGTAAATTGTGTTGACACGCCATGCATAACAATTAAATTGTGTTGACACGCCATGCATAACAATTAAATTGTTCTGACCCGCCATGCATAACAAGTTCTGATGTGTAAATTTAGACGTATTATTTTATAATGGCAGGATAGAATTTTGGCCTAAAAACAACTGGAAAAATAAGGGAGGATGCATACAGAACAATTTCATGTTGGAAACAATTAGATGGATGGAAAAATCTATATATTCAATGTTAATCAATGTAATGTTGGGCTGGTGTAGCCGGCGTGCTTGGAAGAGAAAGACGACGAACTTGGAAATTAATTAATGCCAACCTAGGTTGAGTGTAGAGACCACCGGAGTGACCGAGGGATAATTACAAGTTGCCAATTCTGATCAACGGGAATTATATGTCGCCGTCAGAATCGGATTCGCCTAAAGTGATCCTGGCGCCTCTGTTTATGGTTTTTACAATATATAATAAGTGTTTAAAATGAAAATTGGCCTTAGCATATTCCCATTTAGTCGTTTAGGGTTTTGGAATTCAGTTGAAGTCGAAACCGTTTTTTTTTTAACTTCAGTGGAATTCGAAACTGTTACCATAGCGTGTCAGCTGTTGAAGCAATAGCGTGTCACAGTCTTCTCTCATATTCTAACCGTGGCATGTCATAAATTCTTAACCCTGTTGTTTCACAGTCGTGACCCGATGAGTGCAAGCAGATTTATGGCGTTACATGGCAGACTTGATACAGTATCGTGGGGTCACACACAGCGGCCCAATTCTTATGACACGCTGACTGGAAGCAGATTAATGGCGTCACACACTGAGTATCTGGAGATTTATGGCGTTACACCGCATGGCCTAATTGTTCTGACATGCTAAGTGAAGTAGATTTATCGGCTGACACGTCGAGTGTTAGTGGATTTACGGTGTCACACGTTGACTTATTACAGATTTTTGGGGTGACACGCTGAGTGCAAGCAGATGTATGTGAGGACACACTGAGTGGAATCATGTTTATGGCGTCACATGCTGACTTCTTGCGACTGTGTATCAAATTAAATATACTGTATACAGGAAAGGAAAAAAATTCTTGGTATCAAATTAATTGTGTATAGGCAAAAAAATTAATTGTGTATAAAATAATTGTATAAAGTATATTGTGTATACAGAAAGAATTATATCTGTTTACAATGAATTGTATACAATAAATTGTGTATACAAAAAATATGTATAAAATGAATTGTATATAAAAATTTCTGTATACCAAAAAAATTGTACAGACAAGGGCCTATATGTTTAGGGTTCACTCTCATAACTGTTGGAAAAAATTTCCAGAGCATATTGCCTACGCATTTTTGCAATCATATTCTGCTTAATTTCGATCTTTTTTTATTGCCAAATATGCTCCATGTACCCTATCATGAACATACCGTAGCTGACACTATCATTCTGCCGATGCACTTTAGCTTTTGGTAAATGAATATCCAATGGCATCGGCGTCAAATCCCATCTTTTTCGACGTATGTTGTTGAAATAACCGACTTGGTGGCAGATGAATGGCATCATTGTCGTCAAGGGTGTCATCTGACCCGCACGAACTCCGTTATCCTTAGCATCTAAAGTTCTTGCTGAGTCCACCACCTTGATCGTCCACCTCACCAAGTAGATCTTCACAACCACCCAATGCCCACCAACGTTGCAAGGCGCGAGGATGAAATCCACATCTTCCCATTTTTTGGCGTACGTTGGCCTTTCACCCTCCACATAGCCTTGTAACTCATCTGGAATTTGCATTGTAGCTCGAGCATCTTCTGTTGGAAATTCGGTGTGTAGCATACAGATGGTGTCTTGTGAAACATGTAAACATTAGCTTACACTTCATGCAATCAAAAACTTAGCATTTATAGAATTGAACAATTTTCAAATAAACTTACAAAGAATATCCTGTCAACCACGCATGCACGGGTAGTGTACAGCTTCAACTTCGACCTTGTCATTCGCTTGTAGAGTAGGCTGAGGCATGCGTCGATATGTTCACTTGTCATTTCCTCATTGGGATCCTCTAAGGTTATGAAAAAGTCAGCCCCTTAATCCCCTAAGATGCTGACGTTACGCCTGCATATGTAAAATAATGAATTTCAGAAGTCTTGATGGATAACTGTTTCATTAAAAAACAATATTTGCAATTTTATTTACGAGCTTACCTTGCAAACTCCTCTTTCTTGAAAGCTTCGTAGTCTTCTACGATTTTATCCCTCACATCTCGACGGGTCACTAAAGGGTCGACGAATGGGCTCGCCATGTATTTGCTCGCCATTTTCAGCTGTGCCCGCTTAGTTGGGTCTGAAATTTTTGCTGCACCATGATAGACAGTAGATGACTCTGGTGACGACGACTGTATCTCAACTGCATCAAGAGTGCTCCCACGATAAAGAATGATAGCTCCTGCTATTGCGTCGATGAATTCATCAGCCGGAGGAAGATGCTCTCCTTCAGCATCATCTGACTGAAGGGTGAAATCCATTGCCATAGCTTCCTCGACGATGTCATCGACATGAGTTACGTGCTCTCTGTTAGCACCAAGAACATCATTGCCAATGTCAACACCAAGTTCATGATGTTGTCCATCATCAGCATCATCGTGCTCCAAACCAGCACCGTGAGATGGACGCCCTACAAAATTGGAAAAACCGTTAGTTAGCTCATAAAATACCACAAACCATAAACAATAAAATGTTGTGACACGTAGTGCATACCAAGTAAAATGTTGTGACACGCCATGCAAAACAAGTAAAATGTCGTGACATGCCATGCATAACAAGATAAACTTGGTGACACGCCAAGGATAACGAGGAAAATGTTGTGACACGCCATGCAAAACAATTAAAATGTTGTGACACGCCATGCATAACAAGATAAACTTGGTGACATGCCAAGGATAACGAGGAAAATGTTGTGACACGCCATGCAAAACAATTAAAATGTTGTGACACGCCATGCATAATAATGTAAACTTGGTGACATGCCAAGGATAACAAGCAAAATGTTCTGACACACCATGCATATTAAATCAAACGTTGTGACACGCCATGAATAACAAGTAAAATGTTGTGACACGCTAAAGCTGACACGACAATAACTAACTATAATACAAATGTCCTGACCCGCTAATGACCAAAAACTAGTTAAACCACTACCACTTAACCCCAAAAACCATCAAACCATCAAGAAAACATAGTCTAAACAGTTGCTAAACGTAAACCATCAAAATACAAGCGAAAATAGAATAACATACTTGTGATTTAAGGCCGTCAAGAATCCGACCAACGATACGGTCCTCAAGCATCTGCATTGCTACACTCTATGACTGAATTGAAGCCTTCAGCTCTAACATCTCTTTTTCATGCTTGCGCATGATTCGTCGGAGCTGACGAGTTGTGACTGCTCTGTCATTGATTGTTCTCGATTGGGTCAACTACAATAACATATATAACTGTGTTATTCAATAATCATATATGGAATTATTGAACATTAACCATTACAACTTTAATATCCTAACCGGTAGCTCGTTAGCAATCTGCGGTGGAGCCAGACCGATCAGTGCTTCAGGACCTGTCGTCACTTCCGTATACTACACTTACATATATAATTGTGTTATTCAATAATCATGTATGGAATTGTTGAACATTAACTGTTATAACTTTAATATCATTACCGCTGGCTTGTTAGCTGTTTGCGATGGAGCTGGACCGATCAGTGCTTCAAGACCTGTCGTCGCTTCCATAAACTGTAATTACATATATAATTGTGTTATTCAATAATCATGTATGAAATTGTTGAACATTAACCGTTACAACTTTAATATCCTTACCGCCAGCTCGTTAGCTGTCTGTGATTGAGCTAGACCGATCGGTGCTTGAGGACCTGTCGTGGCTTTCGTAAACTGCAATTACATAAATTACTGTGTTACTCGATAAACATATGTGGGAATATAGAACACAAACCGTTAAAACCGATCTTACCGACGGGTTGTTTCCACTCTGCGTCTGAGGAGGACTAGAGGGTGGTTTTGGAGCTGCGGACCCATGGTCCAACTACAAACATAGAAATGTTATTCAATAATCACAAATGGAATTGGAGAACACAAAATCGTTACAATTTTCCTTACCGACTGTTCACTGCCTTGACTAGGGTCGTCCCCTTCATCCATCAACTCTTCAACTAAAGCAGCGATGGTGCACATCCGCTTCGTGCCACCAGAGGCTCTTTTCTCCTTCAAGCTTCTCTTTTTTTGCCTCGCACCTAATCCCCAATCCGACCAATCTTCCATATGCTCTATTGGCACGTACTCGTGGCCTTCCGATAACGAGACATCAAGGTTCACAAAATACTCTCGGAGGGCCTTATCCGCGGTGGGTTCCAACGTCTACAGTGCCCACAACTGCAAATAAACAAATAATATGTTGTCATTATCGAATAGGGAAACATATTTTACAAATATAATGCAAACATTAGCAGCTGTTCACTCACTTGGTCAGATGACTCTAACTTCTGAATTGCCTTGTAGAAGTCTTTTGGCTTCTGATTGCAATCCCATCTGCACATTCGTGGGTGGACGTTGTCCTTGGGACCAGAGGGGGCAACTATTTTTTGGAGGACCGGAATTGCCTCCATTGCCCAGAACTGCATATCAAATGTAACCATTATCAGACCGTCAATCATAAACGACTACACCCATAAATTTTTTGTTCGAAAGGAAACTGAAAAATGTTACGTTATAGTACCTGTATCACCCAAGTGAATCCATAAATGTTGTAGCGTAACCGAGTTTTCTTTGTCACGCTAAAGTCAGGAACTTCGAACCCCTTCAAAAGGTAGTTCAAGGTCAGCTTCCAAACATAGTGCTCCCATGGGAAGACATTCCAAGCGTCAATGTCCTCCACCAATGACAGCAACCAAGGCGTCACCCGTCTACGGTAGTCTTGATCAAATAAAATGTTATTCGTGATCAAGACGAGTGCCATCTTGGTCACGTCTCCTAGTCGCTGAAAGTTGCCCCCGCTGAAGGTATCAAGCAAAGCCTGCAGCTTAACGCTATCCTGCCCATTCCAGTATCTTGCATGAATTCCCTCCGCAGCAATCTCATACGGTCATCTGAACACATCGGGCATCGGACCAAACTTCAGCCCAGTGATGAGGTAGAACTCCTGCTTTGATAGCCGCGCCTTGCTCTTGCCAATGGCAAACCATAGCTCGTGGTCCATTGACTGGCTCTCAGTGATCCGATGAATCATGATGTTGTGCAAGAGATCAACGCAAAAGTACCCTTGTGGATAGCCGTCTAGGAGCATTCTAAAGCAGGTACGTTTAACTAGATCATACTCCCTCTTCTGTTTGAGAGTCTTTATGATGTGATGCAGCTGCGACCACTTATAGTGGGTGTTAATTGCGTCGTTGAACGCCCACTTCTCCCTCGACATGATCAGCAAACTGTCAAGATCCTCATACTGTATGCGCTGGATCTGCAAAACATGGCACACATGCACTAGTGAGTTAAGCAGTCATGTGCAACGAGGTACACTGAAGACATAAATAAGGAATAAATGTTGTGACACACCATGCATTGTAATCAAAATGTTGTGACACGCCATGCATAACAAGTAAAATGTTGTGACACGCCATGCAGAACAAGTTAAACGTTATGACACGCCATGCATATCAAGTAAAATGTTGTCACACGCCATGCATATCAAGTGAAATGCTATCACATGCTATGCATATCAAGTAAAATGCTGTCACACGCCAATAACTAACTATAATAACAATGGCGTCACACGATAAACACCCAAAACCCATAAAACCACTACGGTTTAACCACAACAACCATCAAACCAACAAGAAAACACAGTCTAAACATTTGCAAAACAAAAAAAAACCCGAACATATCAAACAAACCCAAGAAAAAACCAAAAAAATTAACGAACACAAGAATGTTGCGAATTTAAGACTCACTGACCTCTTCATTCATGGCTGACATTTTTTTGCTGGTGTTGTGTTTTCGTTTCGCTTGCAAAGAGCCTTCTCGAACACTCTCGTACCGACGGGAATGAGAAATGAATCACACAAACGTTACGAATTCTGAATAATAACTGTTTAAAATGAAAAATGACCTTCTAATATTCTTATTTATTCTGAAAAAGGGGAATTAATTCAGTGAAAGTCCAAACGATTACCACGTTAGCTGCCCGCTTTTTTTTTCCTCTCTCTATTTCAAACCATGATGTGTTAGCTGCTCAAGTACTGCAGTGTCACACACTCTAAACCATGACCATGGCGTGTCAGCTTTTCAAGCAATGTCGTGTCACACACTCTAAACATGACCATGGCGTGTCACCAACTCTAAACTCTGGCTTGTCACAGATTCCCTCAATGGCGTCTCACCAACTCTAAACGCTGACGTATCATAGATTCCCTCCATGGCGTGTCACCAACTCTTAACTTTGGCATCTCACAGATTCAATCCATGGCATCTCACTAACTCTAAACGCTGGCGTGTCACAGATTCCCTCCATGTCGTGTCACCAACTCTTAATCTGGCATATCACAGATTCTCTCAATGGCGTCTCACTAACTCTGAACGCTACCATGTCATAGATTCCCACCATGGCGTGTCATCAACTCTTAACTTTGGTGTCTCACAGATTTCCTCCATGGTGTCTCACCAACTCTGAGCGATGCCGTGTCACACATTCCTAACATGACGTTTCACAAACTCTAAACCCTACCCTACGACAGCCATCTAAAATATGGCCTGCTATAGCAAGACCATTTCCTGCTTTGGATTCACATCTTTCTCCTTTCAATTCACCACCGTATCAAGGATTTCTGGTTTCACATCATTAGCCAAGCTTTCCATTCATGACGACCGGTTCCTCCTTCGATTTAATATATCTCTTCTCCTATTATCTGAATGCCATGTCCCAAATCTCTGAAAATCTATCTCATGCAACATTATTTTGTTTTGCACAACCTTCGAAAAAAAAAATTTGGGTATTTTGTACAACCAATCTTTGCATATTTATTTTTTTTCTCCGATTTTTTACCTGTTTGAGAGTGCTCGCTAACGAAGATGGCTCATTAAGGGCATTTTTGTCCCAAAATCTTTTCTGGTGGCTAAAAACAGTTAAAAGTATCCCGACAGTTATTTACAAAAACACGTTATTTTTAAGGGTTCAAAAAAAATCCCCTTGAGTTTATTATTTTATAATTTTTAATAAAAATCTCAGGCACTTGATTTCATAAACTTTTTCTAACTCTTGCTCGTGAAATGCACACTCCAAATAACATTTCCAAGTTTCACCAAGCCTTATTACTCAAATATAAAATATGAATAATTATACCACTTACGTAAATAATGAAAAATACATATATAAACATTTATTTTTTATACACCTCCATTTAAATTCTAGTCTATTTTTCACATCAAAAACTATATTTCTGAATTTTGATCACTAGCAGCGATATTGGGGATGCAGAAGATGTAGAGGGTTCCCTTGGTAAGGAAAGAAGAAATGTCGCAACAGATGAGATACACCAGAGACAACAAAGAGAAATATTAGAGTAGTTCTTGAAATGTTAAGTGCTTGATGGTAAGAGGTAAAGAATATAAATTACGGAACACGTGGAGAACGTGTAGTGCCAGAATAAGGTAGAGAATAAGATGGAAAGAGTTGAGTAGATAGAGAGTATTTGGAAAAAGCTTAAAGAGAGTTTTTAAAGAGAAATCTAGTGAATTTCTAATGTGTCTCATGAATTGCCAAGCTCCTATATATATACACCAAGTAGGAATACTTTTTCAAGAGCGGTAAGGTAGAAAGTGCTTATTGGATATCATGGAAAAAACATGTTTAGGCAGAACATGTTCTTTATGGAAGCCTCATGATGGGAAGAACACGTTCATTATAGAGATAATATGTTAGCTCACTATTTCTCTCTGTGTGTGTGTGTGTGTGTATTGAGTAGTAAGAGGATGTTTTGATTTAATGACATAGTGGAGTTTAGTGACATTTAACAAAGTGTCAGGTGTTTTCTTGAGAAAGAGGAAAAAGGTAAAGCCTGTGTGATTCAAGATAATGTTAAAAGGAAGACCCTTTAACGAAGTAGTGGATTTAAAATTTTACATGAGAAGTGACTAAATAGTAATAATATAAAGTTATAAATTTATATATCTCAAATTTTATACCTATAATAATGGTAATAATAAATTTAAAAACTGAAAGACAGCCATCATTTTAACTCTGCTACTGCTTTAACTATCTTCATATTTGAGTCATAAAATTAAGTTTTTTAAAACATCTTAAAGATGAAAATAACTCAAACTTTTTTATTTATTTTAAATTTCTTTAACTGCTATTCACATGACATTGTTGTTCTATACTAATAATTTTATAAAATAATACTTAAAAGAAAAATAATAAATTAGTCAAAATCAGGCATGTACGTATCAAAAACTGTCAACCAAATGGATCAATAGATAAGGTTTACTCTGATTTGATTCTAGACACCTTAGCTAGAGTAGACAGTTTTGGCTGTCGGAAGACTGTTTATATAACAACCATGGCACTCCAGAGGGTGAGAGATGTTCTCGTTGGCTGATCTGTTGCGTCAAATGCTGGCACGTTGAGCATGGGGCCCCTGGCTGTTGCTGTATTTCCTGTAAAAAAAACCCTTGCTTTGCCACCATGAGAGACTAACACGGGGGCCCGGTGGGGTCCTGTGAACGACGACTGTACAGGGTTGTCCAGAAACAATGACTGGGAACACCATGCCCATGTGCTTTGCTTCGGAAGAATGTGGATAAACGTACTTCCAGCATTTCAATTATATATTTGTTCCATATGTTTGGAGCTTTTCATTTTTCTTTTTTTATTTACGAAAATAAACCAATAACTAATTGTACAGTTATAGCTATTCAATTTCAACTATATTACAGATGGACTGCAATGCTTTTTCATGCACGAATTGCGCGGAAATTTGGGATGTTATGGTGCTACCAAATGCAACTTTTTATCTTCTGATTTCGTATGGAATTCTACTTTTATTCTTTTTCTTTTCTTTGACATGTTAGGGTAATATTTTATATAAATAACATTTAAATTAACTTTAAGATATTCAAACTTGAGACAGTTTGAACTCAAGATAATTTAAATTTAAGATGATTTGAATCTGAAGTAATTTAAACTCACAACAGTTAATGAACACCGGTCCAACATTTGACCACATTTGTACTGCTTGTTCTTTTACCTGATGCCAAGAAACACGTTTTATACCAATATTATTTTTGTTAAACGATAACGGCAGACACCTATCCTTTTAGCTAGCCGTATTGTTTGATATTAAATTCTGCCTCATTCTTGGAAGTTTCCATTGATTTTCCAGTTCAAACAAAATGATTACGCTGCAATCAAGTTTCCAGAAGAAATTGCACATTAGCTCATTGGATTGGGAATCTTGTTCAAATTTGGCCCAACCAGAAGAAATTTCCCCCACACATCAGCCACCTCTCCGTATGCTATCTCTAATTAAAACGATGAGTTCTCAATAGATTAGCCTGCCCGTACTCAGTCTGTGGGTAAAAACAAGAGTGAAATTTATCTTCGCCGGTGCAAATGAGTGATCCTGGTTTCGGTCTATGGGATCATAATATCATCCCACACTCCCAATAACGTTTTGGTTGAAGAGAAAATGGTTGGAAGTGATCTGTTCTGTCACTCTGTCTCCTTTGTACCAAATTTATCATTGGCTGAAAGGCATCTACGAAAGCACATGCTCCGTTGACTCTCTATCATTGGCGACTAGCTCAAACGTGGTTCTTGTGGCATCTCACTAGCTAGCTTGCTTTAATCTAATGGATGAGACAAACATCTTTATACGCAAAGCTATGGTAGGAGGATATGGCCAACAAAATAAGGTGCCATGATTTGATATATCGCACAACGTAGCACATCAAGATACTTAATTCGTCATTTTTTCTCAATAGATATACACAATATTCCAAAACTAAATTCAAGATTTTTTTCTTGAATATTAATCAACGAAATTAATTGTCACAAGCATCGAGCTTCAGAGCTCCTCTTTTCTTCCCCCTTACAGGCAGTGAAAGCTTGAGCAATTTGGATATGAACGTTAATGATGACAGACATATATAATTGAATGATGGTTAAGTTAATATCAGAACCAATAATGGAGCTTCTGAAAATCCTAGCATGTGGATACATTATTCTAGTGCTTGATTTTCTTATTCTTATTTACTAGTTTGAACTTAAATGACTAGGTTCTCTTATTGATTGGTTTCAGCCTCTGACTTCAGTTACATTTCTTTTTATCGTGTTCTTTTTATTTCCACTTTTTAACTTCATTTCAATTCTTTGCTATGCTTATCAGCTCTCACCAGGGATGAATCCGGGATTATGGTCAATGGGAGCAAAGTTCTGAAACAGCATTTGGTTTATTTAGTTATTGATAGTTTTGGCGAAGGGTTTGGACTTGAATCCTTCTTTCACCAATTATGTTTGTTCTCTTGATAATGTTGCCTTGTTTCACCAATTACTACTTAATTATATGTTGTGGCGGACGAGTTCACTTGCCACTAAAAGCTTACATGTTGCAAGTGCGGTGTAAAATTATTATAAGAAGTTCAACATTTGAAAGTAGTCTTTTTCTGATCTAATTCATGATTGCTTAGGGCAACTTCTCTAAAATTGGCTTCTTGTAACAAAATAGCCCTTTTTACCATACAAAAAAGAAAAAACAAATCATAAGTTTGGGAAATATTGTAGTATATTTCTCTTAGATGGATCATGTCAGAGAAACCCTTGTAAAAAGCCACAATTTTGTTCTATATATATTGTGCTTTCGAGTCGTAATTTCAGTCTCTCATCTTTCATTGCCATCTCTGATCTGCTGATTAAAACCAGTACAGTAGATAAAAGATGGTGTTGCAACACTTCTAGTTTCCACCAAGCAGGCTCAAGTCAAATATAGAAAGAGCCGCCCACATCATTTATTTCCTTGTGGGTTGTGGCCCTTCAAGATGAAGCCTCTTGTATAAATTTTAGACAACATATAATGTAGGCATCTGGCATTTGCTTTTGTGTTTATTATAATAATTGTTTGTATGATCAGTTATAAAATTCAATGTGAGTAGAAATACAAAGAACCATCGAAAAGCATGAGCAATTGTTTCTACAAAAGAGTCTTCACAGTTTTCTGCCCTGTAAAAGTTAAAGCTGGCGCAATGGATGCAGGGAAGAAGGGGCTAGCTTACCCTATAATGTTGCTTCACTATGATATGTTTGGACAGCCTATGCTAAATAATGTCTGTGTATCCCAAATTTCAATATGTTAATTTCGGATAGCCAAACAAATAAATAGTGCTTCGACAATGGTCAAGTATCAACCAAGTTTTCCATTATATACAACACACTAAATATCAAATGAACTCAAATGCTCATTTTTAGATCAAATTATTATTTTAAACAAATTAGGGTGTAACTTTTTTAATTTTATCCATTTAAAAGAATTGGTGACAAAATGTAATAAATATAATTAATAAAACTAATAGTTGCTTCATGAAAGTAACTTTTAGGAAATATAGATTTGAATCTCTTAAATCTATTAATAATAATTTATTAATTTTTATCATCAATGTTTCTTGAATAAATAAAATCGAAAATTTTGTTGTGAATATATGTATGAATGTCCATTATGTTTAATTATGTGTATCTAGATTTGGGTGTAAATTAGATTGGGTTAAGATTAAGATTTAATCCATCGAAATCAAATCCCATAAGCATTATTTTTATCTTGTAAATTTTATTTAGACAAGGGGTTATAGCCTATAAATAGGCCACTTATTTCATTTGTAAATACATACTTGAATAAGATCTTTCTTACTTTATTAATATTTTTCTCTCATAGTTGTTCTTTCAAATTATATTTCATAACACATTTTTAGTACGATTCTCTAATCTCTCAAGCTTTGTTATCATTGAGTTTTTACTATTATTTCAAAGTCGAAATACCCAAAGTCAAAGTGTATCATTTAGTTTTCAATATTATCCCAAAGTCGAAAAGTTTAATTTTTGTTTAGGTTTTTTTTTTTAATTCAATTATTGTCTATTGTCACTTTATTGTTTTGCCCATATTTACCAATTTATAATGAGTTAAATTTCAGAATTAATTGTTTTTCTCTCATAGTTATTCTTTCAAGTTATATTTCATAACACGTTATTAGCACGAATCTCTAATCTCTCAAGCTTTAATATTATTTAATTTTCATGTTATCCCAAAGTCGAAGTTTAATTTTTCTTCAGGTTATTTTTTCTAATTCAATTATTGTCTATTGTCCTTTATTGTTTTACTCATATTTTACCAATCTATAATGAGTCAAATTTCAGAATTAATTGTTTTTCTCTCATAATTGTTCTTTCAAGTTATATTTCGTAACATGTTATTAGCACGATTCTCTAATCTCTCAAACGTTGGTATTATTTAGTTTTCATTATTATTCCAAAGTCGAAATATCTAAAGTCGAAGTGTAGCAATTAGTTTTCATTATTATCCCAAAGTCGACATTTAATTTTTTTCAGGTTATTTTTTTTAATTCAATTATTATTTATTTTCGCTTTATTGTTTTGCCCATATTTTACCAATCTATAATGAGTAAAATTTCAGAATTAATTGTTCTTCATCAGCCAATTTATGGTTTTGCTTGCTAATAATGATATTTTGTGTAATATTAACAACTATGTTTTTCTTTTAAGCTATTACCATGTCAAATCTTATAAAGCTTGAATTTGTGGTGGCCCTTGATATTACTAGCAAGAACTATCTATCTTGGATTCTAGATGCTAAAATTCATTTAGATACTATGGGTCTTAGAGACACAATTAAATAAGCAAATAAAGCATCTAATCAAGATAAGGCAAAAACAATGATTTTTCTTGACCACCATGAAGGATTAAAACTTAAGTATCTCACAATAAAAGATTCAATCGATCTTTGAAAAAGTCTAAAAGAAATATATGACTATGAGAAAACAGTAATTTTGTCAAAAGCTCATTATGATTGGATGCATCTGCGATTGCAAGATTTAAAAAATGTAAGTGAGTATAACTCAGCAATATTTAGAATTAGTTCTAAAATAAAATTGTTTGGAGAAAAAGTGATTAATGCTGATATGTTAAAAAAAATATTTTTTACTTTTCATACCTCAAATGTGCTCCTACAATAGCAATATCATGAAAAATGCTTTAAGAAATACTCTAAATTGATTTCATGTCTTCTTGTGATTAAGGAAAATAACGAGCTGTTGATAAAAAATTATGAATCCAATCCAATTGATTCTACTCTATTTCCTGAAGTGAATGTGACATCATTTAGAAATTATGATCGTGGCCATGATCATAATCGTGGTTATAGCCATAGATGAGGAAGAGGTCGTCATAATTATCACAATCGTGGTGGTTGCATTCATCATTATTCTGATAATAAGAACACAATTAACCACCAGAACTGGATTAATAATGAAGAGATACAAGAAAAAAGACAAAGTTGGATAAAATAAAAAGAATATAGAAAATGTTTGTTATTAATGTGGCCTGAAAGGCAATTGGTCATGTACCAATCGTATGCAAAAACATCTTGTTGAACTTTATAAAGCATCATTAAAAGATAAAAGGAAAAAATATTGAAAGAAATTTTGTTCAAAATGTCTTTAAAAGTTAAAAAGAAAATATCAAAACAAATTTTGTTCAAGATGATAGCCAAGTTTATATAACATATTTGGATGTTGCTAATATCGTTCTCACCTTGAAAGACAAATTTATCATCTGATTGATGATAGAAATCACAAGAATGAAATTTCTTAAGTAGTTTGTTGATATGTTTTGATATAACTCTATTAGGAAGTTGGTATGTTTTACTATAACTCTATTAAGAAGTTAGTGTGTTTTAGTATAAGTTTATTAGAAAGAATTTTTTTATGAGTTTTAATAATAAATTTTATATTTAATATTCTCTTATGTCAACTTGTAAGTTTTTTTCTATATATTTTATTTTATTGATAAAAATATAGATATTTATATGGTTGGATCCAAGATCAATGATGAAAATATATGTCTAATAGACAATGCTACAATGTACACTTTTAAAGACAAGAAATATTTTTCCCATTTGACAATGGAAAAAGTCAGTGTTAATACAATATCTGGTAGTACAAGATTAATTGAAGGCTCCGGACGAATCAATATTTTACTACCTGAAGAATAAAGTTTATAATAAAAAATGCATTGTTTTCTACTAAGTTTCAAAGAAATTTATTAAGTCTTAAATATATTCCTCTAAATGGATATCATATTGAGACAATAAATGAAAGAGACACTGAATACCTTTATATTACATCTATTATCTTGGGTAAAAAGTATATTAGAAAAATTAACCACTTTATCCTTTAAAATGTACTACACAAAAATTAAAATGATTGAAACTCATTCTATAGTAAACCATAAGTTTACTAATAATTTTAATGCTTGGCATGACTAGTTAAGTCATCTCAGATCAATAATGATGTAAACAATTATTGAAAGTTCATATGGTCATGTATTGAAAAATAAGAAGATTTTTCAATCTAATGAATTCTCATGTGCTACTTCTTTTCAAGGTAAATTAATTGTAAGACTATCACTAGATAAAGTTGAGACTGAATCCCTTACATTTTTAGAATGTGTTCAGAGTGATATGTGGACCATTTAGATATTTTATGGTTTTAATTGATGCATCGACAATATGGTTAAATGTGTACTTATTATCAACTCGCAATTTGACATTTGCAAGATTACTTGCATAAATCATTCATTTGTGAGCAAATTTTCTAATTATGCAATCAAGACAATTGGTCCTGACAGTGCTGCTGAACTTACGTTTCAAACTTTTAATGAATATTGCATGTCAGTTGAAATAACTATTGAACAACCTGTTATTAATGTTCATACACAAAATGGTCTAGCAGAATCGTTTATTAAACGCCTTAAACTAATTGCAAGGTCATTGCTTATGATATCTAACCTCCTAATTTCTATTTAGGGGCTTGTTATTTTGAATGTGGTAGCACTTGTACGTATCAAGTCAACGGGTTATCATAAATTTTTCTATATACAATTGGTTTATAGTCAGGAACCAAATATTTTTCATATAAGAATTTTGGATGTGCGGTATATATTCCAATTGCTCCACCAAAATGCATCAAGATGGGTCCTCAAAGGTTTTTGTCACCTTGGACAAAAACAAAAGTACATTAATGTTTATTAAATTAGGTGATACGTGTTCTAAAAACTTTATTTGATTATTATTATTATATTCAAGTTCTAGTCTTTTTTTATGTGTAAATAAGATAAATAATTAATAAACTTGTACATAAAAAGAAAATGCAAATTGAGAAAAGATTTAAAAAGTATTGCACAACCTAGTGAACGACAAAACATAAAAGAGAAGATACTGTATGAAATTCGAAGCAAACTGTTAATAGAGAAAAAAGGTGAAAAACATGAGAAAGAAAAGAGAAAGATTAAAATCAAACATTTATTAATTAATAATAAAAAAAGTATGTGTCACTTTTAAAAGATGAGACATAGAATGAGGTAAAAATTGAGGTAGAGGATTTAGATTCTTATTATATTAGTTCTAACAATATTACTGTTATAACCACATTAGTATAACAGAATACAAGATGAAGGAGCTCATTTTGCATGATAATGAATCAGGTATTGTTTAACTGGTTCTATACATTTGTTAGGAATTTTGGGAATATGGTGCTTTGAAAAGCAAGTATATTCTCATGCTTAATTTCATTAAATTTGTAATAAAAGAACATTTTGATAATAAGACAAAGAGTTTATTTTAAGTAAACATTCATTATCTAGTTATTAAGGCACTATGATTCTATTGAGATATTGAAATACATTTGTATGAAAAGTCATACATAGGAGACATGCATTTTAATTAAATCTAAAAATTATTCACAGCCATATAATAAAGCTGATCACTTTATTGTGTTAAGGGGATAGTGTCCAGATTACTTCCAACGAAATGAACGCGATTCACTTCAAGGGAATAATGAGTCTCAAATCATCAAAATAGTTTACTTCAAGTAATGACACTATAACATGAACTGAAATCATGTGAGAATCAAATTTAAGTTTAATCATTATTTAAATCTTGATCTCGCAATTATGCATTTACTTATAGTAGAACCGAAATCCTAATAGATAGTGGACTCGTTGTCATGACCCGAAACTCTCATCGAGCCCGTGACAACCGTCACGAAGCCTCGACAGACATTCTTCACCTTGAATGCCGATCGAAACCTCGCAAGGCTCTAGTATCAGCTTTCGCACTTTCCCGATGAGCAATAGTTATTAAATCTCGTATTTCAAGAAATCATAAGTCGTTTCCAAATTAAAACAATAAAATATTATTTTTTGGCTCACAGGGGCATTTTTATCATTTTTTTTAAAATACCGAAACCTGCCAAAAACATAGTGTAAAAGTTAAATATGTTCATACATACTTTAAATCAGATAACTGAAGTATAAAATTACTTTTACAGTGACACGTGGGCCCCCAACTGACCAAAATGCATCGAAAGCTGAAAACCTACAACTTTTGCCGATTCAAGTCCAAATGAAGGTCCTTGTCAAAGTCAGCTAATTATAGAATTTTCTGAGCCTGAAATGTGAGGAAAGGAGGGTGGTGAGATTATAAAATCCCAATGAGTAAACAGACACCATCTAAACTATCTAAAGGTGAGTAAATGGAGACGAATTAAAATATTCTTTTCCAATATATGTTTCATAACATGAATATTCAGTTTACTCAATTAATCAACATGGCTTATATATCTCACAAAACTTGGCTCCTGCCAAAATCGTTCTCATAGGTACCTTCGTCAAGGTATCCCACTGAGACCGCCAAGGCTGTTAAATGTCTCATACCCATAAACATGTTTTCGCATCTAACACACAGTTGTTCCTTAGCGTTGGCTGTGTCTCACTCTCACACAGTGGTCCACGTGAAGTGCACTCAAATCTTTACCTCAAGAGATACTTCATCCAATATCTCCCCCCGGAGGTAAATATATAATTGGGTTACCGTGCCCCTTTCATAGGCAGTCCACGGAAACCCCCACCACTGCAGTGACTATGGATTATTTTATCTACCACCTGATTTATAAAATCTTTTTCTACATGACATGGCAATTTATCGCAACCTAGCCTCTAAAGGCTGAATACACATTACAAATATAATTTTGATACAAACACCGAATTTGCCATTCACGCTCACATATTGCTATAAGCCATATAATTTAAAACACAATTTATAACACAAGCAAGCAGTCTTCAATTACTCTATTTTCAAAACCAGTATTCAATTTTTCAGAAAATTTATAAAATTATTTTATAAAATCATACTTTCTCCTAAAACATAGCAATTTACTATTTAAACCCATTTTCTATAAAATCACACAATTGTATAAAACTACTTTAGATAATTAAGACGATAATAAGTTTACTCACAGTTCTAGGAGTCGATGTACTACTAATCCCAGTCTTCAAGCACAATCTCTATACTTTTACCAGTGTAATTTACTCACCACATATCCACAATGTACAATACATAATTCACCACATTAATGCTTGATCATTATAAAATCAATTTAGGCTCGGTGTATCTACATGATATGATATGCAACTTATCCGACTATCGCTTAAATGCGGTGCTGACCTAATTCGGCCTATTACCTGATTAAATGACAATTGTGTCCGATTTGGCTCCAAATTGCTCCATTTCATTTCTAATACCTCAATTCACCAAACATTATTCAAATAACACCAATTTCAGCATCAAAACCTTCCCATTTCTTCATGGAAAAATTGGGCCATTACAGTGCACTAACACCGTGATTTTTCCTACTTAATTTTCTCACCATTATTTATCATTTTCTAAGCCATTTCTCTTGAAATAATAACAATTCATCACCCACACACATCAAGGAAGATTCGGCCATGAAGATTCATGGGGAAAATGGATTCCTTTCTTGTTGTTTTGCTTCTAAATATGCTAAACTAACTAAAAACACTAACATAAATTAAAATCAATCAATCCAACATTTTTCTCTTTCCTTACCCATTTTGACCAGCCATGAATTCATCATGAACACATGTAATTTAACCATGGAAAATAAGAAGAAATTCATGGGAAAGGTAGATCACAAGTCAAAATCAACAAATTTTACCTTTTGTCACTTGTTTCCTTGAATTTCCCACACTTTTTCTCTTGAAATTCTTCACCTAGGGTTTGTTCTTTCCTTTCTTTCCCTCTCTTCCTTGCCTGGCCGAATATTTGGAGAGTAATGGGCTGATTTATGTGATTTTTAAGTTAAATAATAAATATCCTAAGCTTGACACATAACATGTTTCCATTG
>NC_030859.1:14542343-14544806 GCF_000208745.1 Theobroma cacao | reverse complement strand
CTAGGGTTTGTTCTTCCTTTCTTTCCCTCTCTTCCTTGCTTGGCTGAATATTTGGAGAGATAATGGGCTGATTTATGCTGATTTTTAAGTTAAATAATAAATATCCTAAGCTTGACACATGGCATGTTTCCATTGGTCCAAATTTTAAATATTTGATTTTTAATTCTTAAATTCTCTACCACACATTTCTCATGTTTATCCATTTCCATGATGAATAAAATCCCTTGGTTTGGACAAGTGCCAGGGTGAAAATTACTGATTTAACCCCGAGGTGGCAAAATTATCATTTCGCCTTTATACTCCAAATTATACCGAAATTAAAATTTTTCACACCTCAAATCATACTTCAATTACTCAAATCATACTCCAATAAGTCAAATGGGGCCAAAAAAATCTTTTTAAAATTCTCATTTTGTCTCCAGTTGGCAAATGACCATTTTACCCCTAGATAGTAAAAATTTTGATTTGACTCCAAATTGATTCTTGAACTCCGAATTACCATTTTGAGTCATCCCTAGACTGGGAAACTCTTAATTTCATCTTAAAATTCCTATTTGAACTAGTTCGAAGCTTAATCGACTTAATGGTACAATTAAGGGTAATATCGTCTTTTAACGATTTCGTGAACTTCCTAAATATACAACTATTCTATTGAGCATGTAAATGACGTCGTAATTATTTTATAGAACAGGGTTTGACACTCGTGTTTAATCTCCTTATAATCTTTGATTTACCATGACCATGATCATCATAAAACATTGATCTAGACTCTGTATTTTGATATTATAATCGAGATGAATATCTAGGAACATATATCCAAATAATGGAGTTCATAGCATTAACATCATTTCTAGTGATTTGAAGAAGATTGGTGATTAATCTAAGCCTAGTGGATTAATGAATTAGCCACTCATCACATCTAGATACTCAAAATATTTGATCTAGAGTATTGAATCACTAATTGGATGAAATTGAAACTAAAGGACAAAATTGACATAAAGGGTAAAACGATAATTTCACCTTTTGTCATTGGATGATAGTGAGGGTTCACAATATAAGGTTTGCAATTGGACAACTAATAATTAATATCAAGTATTGAATTGTTTCTTGTAATTATAGTTAATCCAAGAGTGCAAGCAGGAATCTATGATATAGTGATTTCATGGTTAATAAGCTTGAATTATTTTTTAATGAGATTAAGAATAATTCTAAGTTTATTGAAACTTGGAATATCTATGTCCAACAGATTCCCCACTTAGCTTCATAGAATTCAACTTGTTTAAGTTAGAATTCATGTTTTATTTTATTAATTAAATTATGTACAAAAATGACAGCTTTAACATGTTTGTCTTAATTTAGACAAGAAAACATGTTTGGTCTTAATTTAGATAAGAAAATATGTTTATCTTAATTTAAGATAAGAAAAATATTTTTTGTCTTAATCTAGGCAAGAAAACATATTTGTCTCAATTTAAACAAGATAAAATATTGTTGTCTTAATTAAAGACAAGAGTTGTCTTAAATTAAGATAATGCTAAAAGGATTCTTGTAAAATAAAATTAGACATTCATGTTGATAAAAGGAGACTCTATGTTTGACTAACACTCTTTTATTTATTATTAATTCTTTTTAAATAAAGATGGATAATAATAAAATAAGAGTTATTATTTAATAAGGAGTTTTATTTTATCAAGAACTCTAAATAATAATTAAAGAATTAAATTATTTATTTTTTAATTTTAATTTTGATAATTATGGAGTATGTTTGATGCTTCCATAACTCTAAATGGATGATCAATATTGATTCAAAAGTGTTTGATTTTGATTAAACCTTTAAAGTAAGAGTTTTAATAAAAAGAGAATAAATTGGAAGAAACGAAAAGTACGTACTTTTTCTTGAAAAAGTTTTAGCTATCACTTATCTTCTCTTCCTCCAAAACTTTGTCGTATCTTTCTTGCTTTATCTTATTCTTGTTTGAATTTTTTTGAAAGAAAATAGCCATTAATTTTTAAGAAGAAAAAAGAGACAAAATCAGTTGCCATCTTATAATATTGCATTTCACACTTTGTCCACTCAAGGTTTAAGTTGAAAGCATTCTTGAAGAATAAATGGTAAACTTGTTTGATCGAGAAATCATTCATTGATGTGGTGGTGTCCGAAAATAATAATCTCAAAATAAAAAGTGTAAAGCCCGACCTTATAAAATACTATTCATGACATACATGTGATGATAGCATGATTGCATGCTAGGAGAGTCCCGAAAAATTTACAAAAGTCGGTATTGTACCTAGAGGTACAACAAAGTTTATTTAATCCTCGAACTAGATCAAATAGGAATTTTAAGGTGAGATTAAGAGTTTCACAGTTCATGGATGACTTAAAATGGTAATTTGGAGTTTGAGGATCAATTTGGAGTCAAATCGGAATTTTCACTAACTAGGGGCAAAATGGTCATTTGCCAC
>NC_030859.1:14469310-14540255 GCF_000208745.1 Theobroma cacao | reverse complement strand
TGTGTTTTGTACTTGTATATTACGTTTTAGCCAATTTTGAAATTTTTGAGAAAAATGACCAAATTACCCCTGTGAGACGAAAAATTAATATTTTATTTGTTTAAAGTTTGAAACAGCTTAAAATCTTTTAGAACACGATATTTGACAATGGTTGCTCACAAGGGAACAGAGAAACTGATAGTAAAGCCTTGCAAGGTTTCGGGTTGACATTCCGGGCAATAAGTGTCTACCGGGACACCGCGGCAGTTGTCACGGGCTCGAGGGGAGTACCGGGTCGTGACAAAATGTATCTTTTTTTTACTTGATAGATTCTTATTTGTTTAGGATATGATTATGTTACTTATAATAAGAATAATGTGTGTTTTTGCTTGTGTAATTAGATTGCTTGCTTCCTTTATAAAAGAAATTTTTTGAAATCCATACTTTACATAATCACATCAATCCACTAAGATCTTACTCCAACAATATTCTATATAGTAATTCCAACTATTACTAGTCTTGCATGATATTTGTTACTTTGATGAAAAGTCCTACATGATAGTTGATGAAGTGCGTTTTGAGCTCACCCATTAAAGAATTATTTTAGTGTTGTAGTCCCTATTTAAAAATGTCTAGTCACCTAGGATAAAAATAAAAGTAGATTAATATTTGTTAAACTGGGTGATTGGGTGTTCATAAAACTTAATCTAATTAATAGTGTATTCACACTCAAGTATTTGGCTTATTAGTTGATGTATGATATCCTTACTTAAAAAACAAGATTCAAATCCCTCTTTCCCCAACTCCAAAAAAGAAAAAAAAAATCTGATTAATATTGTATTCAAGTTATAGCCCTTCTTTACGTGTAAAATAAACTTGCAAAAAGAAAAAAAATCTAAAGTAAAAAGAAAGTGCAAATTGAAAAAAAATATATTTAAAATGTATTGCACAATCCAATTAACAACAAACATAAAAAAGAAGAGAAGATATTATCTAAAATTCAAAGTAGATTGTTAATAGAGAAAAAAGGTAAAAAGATTAAAAAAGCATTACACAATCCAATGAACAACAAAACATAAAAAAGAAGATATTGTTTGAATTCGAAGTAGACTCTTAATTGAGAAAGAGGGTGCAAATCAAATGGATAATTAATAAACTTGTACAAAAAAGGCAAGTGCAGATTGGAAAAAATTGCACAATCCAATTAACAACAAAACATAAAAAAGAAGACAATATATTGTCTAAAATTTGAAATAGATTGTTAATAAAGAAAGAGGGTAAAACGATTAAAATAGTATTGCACAATCCAATGAACAACAAAACATAAAAAAGAGGATATTAAGCATGTTTGGCCTAACTTGTTTTTAATTTAAAATTTATTACAATGCTTTTATGAAAAATAATAATTTTTAAAATTAAGTTAAAACTGTTTGGCAAATTTATTTTTTATAAGCTCTTTTTTACAGATAAGTTGTTTGAAAAAATAACTTATATAAACTCTAATTTTGATTAAAAATACTATAAAGGGTATTTAATAAATCAGGAGAAAAAATTAAATCAAATAAAAATAGATGAGTGTGAAAAAAAATATAATTTTCTCTATAATATTATGAATTGTTGAAGAATAAAAGAAGAATATAAAAAAATATTTGTTATTATTTTTTAAAAATTGACTTGGAATTTATGACTTTTAGAATTGAACAAAACTGATGTTACATACAAGAAAGAACCCAAAAAGGAAGAAAAGAAACTTAAGGTGGTATTAATAATGGGTCTAATTGGGTCAAGAAAATCACATTTAGCCATTGATTTGGCAACCCATTTTTCTACTAAAATCATCAACATTGATTCTATGCAAGTCTATCAAGGTTTTGATGTCCTCACCAACAAAGTTCCCCTCCATGAACGAAAAAGTGTCACCTATTGTTATATCTAAAAGGAAAAAAAAAATTCAAAATTGAGTTACCATAAACGAGCACAAATATTGACTTCTCAATTTTCATCTAATTTATGTCAATAACCATTGACCTATTTGACTACTTATTTCAATCATAATCAACAAATATTATGTACTAGAAAGAAGTTAAGAACAAATAAACATTGCATAATTATCATATCAAATAATAAATTGAGAAATATGAACAATAAAGAGAGTTTTCAAAGCAAAAAAAAAAAAAAGAATGATAGAAAATAAAATGAAAAACAAAACAGAAAGAAAAAGAAGAAATTATACCTAAATGCATTTTTGAATTTTGAGTCTTCTTTTGGGAGAGGAGAGGGAGATTGATAGGGAGAGAGAGAGGGGGTATTTTTTGAGAGGATCTTTTGGAAAAAAGAAACTCTCTTAAGAAACTGACGTGCTTTTTTCTTTAAAAAAAAAAGACGAGAAAGTTCTTATTTGGAGCTTTTTTTAAAAAAAATTTAAAAAAAAATTGTACTTTAAAAAAATTACTGTTTTTTAGGAGCTTTTCACAAAATACTATTTAGTTTAACTTCTAGTTTTAAGGAATAGATAAGTTAAAAATAAGGCAAGGCAAATAGGCACATTGTCTAAAATTTGAAGTAGATTCTTAATAGAGAAAGAGGGTGCAAATCAAATGAATAATTAATAAACTTAAGAAAGTGCAAATTGGAAAAAAGATTAAAAAGTATTGCACAATCCAGTGAACAACAAAACATAAAAAAGAAGATATTATCTAAAATTCAAAGTAGAGGGTAAAAAGATAAAAAAACATATTGTACAATCCAATTAACAACAAACTATAAAAAAGAAGATATTGTTTAAAATTCGAAACATATTGTTAATAGAGAAAGAGGGTGAAAAACATGAGAGAGAAGAGAAAGATTAAAATCAAAATTTATTAATTAATAACAAAAAAGGACATGTGTCATTTTTTGAGAGATGGGACACAGAATGAAGCACAAATTGAGTCAAAGGATTTGGATTCTTATTATATTTAAATTCTAATAATATTACTGTTATAACCACATTAGTATAACAAAATACAAGATTAAGGAGCTCATTTTGCTTGATAATGAATCAGGTATCCTTTAACTAGTTCGATATATTCTATATAATAATTCCCTCTAGTACTAGTCTTGCATGATAGTTGATGTAGTGCATTTAGAGCTCATCCACTAAAGAATTATCTTAGGGTCGCAGCCCACATTTGAAAATGTCTCGTCACCTTGCATAAAGACAAAAGTAAATCAGTATTTGTTAAATTGGGTGATAGGGTGTTCTAAAAAATTAATCTGATTATATTATATTCATGTTCTAGTCTTTCTTTATGTTTTAAATCAGATGATAAATTAATGGATTTGCACCTAAAAAGAAAGTGCAAATTGAAAAAAGATTAAAGAATTATTGCACAATCTAATGAACAACAAAACATAAAGAGAAGATATTGTCTAACATTTGAAATAAACTGTTAACAGAGAAAGAGGGTGAAAAACATTAAAGAGAAGAAAAAGATTAAAATCAAACATTTATTAATTAATAATAAAAAAGGACACGTGTCACTTTTTGAGAGATGGGACACATAATGAGGCACAAATTGAGGTGGAAGATTTGAATTCTTTTTATATTTAAGTTCTAATAATATTATTATAATAACCACATTAGTAGAGGTGAACAATTGAACAGTTCGGTCGGTTTGGTCCATCATAACTAAAGATAAAATGGATTAAACATTTTTAAAAAATCAAATGGAATCGACTAAACATAAAAGAGAACTGAACCGATCAAACATCGAATTGGTTTGACCAGTTCGGTTTTGGACTAAAAAGATTAAAATTTTATTATTTTTTTTATAAATTACAATATTAAAATTTATAAACTTCATCCATAATTGTAAAATGTACAAATAATCTAAACATAAAAAATAAACATAACATTTGTCCTTTTACTCATGTAATCATGTCCTTCCACATAAACCATCAAATTAACATTTAAGATTCAACATGACATAGAGAATAAAATTAATGTCCACAAAATAAAACCATCTAATATAAGACAATCAACTATCACACATTATCAACTTGAATCTTTTCCATGACCTGACTATTCACATTCACTCACATAAACTATCTAACATTTGAAAGAATATAAAAATATAATTATTTATATTAATTTGGTCTTTTGATCGGTTCAATCTAAAAATTTTAAAATGGAAAACCGACCAAATAAACTAATTGGACCAAACTTTTTGAACTAATAGACCAATTGAATTGAACCATTCTACTCAAATCACATTCGATTCGATTGAATTATTGATCCAATCTATTTTTACTCACCCCTACACATTAGTAATAATTCCCACTATTACTAGTCCTGCATGATAGTTGATCAAGTGCGTTTTGAGCTTTACCCATTAAAGAATTATCTTAGCTCCGCAGCCACATTTGAAAATGTCTTGTCACCTTGCTTGCACAATTGACAAGAAGAACCGAAAAGGTCAGCCTCTTAAATCTATCATCTCCTTCGTCGAACCTGAAATTTTCCCTATAATTAACAGCTTCATGGTCCTAAAGCTTAAACAAACAAGCTAATTACAATATCCTCATTAGTATCAACAATGTCTTCTTCAAGATTTGCCTCCCTTCTTTATCTGTTAACCTTTGCTTTCCTTCTCCCAGCAGCTTTTGGAGTTAACCCTATCTTCCATTTCTGTTCAAACGCTGGGAATTTCTCTGCCTATGACCCTTATGAAGGAAACTTAAACAAGCTCACTTGTTACCTCTCATTTCAAGCTCCTCCCTCAGGTTTTGGTCTTGGTTCCACTGGCCAGAAGCCAAACCAAGCGTATGGCCTTGCCCTTTGCAGAGGCGATGTGTCAACCCCAGATTGCCAAACCTGTGTCGTTGAAGCAGGCAATGAAATCCGCAAACTCTGCCCTTCCACCAAAGGTGCAATTATCTGGTACGATAACTGTCTTCTGAAGTATTCAGACACGGAATTCTTTGGCCAGATTGATAATAAAAACATGTTCTACTTGTGGAACGGGAGAGTTGTGAGTGATCCTCAGTCATTTAATCAGAAGACTAAGGAACTGCTTAGTCAACTGGCCAACGAAGCTTATGCAACTCCCAAACTGTATGCGACTAGAGAGACGGAGCTCTACGGATCACCGAAACTTTATGGATTGACTCAGTGCACAAGGGACCTCTCCAGCAGTGATTGTAAGAAGTGCCTTGACGGTATAATTGGCAAGCTTCCCAGCTGCTGCGATGGGCAAGAAGGAGGTAGAGTTGTTGGTGGCAGCTGTAACTTCAGATATGAAATATACCCTTTTGTTAAAGCTTAAACCTTTGAAAGAAACCTCCAGAGACTAGAGCTATAGCAGAACTTATGTGCTATGAATAAAGAATAACGTTTGCAGGAATATGTACCTTATATTAGTATGGGAATAAGATCATTTCCCATCATTATAAGCAATTTCAAGTTTTGATCATCACCTGAACAAATAAATTACTTCAGTTGCATCAGTTTCCTATTTCCATATACCATTGCTGCAGACTGCAGTTGTCATTCTTATATATACCCTTTTGGTGATAATGAAAACTGAACAGAAGTTTTTGCTTGGATAGGATATGATTCATATGATATGAATGACATTCTCCGAAGCAAGAATGTGGGAAATTAAAATCAAAATGAAATGCCAACTCTAGTAAAAGATCACTCTATGTAGCTTTCTTCGTTATCTTAAACAATGCCATTTTTCTTTGTTAAATGATGTGCTAAGACCTAATAAAACTAGCATGCGGATATTGCATCAAATTTTACAGTTAAGACGTAAAGTATGTAGAGTTCATATAAACAAGAGGAATTTATACCGATCAGAACCTCATGATTTACGGGGTTGATGATCTTTATACAGTCAATTCAAACCTCTCCAATCAATTAAAAATTAGATAATCAAACTAATAAATGGAGATGTGGTCAAATATTGAAATGGAACCTGCACCTGGACTGTTATTTGATTATTGTAATGTTAACTCCCCCGGCATCAACTGTAACTTTTAAGTTAGCTTCTTCATCAAAAGGAATTTGATGATCCTGCAATTGGTTTGATAGCATGCATTCAAGCCAAGGTTTTCACTACCATACCAAGAAGCCTTTTAGTTCTTCTGTTAAAATGATATATATTGATATTGATCTCATTCAATGTATTATATAGAATTTATTATATTTTATAATATATATTTTCAAATATGTTATATATATAATTAAATAACAATAATTAAAAATTGTGTTGATAAAAATAATTAAATATAAATTTATCATGGTGATAACATAAAAGCAGTAAAAATTTTATTCACTTTTGAACTTATATGAGAGCATAAAATTCTAACTAAATACTAAAAAAATGTATTTATAATAGACTAAACCCACCGTAATAAGGGCCAAATTTCTCCTTTAGAAACCAAGCCCACAGGCCCGTTCAATATCTATGCCTCTATATGAAAGGTAGCACTTGAGGCCTTCTCAGAGGTTGATAAGTGGAAGCTTAAGAGGTTGACAAGTGGCGGGTTCTTATGCTTCTTTAAGTTGTTTTGTTAGGCCTGTGCAAACTTTGCTTCTTATGCTTCTCTGAATTGTTTTGGGCTATATGCATTGATTTTCAATTGGGCTTTAAAGCCTTCGGTGGCCTACATGCCTTAATCATTTCAAGGGGATTATTTTGTACTTGCCTTGTGCTTTCTTTTCCTCCATCCGCCTCTCTGTTGCTTTCATTGACCTTGTTTGTTCTTACTGTCTACAGTGACGTTTGGGTTTTCTATTTTTAGGGATTTGTAGCGAACGGCTCTGGTTTGCACGATCTCCCGACATGGCTTCCGTCTCGTCAATGCTTTCCTAAATTTTATTTATAACAGTACATTTCTGCAAAAGAAATATAGATGAACATAATTCTTGAAGCTACTAAATTTTCATTCTTTTTCATTTAAAGATTGGCTTTTTGTTTTAGTAGTAACTGTTTTTCTATTTTAATAATTATTTTTTTGTTTCACTCAAATAAAATATATACATATATATATATATATTGAGTGACAAAATAATGACAACATAATTTTTCTAAGATAATGTAATACATTGAGTATAAAACCAATTATCTAAACCTTTGCCTTCACATTGAGGAAAATTTTTTTTTACGGATATATGTTGATCTAAATCAAATCGAGCAAAAATTCACTTATTCTTAACATTTAAAATTTTAACATTTTAGTCATTTTTTCTGTTTTAGAATATAGATGTTTATGATTGAATACTTTTTGTCTCACATTCTGAAAATCACTACTAAAACTAGTTCTATCTTTTTTATGCAATCAAAATCTTCATTTTTGTCTTCTTAATGATGAATTAAAACAAACAAATATACATGAATAGAATTCTTTTTCTTTGGCTAAATGTTTATGATCGAATACTTTTTGTCTCACATTCTGAAAATCATTGCTAAAATCAGTCTTATCTTCTTCACACAGTCAAAATCTTCATTTTTGTCTTCTTAATAATGAATTAAAACAAACAAATATACATGAACATAATTCTTTTTCTTTGGTTGAATCATATTTTTATAATGAGTTAATATTCTCATTTCACTTCAATACAATTTTCTGTGTTTGCATATTAATTTTATAAGCATATCTATAATTCATTGTGTTAGTATTTGAAATATTTTAAAATTATTATTATACAATACATGTATTGCTGGTATTAATACTTTTCGAGTTCATTATTAACTTTTTATCTTCATCTGTAAAAAACTAAAATTCAATCTTGCAAATATTCCATACGACTAAGTATGCAAGACAACATTGGACAAATGAGATTGGTAGCCTTTGGTAATGTAACAGAGGAGCGAGTATCATAAAACTTGCAACACTCAATACAATCCATCGCATGATATTGCTTGGACCTATCAAGGCCTTGATCAACCAAACAAGGATAATTGTAATAGATCTGATGTTAAAGACAATTAAAGCAAGAACTTCAAATTACAAGCTGTTCGATTGTGATGTGATGGCAAACTAAGAACCTGCCACTTCAACTTCTACAAGCATTACTGTATCCTCAACACCTCCATTAACAATTGAACAACCAAAGGACTCTTACCATCACCAATAAACACATAAGTGGCAAGAGAACATTTCCCAAAAACATTCCTTAGGAAGGAGCTATCACCAGCCAAGGACAAGAATCACCAAAGAAAAAAAATACAAAACCAAGTTAGGATTACAATACAACAAACTTCATTTTACATATTTACTTTTCGTTTGATTGTTATTAGGTCATTTTTTTCCTTCTTTCATATAGTTTGAACTGCAAGCATGAGATGAAAATGATGCATTTTGAAATATTTTTGTCTTCATTTGAATGTTCAATACTTTTAAAATTGACACACATTTATAGAACTTTTGCTGAACGATTTATAGTCGAGGTATCAACACTGAAGTTTAAATAAATTAAATTCTTCTGCACATTTTGAGAGCTGCAAAGAAACAAAAAGTATTTTTTATGGATTATGAAATTCTGTTGCTGATGGATGTTAAAGTTTGCCTCTTTTAATTGTTTGTACATAAACTTCATGGATGCTTAATGTAAGTTGTGCATTATTCATAGACTTTTAACTTTTTTTGCTTTGGTTCATAAATTGTTGAGATAATTGCTTATGTTTCTTGGATTTATAAGATTGGAATTATTGGCTCCAGTTTATTAATTGAAGCTTAAACTGATTGATGCATGGTCTTTTAAAAGAAATTTTTTCTATAGGAAAATTAGGAAAATCATTGGTTGAAGATGATGGAAAGTTGCAAGTAAAATATTTATATATTTGCATATGCATTCATGTAATATTTTCATTAAGAAATCTGATAAAAATTTTAAACAATATACGATACTCCTTAATTGATTTGCCATTGTTTGTAAATAAGGCACACACTGAACGAAAACCTTAATGGAAGCGTAGCATTACTGAAACTTTTTGTTCATCTATAGTTAATATGAAATCTTGACATCTAATTGCTAGCTATGTATTAAGATGCCTTATTCTTTTGTTTTAAGGTGGCATGTAATATTATATACTATAACTATATATTTTTTATATATGCTTCGAATGCTAGTCGAACATTAAAACACTACTTTATCTAACTGCATATATTTTGTAACAACAGGAATGCCATCTTTTGTGAAGTTTAGCAAAAGCCTTATGTTGATTTTTACTTACAGGCACTACTTTTTGTACCTAACATAACAATGATAATATAAAATTATAAATTATCGTAATATTACTTTACGTTTTGTATCGATATTTATATATCTACGCATTATATTATAACCTTAGATCATAATATTTCAAAACCTTTTACTGCTGACTATAATATTTTGTATATATAATTTTTAACATATGAACTTGCTTTAATCCTGACATACAAAAACTTATAAAATAAATAATATGATAAACACAATTATTATAATATATATTATTATATCCGTATGCAACGCATGGAACATTTTTAATTGTATTTTAAAGAGCAAAATACTTGTGGCATGCTTGTGTGGGTTTTGGGACCTCGGGAGTCTAGCCCTATTAGTAGTAAGTAAAATTTTCAAAGGACTGCACAAGAGATAATGGAAGGCTTTTTGTCACTCCCCACCTCACAGTGCAGTACCTCATCCTTGTTCACCTCAAGACCCCACTCTTCCTCCGCCGCCACCTCCGTTTCCTTCTCCCTCCAACCGCCACCTCAACCTCCTGAATCTAATCTACGGCGCCCTAAGTCCATCAAATCCTCTCCAAAACCCAAAGTCCCTTCCAACCCCCTCAAAAACCTCACCACCACCATTAGTACTACTACTACCACTACAAGTAACAATCCTTCCCATGTGCCCGCCCCTATTGAAAGTGAACATACCACGCACCCTCTTGCCTCCAAACTTCGCCTCTCCAGCAAATTCTTTCCCCCTCCGCCTCCTCCTCCTTCCGTTCTCCAAGATACACAAAATGAAACTCTCATTTCCGAACCTGAAGCTCCATCTCCACAGCCTCAAAACCCTGAAAAATTCCGCCAAGATGGCAAGATTTTCATCGGAAATCTTCCCAACTGGATTAGAAAACACGAGGTTGCTGAATTCTTCCGGCAATTCGGTCCCATAAAGGACGTTATTCTGATCAAAGCCCACAATGAGATACACAGAAATGCGGGTTTCGGGTTTGTGATATATGGGGGCCCGCCTCCGCTGGCTGAGAAGTCGGCAATGAAGGCGGTAGAGTTTGACGGCGTTGAGTTTCATGGGAGAATACTGACGGTGAAGTTGGATGATGGGAAAAGGTTGATGGAAAAAGCAGAGGAGAGGGCCAGATGGGTTGAAGGGTATCAAGTTCAAGACTGTAATAATAAGTCTAAGTGGCATCAAGAGAGGGAAGGGTCCCGGAAGTTGTTTCGAAAGATTTTGGAGTCCGAACCCGAGAATTGGCAGAAGGTGGTTACTGCTTTTGAGAGGATTACCAAGGTATTTTGCTTCATCATTTATTCAACTTTATATGTGAGTTCTCATGTTTAAAATACTTGACAGAAAAAACAGCGCAGGTTTCAAGTTTTTGTGAGTTTAAGATCATTGAGTTTCTTGATGGCAGCAACTATGAAGAAACAAAGCTGATGTCTTTTGCATTATTTTTGCTTGTTATTATGTAAATGAAGATTGTCTAAAGGGTTTTTTTCAGCTTTTTTTGAGTTTGAGTCCGCTCTATACCTTGGCATAGTATAGAGGTCTGACATGATTGATATATAGAACAGTCACCAGACCAAATATTATTATAGTATTATTTCTTTCTCCTTTATTTGGTAGTTATCTGCCGAGAAACGTAATGTTGCAAAAACAGTGATATGTTGCAATGCAAGAAAATAATAGCTCTCATCCAATCGAAGTGGACACAAAGTTATCTGCTAGCAGGCTATTATATTGAGAAACTTAGATATGTTCCTCAAATTTAGTGACATCAGTATATCTCTAGAGCTGGAAACTTCTGATTATGGGAATCCTGTCTGCTAGCTACCTTAGGTTTTGACTAGGGTCTGAGAAATTTCTTGGAATATGTTAAACAACTTGAGCATTGTTAAAGTTATCCAAAGTTTTGATTTAAAGAAATTTATTCTGATTTGTACATATGTTGATGGTTTCTCTTCCTTTTCTTTTTCTTATCAGCCTGCTAGACGAGAGTTTGGATTGATGGTGAACTACTATGCAAGACGAGGGGATATGCATCGTGCGCGTGAAACATTTGAGAGGATGCGAGCAAGGGGAATAGAGCCAACCTCACATGTCTATACAAAGTAATCATTTCCAATAAAATCCATAGAACCTTAGCTTCATGTGTTTTCAATTCAAGTTAGCCTGCTACTGGTTTTTTTGAGCCTTTTAGCAAAGGTTTTCTATGTTGTTTTCATAGGCAATTATAGTTTAGGTTTCATTACTATTAGTGGGTGATAATTTAGGTATATTAATATTAGTGGGCTGAAATCATTTTAAATTCATTGATTTTTTTAAAAGAAATCCCATACAGAAGAGCCAAGCTGCTTTAATGGCAGGTATAGAAGGGACTCTTCATACCTATAAATTGGTAGTAGCTTCATTATAAATGCGTCTCAGATGCCTTTATTATTCATTCTGTTATTTGTAAATTTTGTTTGGGGAAATTTCTTTCAACAGTTTTCTTGTATACTTGATGGAAGTTTGTTTATCTTTGTCTTTTTATATGATTGATTTCCAGCAGTTTTCAAGATCATGTATACATTGTTCTTTTTCAGACGTTAAGATAGTTTATGGCATGCAGCCTTATTCACGCTTATGCAGTTGGCAGAGACATGGAAGAAGCCTTATCTTGTGTTAGGAAAATGAAGGAAGAAGGCATTGAAATGACTCTTGTGACATACAGTATACTTGTTGGGGGATTTGCCAAAATTGGCAATTCTGAGTAAGTAAGCTTAATAGGTTCTGCCTCTTTTTTTTTTGTTTATTTATTCTTTTCTGTCTTTTGAGTGTTTGATTGGTGATTTTATGTTTTTAAGCATATGCTGTCTGCATCTTTAGGACCTTAGTTGTTGGACTATGTTTAGCAAGGTAGTCAATCAAAACTTTGGCTGAAATTTTATGTTAAATATATGCTTGGCCAGCTCATAAGAGTTTCCAGAAGCAATGAAACTGTAAATAATGGAACATAAGTAGGCATTAGTATCAACCTGTTCCTGTTTCTTTTGCATATGGTGTTGACTCGTCCAAGAGTCTAGTTACTTATGGATTTTGGGTTGGGGTTGTTAAATGTTTCAAGATTTCCATGTAATATATTTTCTTCTATTTCCATTGATCTCAGAACCTCAGTCGTGGTTTTCCATTTCAAAAATGTGAGGCATTAACATTCTGTAGGCTCATTGCTTTAAATGGCTTCATTATTAGGATTTGGATGTTTATAGGAATCTTACAAAAAAATTTTTAACTTTGAGTGAAAAAGAAAAATGGATGAAGGGGAAGGTTACTGTCAATCTGGAAGGAAAAGAGAAAGGGGTGGGAAACAGGTAAAGGAGAATGTAGTGCCTACGACATGTCTTTATCTCTGACTGGTTGAGCTCTGGCCTCTAAGATAGCAGTTCGTTCCCTCTGAGGTGTGTACAAGTTATTTAGCCAACATTGAATATCATTAGGCATGCTTGCACCATTAAAATGTGTTTGTATATAACATGAAAAGAAAGACCAATAATTTCTTTGGAGGTTAATAAAGTTGCCTATTTGATAAGAGCAAGTGGATGCAAATTTTCCTTCGCAAGGTGCATGCATGGTTCAGTATCTCATGGTTTTGAATGGACTTATCTGGTTGAAACACTGTGTTTCTTGTGCATCTTGTTTGCATTCTTTCTATAATTTTCTTTTGAAAATTGTGGTACACTAAGTTAAATTTTGTTTGGGGGACTTCATAGACATTGTTGGTTTATTAAATTGTCAATGGCTAAAATGGGTGAATTTGCTTAATCTTTAACTAATACCGTGTGTCATTTTGGAAGAGCTGCAGATCATTGGTTCAAGGAGGCAAAAGAGAGACATACACCTCTAAATGCAATCATTTATGGGAATATTATTTATGCTCATTGGTATGTATTAAAAGCTTGGTTTTTATCCCATCATACTTCTATAAGTCCTTCATGTATTTTAGTTTTGCAATTTTGGGCCTTTTCTGTCATAGGTCAATGAACATAAAGTTGAGATTTGTGCTGGCTATACATAGTACATATATTGCTTTAGTTATTGTTTTGTTAGTTTTTTCATGTTCTAATTGGGTTTTTTCCTTTTTGCTAAATTGTCCAAAGAATATATATTGCTTTATTTATTGTTTTGTTAGTTTTTTCATGTTCTAATTGGGGTTTTTTCCTTTTTGCTAAATTGTCCAAAGAATCCTGTGTGAATCAATGCAATCTCTTCTAGATTTCATTGATATGATGTATGTGTGGAGATCATGTGCTGTGGAGTTGTTGTATTGCGTCAACTCCAAAACTCCAAAACTCAATGTTTGTTAACCTAGTGGAACATTTTCAAACTCTTTCTAATTAAACCACTTCCTTTCCTTGTTCCTTTGAGTAGCCTTGACTAGGTGCTTTTCATAATGTATTATCTTATTGTGTCTAGGCAGGGTAGGAATGAGTTAAGTTAATGTGTACAAATAAACAGACCAGGTTCATCCCTTCTTGTTGATGTCAGTTATAATCTGTCCATGATTACTAGTCTAGCTGGCATTGACCTGGCCTAATCATTCTAGTCATACTAGCTCTATTTGTCTATACAATGTTCACCAATTCTTCCATGGTAGTTTTGTTCATATATCAGAAAAACTTTTAAAATATGAGTTTTAATTATTATATTAAATTGTTCTATTTCGTCCAATGTACCATTGCCAAGCAGCCTATTGCAATCTTGTTTATGCAGCTAGCTGTCTTCCATAGTTCTTATATTCTATTTGTGAGAGCTACTTATTGTTGTTGTTATCATCATCATTATAAATAAGTTTTTTTATTTCATCTTTTGCTTCCATTTGCAGTCAAACATGCAATATGGAGCGAGCTGAAGCCTTGGTTAGGGAAATGGAAGAAGAAGGTATAGATGCCCCTATTGACATTTATCACACCATGATGGATGGTTACACAATGATTGGCAATGAAGAAAAATGCTTGATTGTGTTTGAAAGACTAAAGGTAAGAGCTCATTTCATAGTGTTTCTTGGAAAGTTTATAAAACATATGGAATTTAAAAGTTGTGAGAAATGAAGTAATTACACGTTTGCATTTAGAAATCACGTCTTAATATAATCTCTATTTGTCCCCTGGAGGAAAGGTAAGAGACTTTGTTCCTTTGATAGTTTGAGTGGTGTATTTTGGTACTTGTCCAACATGGTATGTTCAAATTTTCAAGTCTTCCCTTATATTCAAATTTTCAACCCTGACATCCCTTTTCACTTTGAGCTGTAAGATGCGTCTGAAATGGGTATGCTGGCAAAAATAAAGATTCGAGTAATATAGGAAAAACCTCAAAGCGAGAAGATTTGGTATCTAAAAGCTAATTTTATATGTAGGTATTTATGGTTGAAGCCTTAAAGGCCTAAATCCTTTTACTTTTCACTTCTTAGGAAGCGTGAAAAACAATGTTTGTACTATCTTCTTTCCTTCCATGTTTTTGGTACTTTTTGTTCTCTTTTCTCACTTTTTAAGAGGTTTTGTTTTTCGGCCAAGAACAAAGAATTTTTTTAATTAATGCAAACCAATCTGAATGTCATACATTATGTCTATGAGTACTGCACTCTTCAAAAAAAAAAAAAAATTGTCTATGAGTACTGCAATCATCTAAAAAACTCATAACGTTTTAAGAAGTTTGAAGTTCATAACTTCTCCTTTCTTGTTTTAAATGTAATGCATTCTTTTCTTCTCATTCTTCTCCTTTAAACTTATACCACCTTTTGCCTAATGTAAAGAATTAGATATTATCTATTCATTCCAAGAATCAATGGTATTTTATTGTCCCTTTTTTTTTTGTTTTTCCTTTTTCTTCCCTTTGGCTTTTAATAATCCAACCCCCCTCCCACGCGCATGCACTACCATCACTCTCCAATTGTAATCATTGTTTTAGCCCATAGATATATCAAAAATTAGTACGGAAGTGTGGATATATTGGACATGAATCAAATTTCAGAAAGTACCAAAATATTGATCAAGTTGTATGTTTTCTTTTTTAAATTTTTATATGTTTTCTAATTTTGTAAATATAAAGGTCATTCAGCAGTTTTTGGAACTTTTTCCAACAAAACTTTCTCAGAAAAACCTCCATTATTTTGAGAACATTTTTTCTTGGGGGTTGTTTTATCAGTTTTCACCTGTTTTTGTTCTTTTCTTCACATTTTCAGTTATCATAAAATTACTAAGAAAAGTATAACAAAGAATTTTTTTCTCTTGTTAAAGAGAGAAAATCCAGTGTTTTGAGAAAAGTCATAGTGAAACAATACAAAATGAAAAATGCCCTTAGTCGCTTCTCTTTAGAGTTACCAATGATATTTCCTAAGAGAGGTATTTTAAAGATAAGCATCACACACACACAGCCACATAGAATCAACACCCACTCCCCCTACCCCGCCCAACACCACACACGCACATGCAACAAATTGAAACTAGTACCATTTCTCTACTTTGAATTCTCTTAATTTCTTTGACATACATTGCTTCATGTATGTTTCTAAATTCTGTTGTAATTTTTCACTGCCTTGTCAAACATAATCAAAGATTCAAACTTCAAAAGCTTAATCTCTTGGTCTTTTTGTATTTTTTTACTGTTGGATTGAGGATATCAAGATTTTCTTATATCCACAAAAACTTTATACTCTTGAAACAGTTAGATTCCTATCACCTCTTGACATTATAAACAACTCAGAAACTTTTGTGATGTGTTTGATGAATAGAGACAATCTTAATTACTACATTGGGTTTTGTTTGCTTCAAGGGTGTGACTCTTCATCAAAGAGGATAGAAATTTGCAATAGAAGTTGTTATACCTACTACACTTGTCTTTTGCTCTGTGCTAACTTTTGCTAGAAATTTGCTGCAGGAATGTGGATTTACTCCCTCAGTTATCAGCTATGGATGCCTTATAAATCTTTACTCTAAGGCAAGTCTTTTTTAATGTTTTTCCTTATAATGGTTGCTTCCCGTTTGTAGCACTCCCCCCAACCCCCTTAGTTCCTCTCCTCTTTGGGATCTTTGGCACTAGGGAATGGTTCTTGCTATTAGATATTAGGGTTAATTATCCAGAGTTGAAGTATCTTCTGAAAAGAGTGGTATGTTCTGTGGGTGAATTTGAGAATTTCCTTAAGGGGATGAAACTTTCTCATCTTAATTTTCCCTAAATCTAGTTACTAGAATTTAGATTCAATTTGCTTTGGTGTAAATTTTGCAGTGTTGTAATCTTTTAAGAGTATTATTTAATAGTGGCAAGATTATTTACATTTCTGGATTTGCGTTTAAATCAATTGCTTTCACTTTGCCCTTGTGATCTGATCCATTCACATGTTTTCAGAACCAGAAAAAATAAAAAATTCTCCCTTTTTTTTTTTTTTGGGGGGGGGGGGGGGGTACACTTTTCTTTCCCTAATAAGTAGTAAAATCTATTTACCATTACTCTTCAATATAAGCTGTGAAAGAAATCTGCAACTCATTGTACACCGTTTGTCCATAGCAATTAATTTTCAGACAAGTTAGTTGGGAGAATAGAATTACAACTGAGTTAGGAGCTTGTGAGCTTGACTAAGGAGATAAACTGAAACCGAACAAAAGCTTTGGCATGTCTTTATGGTGCTTAACTCAGTAAGAGCTTAAGTGTTCTGGTTAAGCTTGTAAGCCAGCCTCTTATGTTACATTCTTAATATACAAGAGACTTTGTGGAAGAGTTTTATGCAGAGCTTCCCTTGGAGCTGACCATTCATAGGAATGTGGTTTGACAACAACTATCTGAAGAGTGGAGAAAGGGAAGGGCTAGGGGAATGGGGGGAAGGGAGATTACATACAATGGATGATTGCCTTTCCTACTCCGACTCTTCTGGATGTTGTTTCCTTCTTCTTTTCTTTCCTTTCTTTTTTGGTCTGGGGAGAGAACGATAACAGGGGGTTGTCTCTATACATATAAATAGCAGGATGAGTCCTAAGTTGCTTATTGGACATTGTTTACAAAATTGATGTTTGTCTTTGCCAAAAGCTTTAAAATTCAACTCAAGCTATTTAGCTTGAACTCGACTTGGTAGAGAATAGCTTGAGCAAAGCACTGATCCTTGTGTTTTCAGTGTCAATGAAGTTTATTTCAGGATCTTGTTTCCAAAGCTTTGGGTAATATTGAAGCATTATCAGAATACACCTTGTCAAGTTTGAAATGGAAAAATAGAATGGCCATTACACTAGTCAGAATTAGATATATCTGCTGGGATATTACTTCTGTATGCTATTTCCTTGTGAGTGATAGATCAAGATATTTCCAGAAATTTTGATTAGAACAAGGTGACCTACTGATGCCTTTTGCTATGGTATGTTGGTTTAGGTCAATGTGATCAGAGAAAATCAAGATTGTTATTATTGATGCTCGGTAAATAGTATATCTACATTTGTGGTGGGTGTACCACATGACATTAATGTAATAAAATGTCCCATGATAAAAATTGGTTTGGAAATCCCACATATTATACTCATAAATAAATCATATCTAAAGTGATAAAGTTAGCCATCCAATTGCCCCAAATGTTACATTTTGAGCCATTTTCTGTTCAGGTAATTTAGATTGTGAATTGTGTAATTATTTTTCTCTGAGTTCTCATTGGTGTATTGTATTTAAGCATCTATTCTAGATAAATACATAAATAAATAATGATAAACTTGTCAGTTGTGATTTTATTGAAGTAAATGAGAAAATGATGGCTGTTGTTTTTGACCAAAGATAAATGAATCATCCTGGGTACCACGAATTGTACCATGAGCATAGTCCATTTACCATGTGTATCTGTTTTCTTTTTTTTTTTTTTTACTTTTTTTTTATTTTAATGATTATTTCGTAAGTGCTCCTCGTTTTATTATTTGAGCAAGTGACCTGTATAAATGTTGCATAAGGTTTTGAAGAATTTTTACGCCTAATTCCATTGATGGCTCAGGTTATCAACTAAAGAAAACAATAAAAATTCTCTGCAAGTGACCTATATAAATGTTGCAGAACGTTTTGAAGAATTTTTATGCCTAATTCCATTTATGGCTCAGGTTATCAAGCAAAGAAAACAATAAAAATTCTTTGCATCATTTTTTTTACTATGCCTGGTAATTAAATAAGCTACACAGTATTATTGATTCTAGGAAAAGCCAAGCGAAACCTAAACAAAGCAAGTCAATTTGCATGTCAACCTATTGGTTTGCATCTAATATTCATGCTGACAAATTGGAGAATCTGAATCACTAGTGTAGTATCTAATCGTATAGAATTTGCAAATAGCCATATATCTTTTGCACCCCTTGTTATTTTGGAGTTCTTCTGTTAATATGTCTCTGAACTGATTAATCTGCTTGGTGTATTTGGTTTCCAGATTGGAAAAGTTTCCAAAGCTTTAGAAGTTAGCAAAATGATGGAATGTGATGGCATAAAGCATAACTTGAAGACTTATTCCATGTTGATCAATGGATTTTTGAAATTAAAAGATTGGGCCAATGCTTTTGCAATTTTTGAGGATTTGGTCGAAGATGGTTTGAAGCCTGATGTAGTACTATATAATAATATCATCAGGGCATTTTGTGGGATGGGTAACATGGATCGTGCTATTCATACTGTCAAGGAAATGCTAAAGGAGAGGCATAGGCCTACTACACGTACATTTATGCCTATTATACATGCTTTTGCAAGAGCTAGGGAAATGAGAAGAGCCTTGGAAGTTTTTGATGTGATGCGGAGGAGTGGTTGCAGTCCAACTGTACACACTTTCAATGCTTTGATTCTTGGCCTTACTGAGAAACGTCAGGTATAATATGATTTATAAGACATTGAGGTGGACAAATCCTAGATTTACATGTTCACTGAGGATTTTAGAGACATTTGTTTATGTAATGAATTTTATCACATTAGTTGAATATTGATTTTAGGAAACAGAATTAATGGTAATAAATTATCCCCTGGATATTCCATTTAGCCAATGGAATCAGTGCATTCAGAACAATGCTAGTGGCAGGAAAATCACTTGTTTTACACGAGATAATGCTGAGATGAATCTTGTATTATTGGATGGGTTGCTGTATTCAATTGTATTGTTCCTTTCTTTTCTGGTACATATGACATTGGGCAACACAATAAGAGGTAGTCTTGTCCCTTTACTCAAACCTTACTCTCCCATTTTCTATCTTTGAAATGGAGACCTAAACATTGGAGTTTCAAGTTTTAACTATTGAGGCGTCCCTTCTTTTTGCCTAAGAATCTATAGATATTGTGAGCAAAACTAAATATTTTTCTTTTTAACATTTTAATTAATTTTTTGCAGATGGAAAAAGCTGTTGAAATATTGGATGAGATGACACTGGCTGGCATAAGTCCAAATGAACACACATACACAACCATCATGCATGGGTATGCTTCATTGGGTGATACTGCAAAAGCATTCAGGTATTTTACAAAATTGAGAAATGAGGGCCTTGAGATTGATGTGTATACATATGAAGCACTTCTGAAAGCATGCTGCAAGTCTGGGAGGATGCAAAGTGCTCTAGCTGTCACAAAAGAAATGAGTGCTCAAAAGATACCGAGAAACACCTTTGTCTACAACATTTTAGTCGATGGGTATGGATTCTTAATGACTTATGTATATCTGCCATTTACTCTAACATCAATATCAGTACTCTCTTTTAGCCTCCTATTCAATTCCCACCTCGTTTTGACTATACGTGATGTGAAATCACTTCCAATTTTTTTCTTTTAGATGGGCTCGGAGAGGAGATGTTTGGGAGGCTGCTGACTTGATGCAGCAAATGAAGCAAGAAGGGGTTCAACCTGATATCCACACTTACACATCTTTCATAAATGCCTGCTGCAAGGCTGGAGACATGCTGGTATGTTCCTTAACGAATATTCAGTACATTTGGGCATATTTAATATGTATAGTTGAGAAATATATGTTTTATAATCTGAGTAACATTTGGAATGAGTTTCTGTTGTTATTGCATTGCTTATTTATTTTTACCTTAAAACCCTTTAAAATATGGCTATTATACGAGTTAATCAGGTCTTCTGGAGCAAGATTAGTTTGTTGTTGAATGTATTTATTTATTTGTATATCCTTAGCATTTCAAATTGTATACTTAGTACTTGTAGTAGATTATGAATTATGATGGTGTGGATTTGTGCCTTTGTATGCTGCAGAAGTCGGAAGAGAATGAACGCGACTTCATTTGTGTTTAAGGGCATTCTTCCTAGAAAGATTTGATGAATCTTACTGTTGTTTTATTTCTGAGATTATTTCATTGGATGCCTAAAAAATTAGAAATGTATCTTCAAGTGTTACCTGTCCATCAATGCCCATGTTATTTTCTGCAGTAATTCTTAGTTTAATTTTGTTTTCTAGAGAGCAATGAAAACAATCCAAGAAATGGACGCTATTGGAGTAAAGCCAAATGTTAAAACCTACACTACACTGATTCACGGATGGGCACGTGCTTCTCTTCCAGAGAAGGCCTTGAAATGCTTTGAAGAGATGAAACTGGCTGGTTTGAAACCGGACAAAGCTGTGTACCATTGCTTGATGACATCACTTCTGTCAAGGGCTACTTTTGCGGAGGCATATATTTACTCTGGGGTGCTGTCTGTTTGTAGAGAAATGATCGACTCTGGTTTGACTGTTGATATGGGAACTGCAGTTCACTGGTCGAGGTGTCTACGTAAGATTGAGAGGACAGGTGGAGAACTTACAGAAGCCCTGCAGAAGACCTTCCCTCCTGATTGGAGTTCATACCATACAATCGCTGCAAATTCTGATACAGAAACAGATGATGAACTCGAAAGCGATCATGATGATAATGATGTATATTTTGCTAATGTGACTGAAGGTGATCATGATCTAGATGAAGATGCAACAGATTATGGTTATGAATGATATTTTGCTGATGCGAGGAGAGTGTTAATTTATGCATCGTCACGAGCTTAGCTTGAAAGTTTTCTTGGCTTTCTTATATTTTGTTTTTATCTTTGTACGAGCAATAGATCGATCAATATAGCATGTTCCAAACACAATCAGGTTTTGTTCTGTTTGGAGCATCAGGGCTTATGTTGTAACATGTAATTTTGCAAGTAGCTGAAATTAAACTACATTTTGCCATGCAGGCTTACCTATGTCTCCCAATTCATTTTTTAACTCAGTTTAAAAAGTGTTTTAGACTATAATAGTCAGTCTGAAAGCAAAGAGGAGGGCGGTTTTTTGGGCAGCTGCAATTTTCTGGTTAACTAGATGTTTAGACCAAGAAATGTAGTTGTCTGTGCTGTGTATTGAGCAGCAGAGTTAATATACAAACGATGATGGTATCTGCATTATGTAATGGAAGGCTGTTAATAATGTTAGCTCAATAATGATGAAGTAGTTAAGAGAGGATGAATTGGATTTCTAAAAATTTTTTTTCAACGAATCAAACTTCTGAGGATAACAAGCTTAAAGTCCAGTTATCAAATTTTCTCATTTTAAAACATGCCAAATAATTTAGAAACCAAATGAACAAGTTTAAAATAAATTCTCAAAACTCTTCAAAGTGAGGTGCATAAGTATACGAAAGTGTATCAAAAGTGATTTAAAGAGTGAGTTAAAAAATAAACATGTTTAAAAACAAATTCTTAAAACTCTTCAAAGCAAAGTAAAAAGCACTAGCGTCAAAGTGAAGAGTAGAGAGTTGCAAAAAAATTTCAAAAACTTCTTCAAAACAAAATGCACAAGTTCAAGAGTTAGAAGAAGAAAGAAAAAATACAAAGAATTTATACAAGTTTGGCTCTCTCTGTACATCCTCTCCCTTGACCCACTATGGAGTTTGAAATCCACTATGAAAACCATTTTTTAAAAGATCAAGCATAATCTTTACAAACCATTGCCTTTTATGGATCAAGATCAGGTGCAATCTCTTGCCATTTCAAGGATCAAGTGTAACCTTTACAACAGTGCCTTTTCAAGGCTTAGGCATAACTTATCTCTCTTTTATAAGATTAAAGCAAATGTACCTTTAGAAGATTGATTTTGCTAGGTAAGTACATGGAGGAAGAGTTTGAAGGAGCTAAAGATGATTACAAAAGATACAAGTGAAAGCACAAAGAATTTAAAGTACAAGGATAGCTCACAAGCTTTTTGGAAGAATATGAATGGCTTGCTCTAGCTTGGTTTTTCTTTCTTTTTCCTCTTCTTCTTCATTTCATTTGATTCTTGATCAAATGATCTTTCTTTCAACTCTCCTTTCACCCAAAATGTGTTGGAGAAGTCCTTTTTATACTTGGAAAAAGTTTATAACCATTGGAGATTACTTGATTGGAAAATTAGCCATTTTTCTTGTCTTTTTCGTGTCCAATGGCTCTTTCTAGAGCTAAGGAATCAACTTTTTCTTCTCGAGAAATTGATTCTTTTTGGGTTTGAATCGTTTTGTCTTGTAAGAATTGGTTAGCGCATTCTTGAGAAATCAATTCTTCTTGCCTTTGGAGCATTTTATTTTCTAGGAATCAATCTTTGCATTCTTGAAACATTGATTCTTCTTCGTTCTAGATTTTCAAGAATTGATCTTTTGCTTCTCCAAAAGTCGATTCTTACAATTTGGGCACCAAATTCAAAATTCAAAATTACTTTTTCCAGCTCCATCTTCATTCATTCTCCAATATTTTCTTCTTTTTCAAGTTTTCAATTTTTGTCTTGCAACTTCAAAAGAATCGATCACTTGATGCTTGAGAAGTCAGTTCTTGCTTTTCTAGTGGCTTTTGTATTTTCAAGAATCGATGATTCCTTTTCCAGTAGTTGATTCTTATACCATGAACTTAAGATTCAAAGTATTCAAAGTTTTTTCCCTTCACAAAGCAACTTCAAACACAAGTTCAAAAGTCAATCAAGTAAGGAAACACTAAAGCACTTCAAAAGCATTCACGGATTACTCAAATAAGAAATTTTGATAATTTTTGTTATTTTAAAGCTTTAATCACTTTCCAAGTATTAAAGCTAACAATCTCCCCCTTTTTGATATGACAAAAACTTTGAGCAAAATTTGCTTATAAAATTACTCCCCTTAAATAGTTGCAAGTTTAAAAAACTTGAAGCTTGAAACTATAATATCCCTTTTTGATTATGCAAATTTTCTCAATATCTCTCTCCTTTTTTATTATATCAAAAAGGAAGATAGAAACACAACAAGCATAATTTGCAAAGCATGATAAGCATGATAAGGAATATGCTAAGATGCACTATGCCACCAAGATTCAAATCTAATACCATTTGATAGATGTAAGTAAAAGCTTCCCTTTTGCAAAAGCAAATAAGCACAAAATCAATTGTGAGAGATTAACTCATTTTATCAATTGATAAAGTTTTAGTAAAAACTCCCTTTATCATTAAGCATTCTAAGCAAATCAACTTCAAATTTTACATATTTAAGAAGGATATGATCAACTTTAAAGTTCAAATAAGAAGAGAAAATAAAACTTGATGTAAATTTAAAATTAGATGCCAATTGAAAATACCTAAAGCTTGATACCAATGGTTGAAATAAACTTGATATCAATTGTGGATCTCAACATTCAAGCATAAATGAGAAGCATTAAGGAATAAAAAAAGTTTGGTGTTAGAAAGATATTACCAATAATGTAGAACACCAATTGTTGGATTCTCACCGTAACTTGTTGAAGATCTGAAGTGCTAATGACACCAATTTTTATAAGCTCCCCCTTAATAAAACATAAGATGATAAGGTCTGTAAAAGATCACTTGTTAGGAGAGATCATGAGCCTATAATAAATGGGCATTTAAGTAGATATTCAATCATGCATTAAATACTCATGTTTGCAAAGTAGTTCCTAGGCTTGTCTAAGGTGTCATTAGTCACCAAGTATCAATCTTAATCATTTTCAAGTCATTGAGTATCATTAAGCAATACCAACCAAGCATTTTCGAGGAAATCTCTAATTTAAAAGAAATTATAATTCTAGGAGAAATTTCATATCAAAAGAATATAATCTTTTAGTATTTTTAACAAGTATTCTTCCAAATTATTATGCAAACATTTCAAGAAATATTCTCCAAATCATGTATGATCCTAGAAATTCAAAGAGAATTTTCACATCAAGAAAATATCATTATTAATAAAGCTATAAACTAAAGTTGGCTGCACACAAAGTCTTTAGATTATGTAATCATTTAAGCTCATGGAAGACATAATTAATATTTAAAAGCATAATGAAAAGATATTTCAACAATGTCAACACAATGTTCAATCAATCTTAGCATTTGAATATATCTTTTTTGTAAGTTTAGTTTTAACACATCTTTGAGGATTTTCTTCATATTTAAAAGCATTTTTCATTCATTTTCAAAGCTCATTATGTTCAATCAATTTTGTCATTTCAAAACAAGAATGAAGTTAATATTCTTGGCATATCTTTTAGTTTGGTCAAGTCACATGCTTACATGATACTTAATATTGCTTAACCTTAATGATTGAAGTCTAAAACTTAACTAAAGCAATAAAATTACTCATAGAGATTAATTCCATAACTCAAGTCAAGTTTGGTCATGAATGATCATTCATTTGAACTTAAAGAAATATCTCTTAGTTCTTCAAAGATTTCTTGTTTTCAAAATTCAAAATGCTAACCTAAGAATCAAATTCTCAAAAGAAAAGACTTGATTCTTAAATGAGAAGAAAGAAAAATTTATTTCTTTATCACAAGAGGAATCTTTTCTGAAGAAGGAGAAGTCAATTCTTAAATAGAGATCAATAGTGAAGAATCAATTCTGAGAAAAGAAAAAGTTGATTTTTGGAAGACAGAAGCTTCAGGATTTGTGAAGAATTGATACCTTAAAGACAAATAATTGATTCTAAAGGGATAGAATGCAGAAGGTAGAAATGTAAAGAAGAAATAATCAATTCTACATGGAGAAGATATTGATTCTTAAAGCACCAAAAGTAAAATTCAAGAACTTGGTGACCAAAAAAGAGATGGTATAAGTGGATAAAAATAGAGTATCAAAAATCAAGCTTAAATTCAAATTTGGGTACCAAACTATAGTGAAGAACTGACACCTTGAGGCAAAAGAATTGATTCTCTAAAGGTTGCAAATGTGTCACCTTTGAACCCAGTTGTAGAAGAACTGACATCTTTGAATAGAAGAATCAATTCTTCAAAGACAAAAGGCTTCAAACTTTAGAAGAATTGACATCTCAAAATAGAGGAATCGATTCTATGGAGATAGAAAGCTCCAAACTTTATGAAGAACCAACAACTGAATAGTAAATAATCAATTTTTCGTATGCGATAGAATTGTGCGAGCTAGCTAAAATTTATGAGAAGTGATTCAAATTTCACTTCAACGGTCAAGAAATCACAAAGGCTAAATATACCTACCTTGAAGACGTTAAAGCAAAGAACTTGGAAGGATTTTGAATGAATTTGAATCATCTTTGAAGAGGAAAAGAGTGAAAAAACAAGAAAAAGAGTTGTGAATAGAAAAATCCTATCTTTGAGTAAGAGCAGAACCTAAAGGTCACATTTTTATCCTTCAATTGATTCTTTCTGAGCTTAAACCTTCTTTCATCTCTCATATCTTTTGAGAAAGCTCTCATATTTTTGATCCTAAACTTCTTTACCAGTCTTGTTAGAGGTTTGGAGCTAAAGGTTTATGAGAAGCCACTATTGTATTGGTTATACCTTTAAGTGACTATCTCCTCTCCAACTTTAAAAGTCATATTGCTTTCCTTCACATCAATGATTGTGCCTGTAGTCACTAAGAAAGGTTGTTCCAGGATTAAAGGAGTTTCTACCTCCTCTTCCATCTCAAGCACAATGAAGCCTACCAGAATGAAGAGATGCCCAACTTTGAGCAACACATCCTTTATAATCCCAATAGGGTATCTGATTGTTTGTTCTACTAACTGCAAAGAAAATGTAATAGGTTGTATCTCATTAAGTCCAAGTTTCTTGGCAATAGACATAGGCATAATTGAAACACTAACACCTAAATCACACAAAGCTTTAGAAAATTTAAAACTACCAATGGTGTAAGGGATAGAAAAACTCCCTGGTTCTTTAAGCTTTAATGGAAGCTTGTTTTGGAAAATAACACTACACTTCTTAGTAAAGACAACAGTTTGAAAGTCTTCCAATTTCCTCTTTTTAGATAAGTTATCCTTAAGAAATTTTACATATGAAGGCATTTTCTTGAAAGCTTTAACAAAAAGAATGTTGATTTGAAGCTTTTTAAACATCTCCATAAATTTCCAAAACTGGTTTTCTTGTTGTTTCTTGAAACGCTGAGGAAAAGGTGCTGGTGGTAGAGTTGACTTAGTCTCTAACTTTTGACACTGCTCATTAGAACTCGTAGTCTGTGCCCCATTCTCAACTATTTTGTCTTTCTGTTCAGCTTGCTTTGGGTTACTTTCCACTTCCTTACCACTTCTTAAGATAATGGCATTGACATGTTCCTTACCTTCCCTCCTCGGATTTGCCTCTTTATCACTAAGTAGTGTTCTTGAGCTTTATTGTTTAATGAGTTAGCAAGTTGACCAACTTGGGTATCAATGTTACAAAATGATGCTGTTTGACTTTGAATGAGAGTTTGATTTTGAATGATGGCATCATTCTTTATCACGAACTAAATCAATAAATCCTTTACAGATGGTTTCTTTCTTGGAATAGGAATTCTTGCCTACTATTGAAATCCAAAAGGTATGTTCGGCTTTGAAGATAAAGATGATCCTTGATTGTTACCCCAAGAGAAGTTTGGAGGGTTCCTTGACCCTGGGTGGTAACTGTTGGAGTGAGGATTGTTCTACTATTTGTTGCCCATAAATTGCACTATTTCTGTACTGCTTATACAATGATTGCTTGCATGTTTATCTCCACTATATTGACAAAGTACAAAAGGACTTCAAATGGAATTAACACCAAAAGATTCAAGTTTTTTAGTTAAAACTACTACCTGTGCTGATAATGTCGTGAAGGCATCCACATCATGAACTCTAGCTACTTTCCTATGCATTGATCGCTCTATGGGCAACTGGTAGTTGTTTGAAGCCATCTCCTCCAACAAATCGTATGCCTCATCAATTGACTTAACCATTAAAGCTCCTCCAATAGTGGCATTAGTGGTGGTTCGAACATAACCATTCAATATATTGTAAAATGTCTACATTTGTAGCCACTTTGGAAGACCATGATAAGAACAACACCTAAGTAGGTCCTTGTATATTTCCCAAGCCTCATACAACGATTCAAAATCTAGCTGCATAAATGATGTGATATCATTCCTCATTTTTGCTGCTTTAGCTGAAGGAAAGAACTTGGCAAGGAACTTTTGAGCAAGATTATCCCAAGTTGTTATGGATCTAGTAGGGATTGCATTTAGCCACACTTCAACTTTGTCCCTCAATGAAAAAGGGAAAAGCCTCAAATGAATTGCATCATCTATGACACCATTGTGTTTAAAGGTATCACATATCTCTAAGAACTTTGAAATATGGGCATTTAGATCATCATTTGGAAGGCCCTCAAACTGGATTGATGTTTGAATCATGGTGATGATGGTTGACTTGATCTCAAAACTGTTGGCTTGAAAAGTCAGCCTTCAAATGCTCTATGGAATCTTTTGTACCAACGGAAGAACATAATCCCTTAAGCAACGATTTTTAACTACTACTCTCTCTTGGATTTGCTGCTCACTGTGTCGATCAACCATTGTATTTGTTTGAGAAAAACCTTGTTAATTTTTTCATCAAAGTCTTCAGAATGTTCTCTCAACATGTACATCGCATTGTATAATCTCCAAGCTTTTTGCTCTTCTCATACAACGACGGAATGAACTTGAAAAACAAAGAAGAAAAACTCAAATTAAAACTAATTTATTAAATTTTAACATTAGCTAAATAAATTGGAAAACAAATTCTTGAAAACGACGCTAAAAACTTGTTGTCGATTTTACACATTATCGAACAAATATAGACAATAAGTCCAGAATCATATCTCACAGGGATTTGTTCTCAAATCTTCACTAGGTACTAAACTTATGGCAAACTGATCTTATTCAAGTAACTCGATTTTAGTACTTAGTGAAGATTTAGGAACAAATATTCAAAGAGTTTGGGGATTCAATCCTTAGGCAAAATCTAATATCCCAAGGTGTGAGTTATGTGCCAAATATGAATAAGTATCCAAGAAACCTCAAATCATCGTCTTATCGGGTACAACTCATTTGAAACGTTCAAGTATTTTAAAAAAACAACTAATAAATATCAGGTTAAAAGTTTTGTAAAATATGTTGAGGAAAAACAAAGTTTTTGTTTCAAATGAAATAAAGTCATTTCTTTTGGAAAACCATTGGAGAAAACCAATGGATATCAAAACAACATAGTTCATAGTAAATTGAATATGCCAAGTCTAAAAACCGAAGTCATGAGCAAATACCCAATCTAAAGATCAAGATTGAGACAAATACCAAATCCAAGTACCAACATCAAACAAATACAAAACTCAAGCACCAAGGTTGAAACAAATGTCAAATCCAAAGATCGGACATCTAAGCAAATACCAATTCCAAAGTCCAAAGTTGAATCAATATCAATAGCAAAGTCCAAAATTCAAAACATGTCATGACCCAAATCTAGGCCATGACCGGCACAGGGGTATCGGTGGGAGTTACCCTCTTAACCCATGCAAGCCTAAAATGAACAATTCAAATCAAATACTTAGATTTACCTCATGGGACTCATCACCATGGAACTGTACATCAAATATGCATGAACATATAAAATCTCATAAGATTATCATATTAGTTTGCACGTCCACTTGCTTAAAATACTGAAGCACACATGTCCAAATAACAAACATAAGCCATTTTTTGGGAAACACAGAGTGTAGCCATCCCATGGCACATTTAAACATGCATGTCATTAATACAAGACATAAGCAAAATTTTATTTGTAACAATCAACATAAATGGCCAAAACCAAATAAGACCAGTGGAGTACAACTTGAAACAAAAGGGCTAATGCCTACTAGATGTTATATGATCACTTACCAAAGATTAACTGAAGTATTTGCTCTTCCCAAAAGACAATGAGCCAAACAACTATTAACCTACAAAACAATTACATCTTACTTGTGTGAGCTATAAATAACTCCATGAGCATATACAGGGAAGGGAAACAAGCTAAACGGGAGAGTGTTTGTCAAAGATACTTTTTAAAATAATGCAAGTAATCCATTTTAATCAATATCAAAGTTTGCCTTTCAACTATAACAAATATTAAAGAGTTTAGGGATTCAATCCCCAAGAAAAATCCAATATCTTATGCTGCAAGTTATGTGCCAAATGAACAAGTATCCAAGAGACCACAAATCATCGTTTCAACGGGTACAACTCATTTAAAATGATTTTATAAGGTTTTGTTGAAGATCGATTCTAAAGCCTTTGAAATAAGAATAATGGTTTGTGAAACGTTCAAGTCTTTTCAAGAAAATAATTAATAAATATCGGGTTAAAATTTTTGTAAAATATGTTGAGGAAAAACAAGATTTACTTTCTAATGAAATAAAGTCATTTCCTTTGAAAAACCCTTGAAGAAAACCAATGGATATCAAAACAACAAAGTTCGTAGTAAATTTCAATATGCCAAGTCTAAATACCAAAGTCATGGGCAAATACCCAATCTAAAGATCAAGATTGAGACGAATACCAAATCTAAGTACCAACATCAAACAAATATGAAACTGAAGCTCCATGGTTGAAACAAATGTCAAATCCAAAGATCGAACATCTAAACAAATACCAAATCCAAAGTCTAAAGTCGAATCAATATTAATAGCTATGTCCAAAATTCAAAACAAATATCAAGTTCCAATTTCATAATGTCAAATGTCAGTTCAAATAGATTGTGGAGCACTATGTAGCATGGACAACCAAATCAAAGTGTGCCGTAGCACCAAAATGGTCGGATACATGATAGTCATCGATCGTATATCAGAGGCGGTAGGATCGTATCAACTACCAAATGAAACCAAATCAACGAGCGATGTCAACTACCAAATGAAGTCATATCAAAGGGGTAGGACCATGTTAACTACCAACATAACCAAATCAAAAGGGCAGCACTATGTCAACTACACAATCAAAGTTAAGCATTGTGCACAATGGCTAGTGTCTACTGTTATTAGCTACATGTCCATAACTCAAATAGGCTCCACTAAAACATTTTTAGGCTATGTTTCCTAATATTCAAATATTCGTTTACACATGAACAGATAAGTTCACTTTCTATCCAAGAACAAACGATTCAAACAAAATGAATGCAAGTGTACAAAGTTCATTTCCAGGCAAGGTAAATTCTCAATCGTCAACTACTCACAAATAAACATAGATTTTCTTAGAGGCATCAACCATTTGAAATGCTTGTTCCCTATGCTCAAAACTAAATACATAATAACATATCTACATAGTATACATAGGTTTCATAAAACAATCTTAAGGCCATTATTCACATCACAAAGTTTATTAAAATACCTTTAATGCAAGGTTGTAGAATAAAGATGCTTAATTATAGTAAAATAATTAAAAATGCTATATCTACCCACCTTTTGAAACGTGCCTTTCCTCTTGACACCTTTCATTGAAAGCTCAACTTCTCTAACAAACTCAAATTACTCCAATACCACCTAAAAATGAGGTTTAATCATTAATATTCTTAAAAACCCATGATAAATTCGAAATACCTTGAATACCCATTTCTAAGTAGATCTAATCTCCACTTATTCCAAATAATTTCCATAAATCATTCATCCAAACCTCATACCCAATAAATAAACAACTCATTTTATGTATTTTTCCTCCTTGGCAAGTTTCTAGTGGGGAGATGTAGCCAAATTTTGAAAATTTTGAAAAATTCCTAGCTTTTAGAGGGAGAAAACAAAAATCATTAAAACTAAGTTTTTGGGAGTGAAAATCTTTACCTTTAGCAATTAGAATCCAAGATTTGATGATGGAGTTTGAGAGTTTTGAAAGTTATGAAATTTGGGAGAAAATGGGTGGGAGAAAAAAGAGGTAGGAGCTAATTAGAAATGGGTTTTAGGGCATTTAAGCCCATTTTAGGCTGACTGGGCAATCTAGGATTGACTATGGAGGGTTTATAGTCAATCCTGAACTAGAATGTTTGCATTTCTTCCATTTTTCCTTCCTAAGTTCGACTACAAAGGGTCTATAGTTGATCCTAGACCAGAATGCATGACTTCCCCTACTTTTTACTTCACAAGATCGACCCTTTATGCAATGAGGTTGACTTCTTAGGTTTAGATTTACAAAAATTATTCGTTTTAAGGCCTAATCCCATTCTAAATCCCTTCCACAACCTCCATAACTTTTAGTTTTGAATTCTTAAGGATGAAATTATGGTTTTTAAGTAAAGAAAAAGCATTTCCTAAGCTCACTAGGTTAATTATCAAATTTTGTCTAAGTAATGGAAACTAGGGGTTTCACAAAACAAATATCTAGTTCCAATTCCATAGTGTCAAATAGATCATGGGGCATTAAGTAGCATGGACAACCAAATCAAAATGTGTCGTAGCACCAAAGTGGTCGGATACATGATAGTCATCGACTGTATATTAAGGGTGGTAAGATCGTTTGAACTACCAAACAAAACCAAATGAAAGGAATAGGACTTTATCAACAACCTAATAAAACCTAAGCATTGTGCACAATGTCTAGTGTCTAGTGTCTATTGTCACTAGTTATAGGTCCATAAGTCAAGTAGGCTCCACCAAAATATTTTCATGCTATGTTTCCAAGTATCCAAAATATTCGTTTACATATGAAAAAATGAATTCACTTGCCATCCAGATCAAAAGGTTCAAACAAAAATGAAGTCAAAGTGTTCAAAGTCCATTTCCAAACAAAGGATGAATTCAATCATCTACACAATAGAAGTTCAAAATATAGATTAATTTAAAATCGTCAATCTCAAAGGCAAGTTAACCTAGTGCTAGGGTCTATGCAAAACTAATCATTTTTTGTTCTGAATTTTTAAAACATCAATAAAGCAATTATCCACAAACAAATATCAATTTTTGAGGCTTCAAACAATTAAAAAACTTGTTCCCCATGCTTAAAACTAAATACATAATAACATATATACATAGTATACATAGATTTCATAAAATAAGGTTGAAACCATTATTCACATCACAAAGTTCATCAAAATACGTTTTATGTGAGGTTGTAGAATATGCATGCTTAATTATATTAAAATAATTAAAAATGCCATATCTACCCACCTTTTGAAGCGTACCTTTTCCTCTTAGCATCTTTCGTTGAAAGCTTGACTTCTTCAACAAACTTAGACTACTCCAATAACATCTAAAAATGATGTTTAATCGTCAATATTCTCAAAATCCCATAATAATTTCAGAATACTTTGAATACCCATTTCTAACTCAATTTAATCTTCATTTATTTCCAATGATTTCCACTAATTTTTCTTCCAGACCTCATACCCAATAAATAAACAACTTATTTTTATCTATTTTTCCTCCTTTGTGAGCTTTAAATGAAGGGATCTAGCCAAATCTTGAAAGCCTAGAAAAATTCCTAGCTTTTAGAGAGAGAAAACAAAAATCACTAAAACTAAGTTTTTGGGAGTGGAAATCCTTACCTTTAGCACTTAGAATTCAAGATTTGTTGATGGAGTATGAAGGTTTTGAAAGGTATGAAATTTAGAAAAAAATGGGTGAGAGGACAAAAAGGTAGGAGAGAAATGAGAAAATTTTAGGTTTTAAGGCTTTAAAGTCGATTTTAGGCTAATTGGGTGGTCTAGGATCAAGTATGGAGGGTCTATAGTCGATCCTAGACCAGAATGCATGACTTTCCCTGCTTTTTACTTCACAGGATCGACCTTCTATGCACTAGGGTCGACTTTTTAAGTGCAGATTTGTAAAATTTGTTCCTTTTAAGGCCTAATCCCATTCTAAATCCCTTTTACAACCTCCATATAATTTAGTTGTGAAATCTCAAGGATGAAATTTAGGTTTTTAAGTCAACAAAAGCATTTACTAACCTCCTTGAGTCGATTATCAAATTTTGTCCAAGTAATGGAAACTAGGGGTTTCACATTCTCTCATTCTCAGGAAAATTCATCCTCGAATTTAGACAAGTGTAATACCCATTATTTCTCAAAAAAGTGTGGGGACTTAGCCCTTTTCCCATTCTTGGCCCTTCTATGATCATTGTCACATGTGTGTTAAACTCATCATCCTTTCTATCAAGGTTATATCCTTATATCAAAAATTATTTTAAGATACCACATAACTTGGGCTTGGCTATCCACACTAACCCGATCTCGTATCTAAACTATTCACAATTGACATAGGCGAGAATCTTAAGTAGGACTTTTATCACTATCCTTGCTCACCTATATCCTTACTCAGTGACAATTGATGACAGCTGTTAGAGTATTTATAGGTGGGACAACACCACCATCCCTATGAGCTCCCGTCAAAAGTCCATTGAGATGGAATAATGTGGTCATATGAAGAGATTTTTCACATCACTGGGAATCATGACACCTGATGTCTATGTGAAAACTTTAAGAGATAACATCCCACGTTTCCACTTACCTACCCATTCTTCAAGGTTTACTATAAAATACAAAGTCTAGTTATCCATAATCATCCGGACTCTACCATAATCCTTCAGGGTTCAAATCTGTGAGACCCCAACCTCTATAGGCTTGTAACTAAGCATAGATGTAATAATATGAGTTAGGGGTAATTTCGTCATTTCCTTAGTAAGCTCATAAAAGTAAGATTTTTAAACAATATTATGGCCTAAGTAGGCCTAAGGCATAAATGGATGGTGAAATTAGGGGTAAAATGGAAAGGAAACCAAAATTTGGATGATTTTCACGATAGGGGCAAAATGGTCATTTTTCACATCGAGTTAAAATTTTATGTTTTCATGAACCCAAGTATATCTAGACCATTATGGACCTTGTCCCAGTGTCAAAAGAACAAAAAGATTGCATAAAAGGTTGGAGGAGAGTATGTTAATTGGTAGAGGGGTAATTTGGTAATTTTAAGTGGAATAGATAAGATTGGCCTATAAATACTTTCTTCCAGCAACTTTTTCTCCCATTTTTCAGCAGCTTGTCTTCTTCTTCTTCTTCTTTCTCACGTTTCTTCAAAACCTCCATGGAAGCTTGAAATGTAGCTTGCAAAATTTTCTCACTCTAACTCTAGTTTTCATACTTTTGAGCCCTTTTGACTAGAACCCTAGTATTCTTTCACTCTCTCACTTCAAAACTCTTGGTAAAGTTTATTTCCATACTTTCTCTCACTGGTTGGGCGTTCTAGAGAGAGAAAGAGAGAATTACCTTATTGATTTGAAAGTAATTGGAAGAGAATTTTACTACAAAGGAGCCCTAGGGTAAGTGATGAATTAAGCTTGGGTTTTAGTTGTGAATAATGGCTGGTAATTGGAAGTATGAGCTGTTTTATTGTTGAGTATGTTCATTACTTTTTAGTGATTAAGATAGTGAACATAGATAGCCGTTTAATGTGGTAATTGAAAGCTAGCTAAGAGATAGCTTTTAGGGTTCATAGTGTGTGAATTGACCTATTGCTTTTGCTAATGTGATCCTAGGTTCTAAGGAAGCCCCATCATCTCATTTGGACAATTAGGAGAATTGGAGTCATCTAAAGGCTCTACAATCAATCGGTGAGTGGACTGCCTATCAAAATTGTTTTGGGAATATGATTGTTTTGTACAAAGTGTTTGAATGATTTTATACAACTTTTCTAAAAAATGAATGCCTTGGGAATAAGCTCTTGAGAAATGGTTTATGTTATGATATGTGGTTATTATGGATTTCTATGTGGCTGCATTATGTTGATATACATATATGTTTGAATATAATGTTGTGTAATTATATTGACTCGGCTATGTGTGAGTAGGGAGTGCGCATAAGCCGAGGATAACCCGGTTATGTGCGAGTAGGGAGTGCGCATAACTCGGTGATGACCCAGCCATGTGTGAGTAGGGAGTGCGCATGAGCTGGTGATGATGATGATGGGATGGTGTGTATGATGATGATGGGTATATATGTATACATATATACATATGTAAATATGTGTGTTATAGGAAATTAATGGATAATGGTTTATGGTTGTAATGCATGTGAAACTTGACATGTTAAACCTTGAGAAATTGTTATGTGTTTCATGTTGGTTTGGACATTTCAGCAAGGTGGTTTTTCCTTTGGAAGAAGGGTAAATTTTGCATTGGTGCCTTGTTTCTCGCTACAGCAAAAATCATTCTCGCTGTAGCGAGAAACTCTCAGGTTTTGGAGGGGTAAGCTGGTCGAAAACTTGCTGCAGCGAGGATGCATTTTCGCTGCAGCGAGAATGACACAGTAGCTTCTCGCTACAGCGAAATTCATTCTCGCTGCAGCGAGAAACTTTCTGTTTCTGGGTTACAATTTCATTGCAGCGAGATTGAATCTCGCTGTAGCGAGAAACATTCTGTTTCTGGGTCATAATTTTGTTGCAGCGAGATTCAATCTCGCTACAGCGAAAAACCTTCTGTTTTTGTCTCCTATCTTGTCCAATTGCTGTCCTATTTTTCACTTCTTTGCTACCATATCGGAGCATGGACTTCCAACATTAAGGACTAAATGAGTTAAGTTTAAAATGAGGAGGTTTAGTGAGAAATCCTCGGCCAGTTGAGAAACCCTCGTTCGGCTAATAACTTAATCCCAACGTCGCTGCAACGAAAATTCATTCTCGCTGCAGCGAAGATTCATCGTCGTATTTGACTTGCTTGCGTATTATTAAAGCTTTCATTCTTCAAATGGTTCGTTATGTATGAGTTCATGATTTTCAAATGATTAATCATTTAAGGGCTTGATGAGGGGTTTTTAATAAGAACAGAAACAAATTGCATTGTTTTGAAAAAGAATGCATCATGATTTCGTTAAAGATTCCTTATGGTATGCTTGTTCCCTTCCTTGTTCACTCATTGGGTTTATACTCACCATTTACAACTTCATGTTTTCAGATCACGAGGCAGCCGGTAACTAGGACGAGGTGTCCGTATAGACTTATATCCATCTTTTGGTAGGTGTCTCGGTATTCAGTAGCTGTACATTCATCCAAGTCCCTCCGCTGGAAGTCAAGTCTTCTTTTTGAGATGTATAGACAAACTTGATGTAAATTATTGAGATACATGTTGTAGGCAATGTACACTTAATTGGTATGCTAGTATGAGTTGGCATTGTTTAATATTACTTTGATCCTGAGTTATGAAATGTGACTTTGTAGTTTATGATGGAATGATAAACATGTCAGATTGATAGGCTTGCTTGGGCTTAATGGACTATGTCCATTGGGCCCATGCGCCGGTCATGGCTCGAAATTTGGGTCGTGACAAAATCAGTTGAAACATGGAGTCAATAATGACTTATCTTTGTTGCCATTCCAAGATGGGAAAGTTTCAACAACCTTGTTAGTCTTTAGTTATTTAATCTTAACTTACCGACAAGTTAGCTATTTGATATCGGCTAGCAATAACTTTTGTTATTCAACTGAAGTGTCTTTAAAATACTCCACATCATTCAAATACAAATTGTATCATCATCCCCATGGAGCCATAACTATGAGTAGTCAATTATCTATAGTCACATAGTATGTTATCAAAATTTTTCTTGTGTCACACTTCACGTGTTCATTTTAATATAGTTATCAAACTATTACTTGTGTTGCCTACAATTGGGTTCTTTACATTTACAATTTCAATCTTGCTATAAAGCAAGATGTTTTTCATACATTTGGAGTTATGTAGTTGCTTTTAGTACTAGCAAGGTCAACATAACCTGGGTGTCATAATTTCACGCCTCAAATATGCCTTCCATATTTTTTGTATTAATTAGTGTCTATGAGCCATGCATAATTCGTGCATCTTAATCACGATTGAAACTTATCTCTAAAGCATGTTAATAATCATTCAACCAATCTTTCTCATTAACGAGGTCGAGCATAACAATACATCGAATTTCTTTTGTCTAGTACGAATTCTCAATTTCCTCAAATTGGCAACAGCCATAACCTTTTCAAACTTAATACACAATTTGTGCTTCAATACAAGTTAATTAGCTACTTGGCCAATGATACGAAAGCTATAGTTATTGAAATTACACTTTCAATGTGCACTTGAATATTCATTCAATCATAACCTTGACATAACAAATTTGGCTTTTCTTAACCTTGACTTCAATGAACAAATTTAATTGTTCTCAAAATCCTTAGATTCTCTCACAATTTCACAATTTCTCTCGGAATTAAGTTTTCAATGCATACCAAATGTTTACTCCACATACTACTTAAAATTGAATAACATTAATAGAAAATACTTTGGTTAGCTCAAAAGCATATCTTATCAATTTCATTTTCTTTGGACTAACCTTCTAGTTCTTTTTCTTTGGTTGACCATTTTCAAAAGGTTAGGAATTTAACCTCAAGCCATAAATTTACAACTCTTAAAATTTTCACTCAACACTATTCCAACATGATAATTGATTGTCCAAGGCATCTCCAAGATTCCTACTTCATTTACCTTCACCGCATAATTCAATGTTCATGTAGCACTAATCAATCCACATAGCTTATAAGAATCAAAACGTTGCACATTTTTTTTACCATGGTTAACTCTAGAATCAAAGTCTAATCTATATCCATGTGGTGGAGCATATCCATGTGATTTGAATCATGGGAGTTCAATCCAATTAAAATTTTCTAGAGAATCAAAATCATTTCCAAATCAAATATTATTCACTCATACCTTGTTTAGGAAAATTTTTGTACAAGGGTCCAGTTCTCAAAAAGGCTTGTACCTTTAGATATTCAAAGTTACTTAGATAGAGCAATTTAATACTTAGTCCCAATCACAACGTAAATCATCTCATAAGGAAAAATCTTCTTCACAGAAATTTTCATTCAATATAAATCCAATTACTTGACTTCACGTCAATACTGAAGTTACGGATACTAATGGATGGTATTTACCAATATCATAGGTTTTTCTTTAACTTGTACAAAATCAATTTTCATACTAGAAATTCCCAAACATACAAGGCTACCATTCCATGTAGAACTTTACCACAATAGGAATTTATTCTTTATTTGGTTTAACTTAACTAAGTAGTCTTTCACAACATGCACTTGCGCATATAAGGGTACTTAGTCAATATCAACATTCAATCAATTCTTTCACTAAGAATATCTTTAACCTTAGACATGAGTTCATAAGAGGTAATGTCTTCCAATAATGGATTATTCCAATGGAGATCAAATCGTACATACTTTAGAAATTAATACTATCACTATGTCACTGCTAGTAATCTCTTTGTGGCTTTGTAACAAAGAACTCCAACATTTGATCTTCCAAGAGATTACTATAAGTCTCAATCCTTTGGACTTGCACTTAACCAAATTGTAGTCACCATACTAGGTATCACTCATCATCTTATCGATTCTCATTGGGCATATTCTCATTTTTGGGAAGCTTAACTAATATTTCCAATTATACAATTTTTGTAATCAATGGTTAGCTTTTATCAAGCTATCAAAACATCTTACACACTTAAACATATCATACTCTTTTAACTTGACACGTTTACCAGCCCAAAATGTTCATTCAAAACTTACTTCTTGATACAAACCCTTTATATCTAACTCTTAGCAATCACTTATAAAAGTCATGACAATACCTTACGTCATGCCTAACAAAATCCAAAGGAATTCATATGGCATTTTTAATAAGGCAGAATCATGTTGCAGACCTGTTCTTCTAAGGTCTACCACAACAACTCATACTTAAACTTTAATGAATTGCAAATTTATTCTCAATAAAGTTTTTTACTTAGGGTTCAAGAATTCTAATATTTGTAATCGATCTAATTCCATAAAGTCTTCAAAAATCAAATTTGTTTTAACCATGGCCTTGATTACATGGTATCTATCATTTGGTAGGCCTAATAGAACATCATGATACTTTATCAATCATTCAATCTTATTGATTTCCCAAAAGCATTTAAAGTCATAATTTGACATTGAAAAACCAATTATTCCTCATCCAATCATTTGACTTTCATAAACAAGTCATGTCAAATCATGTAAATAATCCTAAATTATATCAGACCATTCATATGCAAATTTAAACAAAATCCTCTAATTCCATATTTCAAATGTGAGCTTACTTTCCAAGGTTTCAAACTTTATTAACAAAATATACATGAACTTGCATGCATAACCAATGTATCAAGGTTCTATACAAAACAAGCAACGACATGTAAACAAAACATTCTAAGGGCATGTGGTTCATAATGAAGCTAATATGAAAATACTTTCCCTTTCACAATGGAAACTCTATACTTAGGGTGTCCTCATATTTTCGTATTCTTGTATAATTATTAATGTGGGTTCTAATACCCATTCATATTTAATGGTGGTATCAAGTATTATACACATTTCCATTTATATCAGGTACATACCTAGTTCGTAATCTTTGTGCATACGCATGTTCTCAAACATCTTAAATGGATTGATCACATATCATGTCTGTACACGGACATGCCAAAATTTCTAACAAGCATCACCCTTGAAGGCTCTAACATACTACTTACTCATTGGTGGAACATCTTTCTACTATCTCGTCATTTGGCTTCTTATCAATACAATCCATTTACAAGCGTTTTTCACTTACATTGCATTTGGTTGTTCTCCAACCAAAGGGTAATCCTTGGAACCTTGAGAATAACATTTGCAACTTACCTCAGTTATCTGTTCTCAAAGAATTTATTAATCTTGCCATGTCTATTAGGGTTAGTCTAGTAAAACATGCATGTTCTCATCATTATTCTATTATGAGCATCCTACTCCACAAACTCATCAAGAACAGCTTGAGTTCTAGGTGGCATCCACACCTAGACAAGAACGAACACTTATTCTGACTCAGAATGGACAAACTAGAAGGTTTATAAAGAAACATGGGAATTTATGTGGTCTCCTAATTATGAATTGTGCCATGGTTCACAAGTTACAATCGAAATTCCACATAAAGACTTAACAACTCCACTAACTCAAACAAAACACCTAAGACTTAAACAATTCGAGCCCATGACCGATGTAAGGGTATCGATGGGTGTTACCCTCTTAACCCATGCAAGCCTAAAATTAACAATTCAAATGAAATACTTGGATTTACCTCATGGGACTCATCACCATGGAATTGTACATCAAACATGCATGAACATATTAAATCACATAGGATTACATATTAGTTTGCATGTTCACGTGTTCACAATGCGAAAGCATACATATCTAAATAACATTGGCCATCCTGTGGCAGATACAAAGTGTAGCCATCCCATGGTACATTTCAACATACATGTCATTAATACAAGATATAAGCAAAATTTTATCCATAATAATCAAACATAAATGACCAAACCAAATAGGAACAACGAAGTATGTGTAAAACCCGACCCTATAAACATATGTCATGACATACATGCACTGAGTAGCGTGTTATTATGCTAGGAAAGTTCCTAAGAATAGACGAAACCTGGTATTGTACCTAACGGTACACTTGAGTTGATTTAACCTCGAACTAGTTTAAATAGGAATCGTAAGATGAAATTTAATATTTTACAATCCAGGAATGACTAAAAATGATTGTTCGGAGTTCGAGGGTTCATTTGGGGAAAAATTTAAAATTTTGATGTTTAGGGGCAAAATTGTCATTTTTCCACCTAAGATAAAAATTTGATCATGGAGTGAAAATTTTGACCAAGATTAGCTATTTGGAGTATAATTTAATGATAGGAAGTGAAAATTTTCAATTTCGGCAATTTTTGAAACATAGGGTCAAAACGGTAATTTTATCGTCCCGGGGTAAAAATTGTAATTTTCACCACCCAAAACTTGTCAAAATTATAGGATTTATTTATTTTTGGTATGAATAACTATGGTATTTCAAGTGGTGAAAAATAGAAGTTTAATGGATGAAATTTTAAAAACGAGCCAATGGGAAAGTGACACATGGCACTTTTTAATGATTTAATATTATTTTAATAAAAAGTCAGCCCATTTAAACCCCATATTAAGTGATGGCCGGCCATAAGGAGATAACAAGAGGGAAAATAGAGAGGAAAGGAAGAAAAGAGAAAAACCAAAGGAAAACTAGAAAATTCAAAGGGAAAATCGCATTTTTCGACCGTTTACGCATCTAACGGTAAGATTTTTCGACTTTAGCTTGATTTCTACCTTTCTTTTGCCTTTGTTGCCATTTAGCATGCTTGAGGAGAGAGATCAAAAAGTGATATCAAGGGCTGGACAAAATTCAAGGGGGAGGAATTTGAAATTTTTATGTTTTGATTTTTAGTTAAATTGATAGTTTTAGTTAGTTAAATGTGTATAGAAATCAAATTGGGCAAGAAAGCATGAAATTTTCACAATACCCACCCTTGGCTGAATGTTCAATGATGTACAATGATGATGAACTGATTTTTATTCTAAGAGAAATGAAGAGAAAATGATGAAAAATGGTTAAATGTGATAGAACAACAAAGTGAAAAATTAACCGAGTTAATGTCCCATTTTTGACCAAATTTTCCAAGGAGGAAAGTGAGCTGATTTTGGTGATTTTAGAGGGTTATTGGCTGATATTTAATGGTTAGAAATGTTGGAGAGAAAATGGAATAATTTAGAGCTAAAATAGAGCGCGTTAGCAATTTATCGAGTAAAGTGCCAAAAATAGGTTAATACCGCGTTTAAGTCGTTTTAGGCTATTGCATTTCATACCATGCATTAGTATAGGATTTAAGTCAATTATATAGTAATTTAGCATCAATGTGGTGAATTGGGTAAATTTTGCAATGTGTTTAGGTGGAGAACCTTCCGGTAAAGGCAAGAAAGTCGTACTAGACGGACAGTGATCGGGGCACCTAGAAAGCAATTAGTTTGTACAAACAGTGAGTAAACCTATTATTATTGTAAATTATCTAGAGTTTATTTTTAAATGCTCTTCATGGATTTTATGAAATGAAAATGAGATTAAAACGGGATTTTTGATGTTTTAGAAATAAATGTGACAAATAAATATATTGTCTTGATTTTCTGAAATAAGAAAATATTGATTATAAAATTGAGTAAGTGGAGGCTGTCAATTGTCTTGAAAAATATATTTTCCTATGAATGACTTATGATATATGAGTATATATGTGGCTATATTTGATAATTGCATTGGGAATTTATATAAGTTGTCTTTTACTATGCAGGCTGAGTAAATAAATAAAAGCCACGTTATACTGTCGAAATTTTATTAAAATTGGTGGGTTTAGTCACTGTAGTGACGGGTTTTCGTGGACTGCCTATTAGAGGGGCACGGTAAACCTGGTTATATAATTACTCCGATAGTAGAAGCGAGGAGGGTAACTCCCGGGGTAGTATTAGAGTTCACTTCACGTCGAACCCCCACGTGAATGTGTAACTTGGCCAACGCCAAGGAACGACTTGTTTTAAAAATAAAAATGTGTTTCACATGTAAATATCTTAACAACCTTGGCAGACTCGATTAGATGCCTCGGCCAAGGTATCCCCGAGGATTAGTTTTGGCTTGAGCCTTGTTTTTTTATAAAAGTCAGAAGCCTTAACAACTGTTTTGGTAAATTACAAATATTTTATGGTTTAAGAAATAAATTGAAAACTTTATGAAATGGTTTGTAGTTTGTTGTTTAAACTTGCCTCCATGTTACTCGCTTTTAGATATTTATGATAATGTCTGTTTACTCATTGGGATTGCGAAATCTCACCCACCTCCTTTCCAAATATTTCAGGCCTGTGGTAGCTTGTAGATACCCAATTTTGTTGAGGATTCCAGTTGACACCTCTATCTCACAGACAGTAGGTTACTATCACCAACACTTGGTGTATTTAGAGGCCACTTGTCATTGTAATTATTATTGTACATTATAACTTTGTAAATTATTGTATGTATGAATTTATTTTACTTCTAAGTTACAAAAGATTACTTACACGTGTTTCTATAAATATTGTTTTATATAAAAATGCTATATTTTTGTCTTTGATTTACTGGAGCCGAAAACAATTGGAAATTGTTTAAAACGGATATGTAAGCCTTGAGGGGTTCCGATTGGTATTTCGGGTAATGAGTATCAATCGGGACGTTGCGACGGTTGTCATGGGCCCGAGGGAGGTTCTGGGTCGTGACAGTATGACTCGAAACAAAAGGGCTAACACCTACTAGATGCCTTATCGAACACCTAACGAATGCTGACTGTGCAAATATCTCTTTCCAAAGGATAGCAAACTCAAGCAACTACTAATCTGCAAAACAAATGCATGTTACATGTTTGAGTTATAAATAACTCCATGAGTAGATACGGAGAGGGGGAACAAGCTAAAAGGGAGAGTGTTTGTCAAAGATACTTTTAAAAAATAATGCAAGTAATCCATTTCAGCTAGTATCAAAGTTTGCCTTTCAACCATAAAAAATATTCAAAGAGTTTGGGGATTCAATCCCTGGGCAAAATCCAATATCCAAAGGTGCGAGTTATGTGCCAAATATGAACAAGTATCCAAGAAACCTCAAATCATCGTCTTGATAGGTACAACTCATTTTAAATGATTTTATAAGGTTTTGCTGAAGACCTATTCTAAAGCCTTTGAAATAATAACAATGCTTTGTGAAATGTTTAAGTATTTTCAAGAAAACAATTAATAAATATCGGGTTAAAAGTTTTGTAAAATATGTTGAGGAAAAACAAGGGTTTAGTTTCTAATGAAATAAAGTCATTTCTTTGGAAAACCCTTGAAGAAAACCAATGGATATCAAAACAACATAGTTCGTAGAAAATTGAATATGCCAAGTCTCAATACCAAAGTCATGGGCAATTACACAATTTAAAGATCAAAATTGAGACAAATACCAAATCTAAGTACTAGCATAAAAAAAATACGAAACTCAAGCACCAAGGTCGAAACAAATATCAAGTTCAAAGATCGAATATCTAAGAAAATACCAAATCCAAAGTTAAAAGTCAAACCAATATCAATAGCAAAGTCCAAAATTCAAAACAAATATCAAGTTTCAATTTCAAAGTTTCAAATATTAGTTTAAACAGATCATGAAGCACTATGTAGCATGGACAACCAAATCAAAGTGTGCTGTAGCACCAAAGTGGTTAGATACATGATTGTCATCGATCGTATATCAAAGGTGGTAAGGTTGTGTCAACTACTAAACGAAACTAAATCAAAAGGGTAAGACTCTGTCAACTACCCAATCAAAGCTATGTATTGTGCACTATGACTAATGTCTACTATCACTAGCTATAGGTCCATAACTCAAGTAGGCTCCACTAAAACATTTTTATACTATGTTTCGAAGTTTCTAAAATAATCATTTAGAAATGAAAAAATGAATTCATTTGCCATCCAAGATCAAAAGGGTGAAATGAAAATGAAGTCAAAGTGTTTAAAGTCCATTTCCAAACAATGGATGAATTCAATCATCTACACAATAGAAGTTTGAAATACAAGTTAATTCAAAATCATCGATCTTAAAGACAAGTTAACCCTGTGCTAGGGTCAATGCAAAACTAATCTTTTTTCGTCCCAAATTTGCAAATCATTAATCAAGCAATGATCCACAGACAAATATCAATTTTTGAGGCATCAAAAAACTGAAAGGCTTGTTCTTCATGCTCAAAACTAAATACGTAATAGCTTATCTACATCGTATACATAGATTTCATAAAATAAGCTTGAAACCATTATGTACATCACAAAGTTCATCAAAATACATTTTAATGCGAGGTTGTAGAATAGGCATGCTTAATTATATTAAAATAATTAAAAACACCGTATTTTCCTACCTTTTGAAGCATGCCTTTTCCTTTTAGCACTTTTCGTCAAGAGCTTGACTTCTTCAACAAACTCAAACTACTCCAATAGAACCTAAAAATGATGTTTAAGTATCAATATTCTCAAAAACCCATAATAATTTCGAAGTACTTTGGATACCCATTTGTACTCAATTTAATCTTCACTTATTTCTAGTGATTTCCACTAATCTTTCTTCCAAACCTCATACCTGATAAATAAACAACTTATTTTACCTATTTTTCCTCCTTAGTGAGCTTCAAACGAAGGGATCTAGCCAAATCTTGAAAACCTAAAAAAATTCTTAGCTTTTAGAGAGAGAAAACAAAAATCACTAAAGCTAAGTTTTAGGGAGTGGAAATCCTTACCTTTAGCACTTAGAATCCAAGATTTTTTGGTGGAGTTTGAAGGTTTTGAAAGGTATGAAATTTGGGAGAAAATGGGTGGGAGAACAAAGAGGTAGGAGGGAAATGAGAAAATTTCAGGTTTTGGGGCTTTTAAGCCCATTTTAGGCTGACTAGGTAGTCTAGGATCGACTATGGAAGGTCTATAGTCGACCTTGGACTAGAATACATGACTTCCCCTACTTTTTACTTCACAGGATCGAGCCTCTATGCATTGGGGTCAGATTCTTAGGTTTAGATTTGTAAAAATTATTTTTTTAAGGCCTATTCCCATTCTAAATCCCTTCCACAACCTCCATAACTTTTAGTTGTGAATTCTTAAGGATGAAATTAAGGTTTTTAAGTCAACAAAAGCATTTTCTTAGCTCACTGAGTCAATTATCAAATTTTGTCCAAGTAATGGAAACTAGGAGCTTCACAATATCGATACATTTGGTTTTGGAAAACTTGTATCGATACATTATGAATATGTATTGATTCATGTTCATCAAAAACCTTTTTTGGGCTAAATGTATCGATAGATCATGAACATGTATTGATACATTTTAGATAGAATGTAGTTTCTGAGGCAGATTGCCTATAAAACCCGACTCGACTTATTTGCATTAAATACTATTTATGTAGATGTCCTCATTTTTACTTCTTTCCTTTTTACCCTCAATTTATTTCAGATATTTAGTGTAAATAAGCAAACACTTCCTATTTGGAGTTAATAAAAATATTAAAAAAATTAAAATCCAAAACAGTCATAATTTAAATTTTGTTCTCAAGAACAAAATCGAAATAGTTCAATTGGAATTAAATTTACGGTTTCTATTTACCATAGCAAACACACCTTAAAAATTATGGAAAAATAACTTTTGGTCATCTAAATATTGAGGAAATCATTACTGCTATTTTTTATTTTCAAAAGATTGTTCTATAAAAATCACATATTTTTACCCCTTCCAAACTTATAAAATTTTTTGTTTTAGCAATGATAGCCAACCAAGGTGACAATGAATTCTTTTTTGAAGGTTAAAACTAAATTTGTGATTCACAACATGAAATCTACATGCTCACCTAAGGATATCTTAACTCATCCTTTTGCTTAAGGTATGATTTCACAATAGTGAAACCTTTATAATGCTTTTTTACTGGATTAAGTGAAACACTTACATTTCTTTTCCACGAGATCAAGAGAAACCCTTCAAGAATGCTTTTTCACGAGATCAAGCAAAACCCTTCAACAATGGTTTTTCACAAGCTCGACCATAAACCTACAAATAGCTTTTCAAGGCTAAGCTAGAACCTTTACTATGGAGTATAAAGTTTAGCAAGAAATGCCTCTACAAAGGATGGGTGCTACGAGTTTAAGCTTGAGCGTAGTGAGAGAAGAAATTTCAGCTTGAATGAACCAAGTATTGAACTTTTCAAAGCTTGGTGGAAGAATAAAATGAAGCTAGAGAGTAAGGATAAGCTTTTTGAAGGTCTTTTTAGGGTTTGAAACTTTATTGCTGGTCTTTTTTTGCTTTCAAATGACTTAAAGGCATCTTTTTATAGTTAGTGTGAAGTTTGGAGATGTTTGACACAAGTTTGAATAAAATCTAACTGTTGCTAAAGCATGGGGGTCAACTATAAGGCTCTTAGGGTCAACTATAAGGCTCTTAGGGTCGACTATGTTCTTTAAATTTATCAAATTATGGTTTCATAGTAGAGTATAACCTTCTTTTACTCATCCAATTTCTGAGAGTGTGATTTGCGCGAGTCTGAGTTGATATAGTCCATTATGCCTTTGCTAGGGTCAACTATGTCTCTTGATTGTTGGGATAGGTTGGCCATGCATCACAATCCACTAGAAAATAAAATTACACAATGAAAACAAATAAAACATACAATATCGACCTTACCCACCCAAGATCATCTTTGAAGGTCTCTTGATTATCTTTAAGCATTCGTACAGCAAACAAATGATCATATACTTTTATAGATAAAGAAAGCTAGATTCCTTATTTAAAGTCCTGAACAACCCTTTTGATTGACCTCACACCTAGCTTGATTGTAGGAAACCAAAGTTGTCGAAAAGGTTCTTGTGTAGCTCTTAACAAAAGTCCACATGATGATTATGAGAAATCTTACATTAGGGTGGGATTGCTAAGCCTTACAATGTGCTAGCAAAGTAGTGTTTATAACACTTTTCTCTAAAACAAAAAAATAAAAAACTTTAGGCTACATAGTCGATAAGAAAATTGATTTTCTCTTTGGTACTCACCAAGGGTGGCACACATTAGTTGACTAGTTTTTTTTTCTTACTCGAAATTAGGCTTATAGCAAGATTTATATACTTGGATTAATTTTAACCCTAATTAAGTTAATTACATAACTTTTATGTAATTACAAATTAATCCAATAAATTAATTAAATAATTTTAATTAAGTTCTTAAAAGCTTATAAGACATTAATCAAATAACGATTACATTAATTGATAATACTAGACGCATATACGTTCTTGATTGATTAAGTCCATAATTAATCAATTAAGTCTAGAAGCTTATATGTCTTTAATTGATTAAGTCCAACTTAATTACCTTTCCTAATTTAATTTGAATAATCACCTTTTGTGTGTGACCTATTAGGTTTCCAATATGTTGACAATAAAATTAAATTGTAATCTTAATTAATTTAATTTCACAATGCATCTTGGCTACCCAAATGTTAAAAAAGTTAAGATAGTTTGACTCAACCTTTCAATGATCAGTCTCTCAATGTAATTCATTCCTTCATCATATATCCTAGAAATGATAAGAGCATGGTGTAGTGTCTACTCTCATAGATCTCTATATCGTTCTTGAAGTTATATCATTAGCTTATTAGAAACTTATTGAAACTCTTTTTCATAATCTCTAGGATGCCTTGGCCAAGGACTTCGTTAAGCTAATATCAACTAAGAATTGTTAGGATATGTCCTCTTATTCACTTGGGGTAATGATTCTTATCTTGATCACTTATTTGTCATCACATGCTTCATGCTATACCCAAAAACATCTTGATTTGGCATCCTTGGTTAGGCACTCGTAGGAATGAAATGAAAGCATAGTACTCCACATATAATCCAACCTAGTGTCTTAAGTCTAAGGAGTATTTACACAATTGTCTCATTAGAAGTATTGCATAGACACTAGAGTGAGATACTAAATGCACTTTTTATGTCAAGTTATGTTTAGTGAACTTGCTCTCTTAAGGCAAGCACCCGTATCCTAGTCCGAGTATCTCTATACTTCAACCTATGAGACTAGTTGCTTAATTCACAAGTAAGGAACATAACATGTGCCAATCTTTGAGCATTATTGATGCCTTGTCTTAATAATACAATGATCCGAAATTATTTAAAGATTATGCTTTGATGCATAGGAATCTTATAATTGCAACCCATTACAATTCCTTTGCAAGACATATTAATCTCATGGACTTCATCCAATTAGACTTATAATCCATTATAATTGATGTCTTATTGATAAAGGAAAACATTTACTCATTCAATATGAATGATATTGTTGCATGATTGGAACCAAGCCTTGAGCAATCTCAATTGGGGGCAACACTCATTCCAACAATCTCCCACTTGCACAAAGCCAATTACTATGTCCCTAGCCAAAATCAAGGGCCATGACCGACTCAGGGGTATCGATGGGAGTGACCCTCTTAACCCATGCAAGCCTAAAATGAACAAATAAATAAAATCCTCGAAATCACCTCATGGGACTCATCGCCATGGAATTGCATATCAAACATGCATGAACATATTATATAACATAGGAATATGTCACATTAATCTGCATGCTCATGTGCTCAGAATACGGAAGCAATACATATCAAAATAACATATATAGGCCATCTTGTGGCTAATACAAAGTGTAGCCATCACATGGAAAATTTTAAAATGCATGTCATTTAATACAAGATGTAATAAAATATAGTCAATATAAATGATCAAACCAAATAGAAATAGCAGAGTACAACTCGAAACAAAATGGTTGGTGCCTACTAAAAGCCTTATCAAACACCTAACAATGTTGAATATGGAAGTTGCTCCTTCCAAAAGATAGCAAGCTTAAGCAACTCTTAATCCGTAAAACAAATGCATCTTACATGTGTGAGTTATAAATAACTCGGTGAGCAGATATGAAGAGGGGAAATAAGTTAAATGAGAGAGTGTTTGTCAAAGATACTTTTAAAATAAATCAAGTAATCCATTTAAAACAATATCAAAGTTTGCCTTTCTATCATATCTATCATAACCCAAACTCGATGTCTGAGACCAATGCATGAGGCTAGTCGGCAAGCCCACTAGACCAGAGCAAGCCTTAGAGTTCAAAATCAAATAACACATAGCCAAGGGATTTCATAACCCAATATTCATAAATAACATTTAAGTTTAGGGTAATACGTTATCCCTAGCACATAGTTCATACAAATATCCATAAGGCCATACATAGACCATTCAAAATGGGTTCATACATAACAACCCTTAGTACACAATATTACATGAAACTCAGTGCCTACGATATCTAGAATACATTTCTTTCTAAATTTAAAATTTAGAGTGTGAAAGTTAATATGGACTTGACCCAATGGAGTGATTAAAATGGTGGACCTATCGGATGCCAAAATCGGTCTGTCAATAGATAACCTTTACCACGCTTTGTCCAGTGGCCTATTTATCTGCACATGGTACAAAATGGGTGAGTCTTATAATACTTCGTGAGTGGTGTGCATAATCAGAATCATATACATACATTGGACACATAATAAATGTTGCATTCCTAGTGTGTCTACAAAATCTAGCAAACATCTTTGAATAGAGGGCATATTATTATCCCTACTCCAATACTAGAGTATATCATCATCCTTAACATCTGCAAAGATCATCACACACATTATTAGGCTTACCTTCAAAGCCAATTCAAAGTCAATCATATCATTTTCCACAGCACACTCTAGTTGTCGGAGTATCATATCGATCATATCATGTTTAACTACGCCTCTCTTAGGCTATCACATGTCATATACAAATCAATTCACATCACGTCAGACCAGCAAGTGGTTTTCCCTCGAACATAGTCAAATCATGAACATTGGTCAATTAGCGGAGAAACAAATCACACATATGTCAAAGCCATAGGCGGAGCACAAATCTTGCAAGTGCTGAAGCAACAGGCTGAGAATCATATCATTAATTGTGTAATCTCTTGACAGTCGGCATTACTCGGAGTAATCTCCCGACAGGCGATATCACAACACTACAAGCGGGACTAAACCCTAACCCCAGTTTCCCACCATCCTTGCATGTACACACATAGTCATAAGGTAACGAGATCTATTCATCCTCAAGTCAAATCAGTGTTTGGAATTCATTCCTCGGATGGAACATAATTCCACAATAAGGCCCTCACGCCTTTATCTCATCCATATGTCTGCAACATAATAGCTGTTGTTCAATTTTCTACTCACGCAAGTGCACGTATTGCAAAGATAATATAGAAATGAGTAGAGTGTCGATCCCACAGAGAATTGAATTAATCCTTATTGTTAACTACTAAAATTAACACACCTTAATTTTAGCTAAACAATTAAAATTAAAAAGGAAAATTTAAATTAATAAACTAAAAACAAAAACTAATATATCAGCAAATTTTACTTCTAGTGATTAACAGACATAAGATTATGATATCTCTCAATACTTCATCTGAATATTGTCTCTCTCTCTTAAGTCAATTTAATGGATTAAGTTGCTAACCTAGAGTTCTAAATTATTTACAAGTCTCTGTCGAATTTCTTATAAAAATGCCTCTCCCAATTAATTTACTATATGTCTATGCAAATTATATTGAAGAAAGATTCATTAAGTTTGTGCTCTAATTTTGGCTACGTATGGCTTATTGGTGTATGTTTACCCTATATGCAAATCAAACCACTTAATCAACTAAGTGTATTCGATCATATGCTATTCTATTCAAGGTCGACTTAAACCTCCTTTGTCAATGTTTAACTTAGGTTTCCAATTCAATCTAATTGGTGGTCAATCAACTAGAAACATTAAGAATAGGATAAAATAAATAACTTAAATCCATCAAACACAAGAAAAAAGGAGATAAATAATTTAGACTACATATTGAGTTCAATTATAATCTTAAATTAATAATTTAGTTCCCCATCAAGTCACACATCATAATTAAATAAAGGTTAAACATTAAGAACAAAACCAAGAAAATAAAAGAATAAAAAAAAGAAAAAAAAACTCAAAAGTTGTATTTTTGATCTCTAAATCTCTTTAAATCTTTCAAATTTTTCTTAGCTTCAATGACTCTGTGGCTTGACTCTCAGTAGTTAATATGATGTTTTTCGTTCTTCCACTTTTCTTTGAAAGGTTGTTTTTATAGGCTTTGAAGTTAGGCCAAGTTGGATGAAGAAAGAAGTCAATTTCAACTGGGCTTTCCTCATCAGACTATGTGAGCCACAACATTGCCTAATTAATTAACAAAAATCATAATTGTTCTAGGACTGCTATAGTATGTCAACTTCAATATGATTTTGAACCACCATCCATGCCAAACTGGGTGAAGTAGTAAACATGAAAGGTGTAGCTTTTTCTCTCATATTTCCAATGGTCCAAGAATAGCTTCATTTGGAGCTCTGTACAGAGAGTTATGGACAAAGTATCAAAACATGTGCAGTGGAAGTCTACACCTTGAAATTGCTTTCCTTTTTTTACTAAAATTCTTCTTTCAAACACCTACAAAAGCATAAATAAATCAATAACAACCTATCTTATCCACATTAACACCAAATTAAGCATAAAATTAACCATGATTAAATTAACTCACATAAAATAACTAATTTAAAATAATTAAATAAAATCTACTAATTTCTATGCATTACTACAACAACTAAGCTAAATTATTATCGAAATTAAGACCAAATAACTCTATATCATAGAGTTATCGATAGCAATCACAGTTATTGAGCTTCATTCATCAATAAGCTCATTAAAGTTCTAAGTGCCTCAATAATCATGGCTCATGTGAGACCTTGACCTTTATAGACTCGTAGATAGAAGTATACGCGATATCCCTGATCAGGGGTAATTTCATCATTTCCTTAGTGAGCCCATAAAAGTAAGATTTTAAATAATATTATGGCCTAAGTAGGCCTAAGGCATAAATGAATGATGAAAATATGGGTAAAATGACAAGGAAACAAAAATTTTGATGATTTTCACAATAGGGGCAAAAAGGTCATTTTTCACCTCGGGTTAGAATTTTTAAGTTTGCATGAACCTGAGCATTTCTAGACCAGTATGGACCTTGTCCTAGTGTTAAAAGAGTAAAAAGATTGCATAAAAGATTGGAGGAGAATAAGTTAATTTGTGAAGGGGCATTTTGGTAATTTAATTGGAGTGGATAAGCTTGAGCTATAAATATCTCTATCTTTTAGCAGCATCTTGAATTTCTAGCAGCTTCTTCTTCTTCTCCTTTTCCCATCTCACATTGCTTCCATCCTCCATGGAAGCTTGATATGGCGCTTGCATAATTTTCTCTCTTTAGCTCTAATTTTCATATCTTTGTGCCCTTTTGACTAGAACCCTTGTATTCTTTCACTCTCTCACTTTAAAACCCTTGAAAAATCTTGTTTTCATACTATGTCTCACTAGTTAGGTGTTTTACAGAGAGAAAGAGAAAGAAAGCCCTATAATAAGCTTAGGAATTGTTGGAAAGAATTTCAAAGTTACAAAGCTATCAAGGTGAGTAGTAAATTAGAATTGAGTTTTAAGTGTTGATAATGTTTAGTGATTGATTTGTGAGTTTATTGTTGAGATTGTGTATTGACTCTAATGTGATTAGGTAGTGAACATAGATAGCCATTTAAAATGGCAATTGAAAGCTAGTTAAGAGATAACTTTTAACGTTTATAGTGTGTGAATTAACATAATGCTGATGCTAATGTGATTCTAGGTTCTAACGAAGCCCCATTACCCTAATTGTAGCATTAGGGGGATTAGAGTCAGCTAAAGGCTCAACAATATACCAATGAGTGGACTTGCATTTCAAACTTGTTTTGGAAAATGTGAATGATTTTATCCAACTTGTCTTTGAAAATGTACCTTGGGAACAAGCTTTTGGTGAAGTGATTTTATATTGTGAAAATATGCTATACAATGGGTTATGTGTTATCAAAATATGATAATATGCATGATATGCATTGGGTGCTTCTTTGTATGTTGATGTGGACCCGGCTATGTGCGAGTAAGAGTGCACATAAGTCGTTGCTGACCCGGTTATGTGCGACTGGGAGTGAACATAAGCAGTTGCTGACCCGACTATGTGCGAGTAGGAGTGCGCATAAGCCGTTGCATATGAGATGATGATGATGGGAGGGTGTACATGATGATTGATATATATATATATATACACATATATGGTATATGGTTGAAATGCAAAAATGTGAGCATTTGATTTGTTGAAATTTAGGAGTTTGCATGTGTTACATGTTGCTTTTATTATTTAGTAGGATGGCTTTGTTTTAAGGGAAAAGGAAACTGTTTTCTTGATGTTCTAATTCTCGCTGCAGCAAGAAACTGTCGAATTTTTGGAGAGTGGCTGGTCGAAAACTCCCTGCTACGAGAAAATACTGTAGCATTCTCGCTACAGCAAGAATGAATCTCGCTGCAGCGAGAAAGTTTCTGTCTTGGGGTAGATATTTCACTGCAGTGAGATTCATTCTCGCTGTAACGAAAAACTTTCTGTTTTGTCTCATATTTTGATCAATTGTTACCCTATTTTCCACTTTTTTGCTACCATATTTGAGCATGGATTTCCAACATTAAGGAATAAATGAATTAAGCTTAATATGAAGAGGTTTGGTGAGAAACCCTCGGCCAGTCAAGAAACCCTCGGCTAGTTGATAGTTTAAATCAAGTGTCGCTGTAGCAAAAATTCATTCTCGTTGTAGCGAGGACCCGTCGTTTATTGACTTGATCGCATGAATGCTATTAAAGTTTTCACTCTCTAAATCCTTTGTTGAGCATGGACTCTTTCCAATTAGTGATTTTTCTTATGTGGGGTTTACATGAGGGGTTTAATAAGAACAAAAACAAATTGCATTGTTTTGAAAAAGAATGCATCATGATTTCATTAAACATTCCTTATAGTATGCTTGTTCCCTTTCTTGTTCACTCACTAGGTTTATACTCACCATTTTTAACTTCATGTTTTCAGATCACGAGGCAGCTAGTAACTAGGACAAGGTGTCCTCGTAGACTTGTATCTATCTTTTGGTAGGTGTCTCAGCATTCAGTAGCTGTGTATTTGTCCGAGTCCCTCCGTTGGAAGTCGAGTATTCTTTTGTTGTGTATAGACAAACCTAATGTAAATTATTAACATACATGTTGTAGACAATGTATATACACTTGTTTGGTATGCCAGTATGAGGTGGTAAATGTTTAATATTATTTTGACCCTAAGTTGTGAAATATGACTTAGCAGTTTATGATGGAATGATGAACACGTCAGATTAATAGGCTTGCTTGGGTTTAGTGGACTACGTCCATTTGGCCCATGGGCAAGTCATGGCCCGGAATTTGGGTCGTGATAGCTCACTGGTTACATAAACATTAATAATATAACTTTAATAAAATCATGGCCTAATAGTCTTATATACATGAATAATATCACATCAGATCATACATCAATATTCTGTCAGCAAATGGGCAATCTAATCCCACATCTAATATCATCATCACATTGATTTAGTCACAACATATCCAATAGCCATTAAAATCATATATCACCTACATGTCTAACAGCTCATGCTTCCCAATGGCATCTACTAGCAAACACATATACTAACATGCACATTAACAATATACTAGTCTAGGCACACCCATCTAGGCAATCACATACACATATATGCATGCATAGTTCTCGAGCTTAGGCATATTCAACTTGGCCTACATTCATAGTATAGTATTGGTGCAGCACATTTTCCATGCGTTATGCATCACATGCATTTAATTAACCCACTAAGAGTGACAAATTATAGGTACTCTATAATCAAACGTTGATTCTTGGCCTCTAATCGTACTTCAACTCAGAAATGTGCCCAAATTGCTCAATCTTGCCTTAAGCACATCAAAACATCATAAAACTAGTTAAATCCTAGTTTTCAAAAAATGTCAGCTTTTCTAAAATTAAGCAAATTCTTATCAATCTAACATATAAGCTCAAATCCTTCAATAATGAGCTAAACCTATACCTTAGAGGCTAGATTGCATAATTATTTACCCCAAATCCTTAGTCAACTCAAGAGGGCAAATCTCTTCAAACCTGTGCCAAATTGAATCTAGGTTATTATCTGATTAAATTGAAAATCAATCTGTAAAAACGTTTGATCTTACCTTTAGAAGCATTTCCCAAGAACCAAATTTACTCTGAATAACTTCAAGTGTTTCAAAATCTATTCTTGGAAGTTAAGGTTTATACGTTTTAGAGAGAAAAAAAGTAAAAACCACAAATCAAGCTTTTAGGAATGAAATCTGCTCTTTTCAACACTTAAAATCCTAGATTTGTTGCTGAAGATTAATGGGTTTAAAGGATGTGAAACTTGAGAAAAAAGAGTGAAGGAAAGAGGAAAGAGGAAGAAAATGAAAAGAAAATCGGGTTTGGGACTTTTAAGCTTATTTTAATCTAATTTGGTAGTCTAGAATTGACTATGGGAGGTCTATAGTCGATCTTGGGCCAGAAAGTTTGTGTTTCACCTTTTCTCCCTTTCATAGGATCGACTATAAAGGGATTGTAGTCAATCCTGGACCAGAATGTTCATCTTTCTTCCATTTTTCCTTCCTATGATCGATTATGGGAGGTCCATAGTTGATCTTGGGGCAAAATGCATGACTTCCCCTGCATTTTACTTCACAAGATCAACCTTTTATGCATTAGGATTGACTTGTTAGGTCTCTATTTGTAAAAATTGCTCATTTTAAGGTCTAAACTCATTCTAAATCTCTTCCACAACCTCAAATCATTCATAAAATCCAATCCACACATACATACCCTCAATTATCACATGAAATAAAAATCAAAACTTCAAACCGTAGAGTTTATTCATTGCTTCTCATATTTCCTAAAAAATTAACCTAAGTGTAAACGTATACACATCTCAACACTTGACATATATAACATATAATTGATGTCTTAAAGGATAATATATATTTTATAGATCATTCTTAATTTACCTCAAAAATTAGGGTTGTTACATTCTCCCCTCCTTATAGAAAATTCATCCCCGAATTTCAAATCATATGCCATAAATCATAAACCTAAAATAGATAGGGATATTTCTCTCTCATTTCCTCTTCGAGTTCCCATGTGGCCTCTTCAACCGAATAGCTTTGCCACAATACTTTTACCATAGCAATATCCTTGGAGCAAAGCTGCGTTATTTTTTGATCCATTATGTTTATGGGTTGTTCCTGATAACTAAGTCCATTTCATAACTGGACTTCATCATACCATACCACATACGAAGGATCAACAACATACTTTCTAAGCATGGAGACATGAAAAACTGGATAAACATCGAACATGGGTGGTAACAGTAAATGATAAGCAACTGTGCCAACGGGCCTTAATACCTCAAAGGGTCTGATGTATCTAAGGCTTAATTTCCATTTATTTCCAAATCTTCTCATTCCTTTGGTAGGAAAAACTTTCAAAAACACATAATTTCCAACTTCAAATTCTAAGGGGTTTACGCCTATTTATCGGCCTAGGACTTTTGATGACTTTGAGTCGTTAGCATCCTTTCTCGAATTACCTAAACACCTTGTTTAGCTTCTTAGACCATCTTCGGCCCTAAGAGCTTTCTTTTTCCCACTTTAAACTAACTAATAGACAATCTACACCTTCGCCCATATAAAGCCTTATACAATGCCATACTGATCGTGGCTTAATAGCAATTGTTATAAGTAAACTCGATCAAAGGTAAGTTATGGTTCCATGAGACTCTAAAATTGAGCACAATTGCCCTCAACATATCTTTGAGCGTTTGAATGGTGCATTCAGACCTGCCATTCATTTGTGGGTGGAAAGTCGTACTAAAATCCAATCTCGTTTCTAAGGCCTTTTGAAATTTCCTTCAAAATTGTCTCGCAAATTGCAATCATTTATTGGACACTATCATTACTAGAACACCATGTGGCCTTACAATATCATTAATGTATATTTGAGCATGCCTAGTTTCTCTATACTTAGTCTTGATCGGCAAGAAGTGAGCAGACTTAGTTAGTTGATCAATTACCACCCAAATGGCATCATAGCTAGCTCGTGGTAAACTCGTTATAAAGTTCACTGCTACCTGTTACTATTTCCATTCGGGAATCGAATAACAGTTGCAACAGTCTTGAAGGTCTCTGATGCTTAGCTTTCACTTGTTGGCATGTTAAGCACTTAGAGACATATTCCACCATGTCTTTCTTTAGTCTTGGCCACCAATACATAGACTTTAGATCATGATACACTTGATGGTTCTTGGGTTTCAAAATCTCATTTCTCAAATTATCCATATTCAGCACATAAACTTATGATCGCTATCTCATTAAATCGTCAGTGCCATACACAAAGTCTCTAGCTCTTTCTTCGCTCATGTCTCCAAATATTTTCACCATATATTCATCTTGATCTTGGGTAGCTTTAATTTGATCTAACTCCCCATTAATTTCTAGCTCAAGGCACCTGCCACCACATTGGCCTTGCTTGGATTGTAGAGTATGGTGCAATCATAATCTTTCAACAGTTCCAACCACCTACGCTATTTCAAATTCAAATCTCTTTGTTGAAATATATACTTTAATTTCTTGTGATCAGTATATATTTCACAAGTTTCACCATAGACACAATGACACTAAATTTTCAAAGCAAATATGATTGCGACCATCTCTAGGTCATGCGTAAGGTAGTTCTATTCATGCCTCTTCAATTGTCTGGAAGCATACGCGATAACCTTTCCATGTTGCCTTAGCACGTAACCCAATCTCACTCGTGATGCATTACAATACACTATATAGCCTTTGGATCCACAGAGCAGGCTTAACACAGGTACAAAAGTGAGATAGGCTTTAAGGCTCTAAAAACTAGCCTCACATGCATCAAACTAATCAAACTTAACTCCTTTTTGAGTCAGTATTGTCAAAAGGGGTGGAATCTTAGAAAAATATTGCATAAAACATTTGTAATATCGGTTAAGCCTAAAAACTTCTAACTTCTATTACAAATGTCGGCCTCTGCCAATTCTCCATAGGTTTTACCTAACTAGGGTCAACTTGTATCCTTTGTTCAAACACCACGTGTCCCAAGAAACTGACTTTATTCAGCCAAAATTCACAATTCAAAAATTTATCATCTAGTTTATGCTCTTTCAGAGTCTGTATCACAATCCTCAAATGTTGTGCATGTTCCTTTGGGCTCTTATAGTACACCAAAATACCATTCATAAATATGACCACAATCAATCCAAATATGCTGGAAAGACCTGTTCATTAAATCCATGAATGCTACAAGTGCATTGGTTAGTCCAAACGACATCGTCAAAAATTCATAATGTCCATAACGTGTGTGAAATGTTGTCTTGGGTATATTACTTTTTCTTATTCTCAATTGGTCATACCTTGAGCATAAATCAATCTTAGATAAGCACACGACACCCTACAACTGATCAAACAAGTCATCGATCCTTGGAAGTGGATATTTATTCTTCACAATGACCTTATTCAATTACCGATAGTCAATGCACTGTCATAAACTATTGTCCTTCTTCTTTACAAATAGTACTGAATCTCCCTAAGGTGAAACACTGAGGCTTAAAAAGCCTTTATTTAATAAGTCCTCCTATTGCCCTTTAAGCTCAATTAACTCAACTGGTGCCACTCGTTAAGGAGGTATAGAAATTGGCTACATATCTAAAATCAAATCAATGCAAAATTCAATTTCCTTCTTGAAAGGAAATCCAAGTAATGCATCTAGAAAAACATCCAGATACTCACCTACTACCAGTACACAATTCGTACTCCTATCATCCATCGAAGTGTTTCTTGTCATCACCAAGTACCCTTGGCTTTCTTGCTTCAGCGTTGGCTTAGTGGCTATGTTTGACACAACTCCCATAGATATTGGGCTACCATACTTGTATATCACAATGAGGATTTCCCTAGAAACTTAAACTTCACAAGCTTACAGTATTAGTTTACCTTGGCAAAGAAGGATGTTAACCAGTCCATTCCTAATATCACATCAAAATCCAAAGTTAGCAAGAACACCAAGTCTGCTAATGTGTCCTTATTTTTTATGCAGACCTCACAAGATTTATACACATATTCTGCCACAAATATCATCTCTAACGGAGTAGTCACAATCAGGGGTTCCTCCATATTACTACAAAATTGATCTACTTTTTGCATAAAAAGTGGGGACACAAATGAATGTGTTGATTTGGGATCAAACAAAACTAAAGCTTCAGTACCACAAATAGAAAGTGTACCTGTGATCGTTGCATTGGAAGTTTGAGCATTTGCAGTGTCAAAGCAATTACTCGGGTTTGATTTCCTCCATCGTTACCCGGTTGTGCCGATCTAGCTCGTGATGATGAGGTTACACCCTTACCTTTGTCACCTCTAACATTTCTCCCAATTCGTGCGATTCTAGGTAAAGTATTGGACACTTGCCTTCTGTTATCCATGATCACCCTTAGTCGATTGTCTCTACATTAAGCAATCTCTCATCAAATGCCTAAATTAACGACATCCAAAACACAAACCAACTACCCTATGGCGTGGTCCACCATGTGCCTTTCCACAATAATTACATAAGACACCCTTTTGCCTAGGGCATAGATTAGATGCTCCACTAGATTGTTTTTGCTTAGATGATAAGCTATATGAATCACTACTTCTTGGTGGCCTGTGCATAGGAGTGGTCCCCTCACGACTTTGATGGTGTATAAATGTGGGACTCTTAGTCGCACTAGAATCTCTACGACTCTGTTGGCCTTATATCCAAGCTCTTCAACCATTTCTTCCTTCCATCCGAGATTCTATTCTTCTAGTTTTAATCATTCTAGTTGCATCCACCATTGCTGCATATGAGGCAAACCTCTAGGTGGCAAGAACTCTAAAGAGCGACTTGATTAATCCCCTAATGAATCTCTTGATCCTCTTTTGCTCAGTTAGGACCAAGTCAAGAGCATATCTCGATAATTGGGTGAAGTGGACATAAATACTCCATCAACGTTATGTCTAGGGTTTGTCTCAAAGACTCAAACTCCTATGCCTTAGCGTCTCTCATGTTTTTAAGCAAGAAAAGATCTAGGAAAGCTTAGATAAATTCTTCCCATGACATTAGGGTTGACCTTGATGGTCTACCTCTCTTAAGTGACATAAACCATATTCTAGCCATATCTTTTAATCTAAATCCCACCAATTCTACTGATCGATGTGTGGAGCATCCCAAAGTAGAACAAATACATTCCATGTCCTCCAAAAATCTTTATGGATCTTCCTTCGCATTTGAACTAGTAAAAGACTGGGGCTTTAACTTCATGAAAGCCATCAAAGAAACCTTAATAGCCTTTTTTGGGATGTTCGCACTAAGGCGCATAATCTTTATCTTGTGAATTAGAGTAAACCCATTCCTCGGATTATGTTAGTCTTCTATTGTGAAAAAAAACAAATTCATTAGCCAAACTTTGTAGCCCAGTTGCTAAATCTTCTTGGCTGACACCTCCTATTGTAGGGTAGTTATCACTAGTTGTTGGGATGAGCCTTGTAGCCAACTAGGATTGGTTAGAGATTGATTCCAATCATGCAACAATATCATTCATGTTGAATGATTAAAGGTTTTCCTTCATCAATAAGACATCAATTATAATGAGTTATAAGTCTAAATAGATGAAGTCCGTGAGATTAATATGCATTGCAAGGGAATTGTAATGGGTTGTAGTTATGAGATCCTTATGCATCAATGCATAATCTCAAAATATTCCTGGTCAATGTATCATTGAGACAGGATATCAATGATCCTTAGAGACTAGTATATTATATGTTCCTTATGTGGAAGTAAGCAATTGATCTCATAGATTGAAGTACAAAGATATTTGAAACTAGAATATAGGTGCTTGCCTAAGAGAGCAAGTTCACTGAATATTACTAACCATAAGAAGTGCATTTGGTAATAGACTCTAGTGTCTATGCAACACTTCTTATGTGTTAATCGTGTAAATATTCCTTAGACTTGAGACACCAGGTTGTCTTATATGTGGAGTGATATGCTTTGATTTTATCCCTATAGGTGCTTAACCAAGGATCCCAAAACAGAATGCTTTTGGGTGCAGTTTGAAGCATGTGAAGGCAAATGAGTGGTCATGTAGTACCCTGTATTTTGATACGGTGGCTAATAAAGTTTACGGATGCCAATTGAGGTTAATTACCGAGTTAAAAAGGGTAATTAGTGAACCTGTGAAATCTCGATCTCCATAGACACATAACTAAAAGTAGACGCGATAATGCGGACCAAGGATAATTTTATAATTTCTCTTGGTGAGCTCCTACGAGTGGGTTTTCTTGATGCTATTAAGGTCTAAATAGGCCTAAGGAAGGAATAAATGATGTTTATGATGGTAAATAAATGAAGAAGATAAAAATAATGATAATTTCTAGGGTAGGGGCAAAATGATCATTTTGCATCTTGGGTCTAAATTTTTATGTTTTCGAGAACCCGAGTATTTCTAAACTATTATGGACCTTGCCTTAGTGTCAAAAGAGAAAAAGGTTGCACAAAAGATGAGAGGAAGACAAAGTCACCATGTTAAGGGCATTTTGGTAATTTATGTGAGAAATGGATAAACTTTAGTTATAAATATCTAAAGCTCTAGCAATTTCCAGCAGCTTCTAGCCATTTCTTCTTCCTTTCCCCTATCATGTTTCTTCATCTCCATGGGAGCCTCTTTTAAAGTTTCCATAACTTTCTCTCTCTAGCTTTAATTTCATACTTTTGAGCACTTTTTCATAAAACATTTTGTGCTTTTTCACTCTCTCACCTTAAAACCCTTAAAAAGTCTTACTTCCATCTTCCTCTCACTAGCTGGACATGTAGAAAGAGAGAGTGATTTCCCTTGTTAGCTTGAAGAAATTTGAAAGAGAATTCAACTTCAAAGATCATCAAGGTGAGTATAAGTTAGGGTTAAATTTCTTTAGTTGTTGATAATGGCTAACAATGGGGTTTGTGAGTGTTTTATCATTGAAGTTGTTTATTCACTCTTAGGGTGACTAGAGTAGTGTGAATAACTAGCCATTCAATGGCAATTGGAAGCTAGTTAGGAATAACTAGTGGAACTTGATTAGGAAAGAGCTTTTGGATTATATTAATGCCAATTTGGGTTGGTTGTGATGCTGTGTGTGTAGATGTTCCAACAAGGCCTCACATGTCCATTTAGAGTATTAGTTAAGGTTAGAGTCAAGCAAAAGAATCAACAAGACCGGTGAGTGAACTTGCATTTCAAAATTTGCTTTGGGAGATGTAAATGTATTTGGATGAAACATTTGAATGATTTTATCCAACCTTTGTTTAAAAATATGTGCTGGGGAACAAGCCCTTGATAAAATGCTTTGATGTTGTGAAAATGTGAAATGTGTAAAATGATGAATCCTTGTGCTCTTATATTGTGTTGGCATGTATGTATATGAATATACATTGTGCATTGATGAATAATGTTGCGTGAGGATGTTAAAGTGTGCGAGTAGGGAGTGCACGCATGATGATGTTAGAGTGTGCGAGTAGGGAATGCACACATGATGATGTGAAGTGTGCAAGTAGGGAGTGCACACATGATGATGAATGCATATGTATATATATGTGTGTGTTATAGAAAGTTATGAAAATATTTGTGATTGTGTTCCAAGTTGGCATTGTTAAATGCTCTCAAATTGCTTTTCATTTCAACAAGAAAATGGCTTTTGATGTAACAAGACTCGTTTCAATTAAAATGCTCTGTTTCTTACTGCAGCGAGATTCATTTTCGCTGCAGCGAGAAACTCTCGAGTTTTGGGAGTCACACTGGCTTGATTCTCGCTGCAGCAAGAAACTCTTGGGTTCTGGTGCAGTGTTTTCACTTAGATGAAGATTTTAACCATCTTCCCGTTCGAACTGAGAAAAGTGGTAAACATAAAAGTTGTAGCCCTACCTCTTAGATTTATAATGGTCAAAAATCAAGTCAATTTGACTTTTGTAGTGGGAGATATGATAGAAAAACTAAAACATATGTAAACTGAGTCTGTTTCTCGCTACAGTGAGAAACTTGCTGCCATGCTTGCTACCTTGCTTGATTTTGACCTATTTTTCACCCATTTAACTTCATGGATTGATCATGAGTTTTTGCAACATTATGAGGTTATTGATCTAAGTTTGAAATGAGGGGTTTTTAGTAAGAAATTAAAACAATTGCATTGTTTTTGAAACAAGTGCATAATGATTTCCAAATTCCTTCTATCGATTGCTTGTTCCTTTCTTATGTTCACTCACTGAGTTTTATACTCATGTTCTTAAACTTCATGTTTTCAGATTTAGAGGCAGTTGGGACCTAGATTGAGTTGTCCATGTATGCTCACCTTCTTTTTAGGTACTATGGCATCTTAGTAGCTGTACCTTCACCCATGGTCACTCCGCTGACGGTCAAGGGTCTGTTACTTGTGAACGCGTATATGTAATGTAATCCGCTGGGATCCATATTATAAGTCAATTATGTATATTTGATTACTGATGCCACTATGAGTTGACAAACGGGTGACATTATTTTGACATAATAAAATTGTGAGTTTTGGGTCATTATAGAATATTACTGAAATATTTTTAGTTCAGAATTTTAATATTTGGTTTTAGAAATGATGGTTGGGAATGATGATCGGGTTTGCATAAAAAGGCTTGCTTGGGCTTAGTGGGCTTTGCCCATGGGCCTATGTGCCTGTCATGGCCCGATATTTGGGCTGTGACAGGTCAAGATAGGAATCATCACTTTAAGAGTTTTAGAGGAAATATCTTATCAGTTCTTGGTTAACATTAGCTTATTAAAGTCCTTGGCCAATAGACATCGAGATTATGAAAAGGTTTCATAAGTCTCTATAAAGCTAATACTATAATTGAAGGAATAAATATGGAGGTCAATAAGCGTAGACACTGTACCAACCTTTTATCATTGGCTGATGGAATGAATTGCACTGATAGACTGTTTATTAAAAGGTTGTCAAAGAACCCTTTGACTCTCATAACAATTGGGTGGCCATGATGCATTGTTAGATGCCAATCTTGATCTATGGAATTGATTATAAATTAATTGATTGAAATTTATATTAATCAATTCCATTACTAACATGTTGGAACCTAATGGGTCACACACAATGATTGCATTTGAATTAAATTAAGAGAGTGATGATTTAAGTTAGACTTTAATCACATGCTAGGTAATTAACTTTTATAAACTTAATTAAAATAGTTTAATTAAGTTTTAGACATAATTATAAATAGTTACAATTACAAGGCCTTGCTTGCAAAATATAAAGAGTTTAATTAAGTAATGGTCCCAATATTATAATGTGTTATAATATTGAGGGCTTAATTTCAAAATTGAGGTTATTTTAACCTAACTATATAAGTCACATTTTAACTATTTTCCATATGAGATTTTTACACAATCAAAGAAAACCTAGTTTTTGTTAGAAAAGAAAAAGTGTTTTCTCTCTTTGTTGCCACTTTTTTTGTGTGAAAGAGAAAATTGCTTATGAAGTAATTTTCAATAGAGGTTCGGCTAAAATTGTGAAAAAGTAGAAAAAGACAATTCTTGTCTTCATTGCTAGCACAAAGTATAGTTAAAAACTTCCTCCTTTATTGAAGGTTCATGTGTAATAGTGTGTACTACTGTTGAAGGCCAAACACTTGATTGGCTAGGGTTTTTGCTCTTTGTGGTGTTTACGGGATTGCTTCAGGAAGTGCCATTGTGATTACGAAATTACTTGGCAAGGTAACTTTCTGAATAATAATTAATTTTTGTTCTTTTATGTGTTAAATATCACCAAGGTGATCCATGGGTGGAGGCATGTTTTGGTTGTTTAGTTCTAAAGTCTTAATTTTCTTTTGTTGCGTATTTTGAGCGTTCCATCCATAGCCAAACCCATTACTAGCTCCCATAATCTCATCACCACTTGGCACATAATTGGGATTCGCATCTCAAGTGTGTCTAGCTGCTCTACTTCTACCATGGCTCTTTGACGTGGACACTCGTGGTGGTTCTATAGGCTCATTTGGGGCAACTTACTCTCCCATGGCCCTTGAGGCAACTCTCATCTTAGGCGACCTCTTATACCAAGACAAAGCAATACAATATTCAAAGTTCAAATTTCAAAATCTCATGGGTAGGTTTACTAAGACATCGGAGTTCATGTAGCCTCCTATTCATAATTAGTGCTGTAGTCGCAAACCATGAACAAGACTCTACACTAATCCCAACACTCATCGACAGACTTAAGACAACCTAGGACTCTTAAAACCTAGGAGTTCTAATACCAACTTTGTCACAACTGAAACTCTAGATTTGTGATTGACATACGAGCCTAGTAGGCAAGCCCACTAGGCTTGAGCAAGCTTTAGAGTTCAAAATCAAATAACACATAACCAAGGGATTTCACAACCAAATACTCATAAATAACATTTTAGTTAAGCATAATATGTTATCTCTGGCACATAGTTCATACAAATATCCATAAGGCAATACATAAACTATTCATAATGGGTTCGTACATAACTACCCTTAATACACAATATTACATGGAACTCAATGCCAATGATATCCACAATACATTTCTTTCTAAACTTAAAATTTTAAGTGAGGAAGCTAATGTGGACTTGACCTAACGGAGTGACGAAAATGGAAGACCTATTAAATGGCAAAATTAGTTTGTCAATAGATAACCTTGCCACGCTCTGTCCAGTTGCCTATTTATCTACACTTGGTACAAAATGGGTGAGTACTATAATACTTAGTGAGTGGTGCACATAATCAAATCATATACATACATTGGATACAGAATAAATGTTGCACTCCTAGTACGTCTACAAAATCTAGCGAACATCTCTGAATAGAGGGCATATCTTTATCCCTAAGTCTCCAATACTAAAGTATATCATCATCCTTATCATCCAAAAAGATCATCACATACATCATTAGGCTTACCTTTAAAGCCAATTCAAAGTCAATCACATCATTTTCCACAGCACACTTTTGTTGCTGGAGTATCATAACGATTCATATCATGTTTAACTGAGCCACTTTAAAGCTATCACACGTCATATATAAATCAATTCACATCACATCAGATCAGTAATTGGTCCTCCCCCGGAAATAGTCAAATCACGCATGGTGGCCAACTAGTAGAGAAACAAATCATGCATAGAGCAAAGCCACTGGCAGAGCATAAATTACACACGTACCAAAGCAATGGGCGGAGAATCATATCATCGAGCGGAGTAATCTCTTGTCGACAGCATCGCCTAGAGTAATCTCTCGATAGGTGGTATAATAACACTGTAGGCGAGAATCACAGGCAGGACTAAAGCGAGGCCCTTGTTTACCAGCATCCTTAAATCACTAGGTAACGGGATCCACTCATCTTTAAGTCAAATCAATGTCCATAATTCATTCATTGGATAAAGCACAATTCCACAATAAGGCCATCATGCCTTTATCTCATCCATATGTCCATGACATAATAGCAATCACATTAATTGAGCTTCATTCATCAATAAGATCATTAAAGTTCTAAGTGCCTTGATAATCATGGCTCACTGGTTACATATACATCAACAATCTACCTTTGATTAAATCATGGCCTAATAGCCATATATACATGAATAATATCACATCAAATCATACATCAATATTCCGTCAACAAATGGGCAATCTAATCCCACATCGTAATATCTTCGTTACACTGATTTATTCACAACATATCCAATAGCCATTAAAGTCATACATCACCTAGATGTCTAATAGCTCATGCTTCCTAATGGCATCCATAAGCAAACACATTTACTAACTTTCACATTAACAATATACTAGCCTAGGCATAGCCATCTAGGCAATCACATTCACTTATATACATACATAACTCTCTAGCCTAGGCATGTTCAACTAGGCCTATATTCATAATATAGTACTAGTGTAGTGTATTTTTCATGCGTTATGCATCACATGCATTTAATTAACCCACTCATAGTGACAAATTAGAGGTACTTCATGGCCAAATGTCGACTCTTGCCTCCAATCGTATTTTGGCTTACAAATGTGGCCAAATTGCTCAATCTTCCCTTAAACACATCAAAACATCATAAAACTAGTCAAATCTTGGCTTTCGAAAAATGTAAAGCTTTTTTAAAATTAAGTAAATTCTTAGCAATTTGACATATAAGCTCAAATCTTTCAATAATGAGCTAAACCCATGCCTTCAAGTCTAGATTGCACAATTATTTATCCCAAATCCTTAGTCAACTAAAGGGGGTAAATCTCTTCAAAGTTGTGCCAAATTGAATCTAGATTATTATCTGATTAAAATGAAAATTAATCAATAAAAACATATGATCTTACCTCTAGAAGCATTTTCCAAGCTCTAAATAACTCCAAGTGCTTTAAAATCCGTTTTTGGAAGTTAGGGTTTTTAGGTTTTACAGAGATAAAGTAAAAACCACAAATCAAGCTTTTAGGAGTGAAATCTCTATCTTTCAATATTTAAAATCCTTGATTTGTTGCTGAAGATTAATGGGTTGAAGGATGTGAAATATGAAAGAGAAGGGTGAAGGAATGAGGGAATGGGAAGAAAATAAAGAGAAAATAAGGTTGTGTTGATTTGATCTAGCAGTCTAGGATTGACTATTGGACGTCTGTAGTCAATCCTGGACTAGAAAGTTTGTGTTTCACCTTTTCTCCCCTACACAGGATCAACTATAAAGGATCTATGGTCAATCTTAGACCAAAATGTCTGTTTTTAGCCGATTTTGCTTTATAGGATCGATTATGGAGGGTCTATAGTCGATCTTGGACTAGAATTTTCACCTTTCTTCAATTTTTCCTTCCTAGGATTAACTATGGAAGGTCTATAATTGATCTTGGGAAAAAATGCATAACTTCCCCTGCATTTTACTTCACAAGATCAACCCTCTATGCACTAGGATCGACTTCTTAGGTTTTGATTTGTAAGAATTGATCATTTTAAGGTATAAACTCATTCTAAATCTCTTCCACAACCTCAAATCATTCATAAAATCCAATCCACACATACATACCTTCAATTATCACATGAAATACAAATCAAAACCTTAAACCATAAAGTTTATTTATCACGACCCGGAATTTCCATCGAGCCCGTGACAACCGCCTTGATGTCTCGATTGACATGCACTACCCGGAATGCCAACTAAAACCTCGTAAGGCTTTCGCATCAATTTTACTTCTCCCCTATGAGCAACAGTTATTAAATACCATGTTTTAAAGAAATATAGACTAATTTCAAATCAAAAACAATCAAAAAGTAATTTCTACTACACATGGGTATTTTGATCATTTTACCCAAAATTTTTGAACCCTAGTAAAAATATGATATACGAGTAATAAACATCCATTTCATATCTAAAAATAAGTTTCGTTGCCTAATTCATCAATTTAAAGTGAATTTATAGCTATTCAAATTAAATAAAAATATTAAATAAAATATTACATTTTCTTATAAAACAATATTTATTGAACTCTGCGTAAATAATTTTTGTAGCGTAAAAGCACAATAAATTCATACATATAGTGGCACACGCAGCCAGGTATACAAAATATTCTACAATGACATGTGGGCCCCCAAAATAAACAAATATGTATAAGAAGGTAGACCTTCGATTTCTAAAGATTGTAAATCCAAAAGTAGATCCTCGACGAAATCAGCTATCTACAAACTATCCTGAGCCTGAAATGGTTAAAAAAAAAAGAGGTGAGTTTTTATGAACTCGGTGAGTAAGCAGAGTTCATCTGTAGTATCTAAAGTCCAGTAAATGGAGACAGTTAAATCATCCCATCAATATATATATAATTCATAGCATCAAAGCCCATTTCAATCCATGTAAAAACAATCACATTTCATCAAGAAAATCAACAAGGCTTATGACTTTCTTAAAAACCTTGGCTCGTGCCAAAAATTAGTACTCGAAGATGCCTTGCACAGGGCATCCAATCGAGTCTGCCAAGGCAGTTAAAAAGACATATACACATAAAACATGTTTTCACGTTTAAAAACATAGCCGTTCCTTGGCGTTGGCTGAGTTTCACTTTCACGTGGTGGTTCGGCATGAAGTGAACTATAAACTTTACCTTAGGAGATACCTTCCGCGCCTCTCGTACTAAGGTAAATATAACGGGGTTTACCGTGCCCCTCTAATAGGCTGGTCCACGAAAATCCGCCCACTGCAGTAAGCTAAATACATAACCCACCAAATCAATAAAATTTCGACAGCATAACATGGATAATATAGTACTATCCAACTTGTCAATGTAAGACAAAAAAATTTATATAATTCACAAAACCACAATTTCAGCCATTCATGCTACCACAATTTCATAAGCCATCAATTCAAATCATGTATATATATATAATACGAATGTATAGCCTCCACTTACTCTATTTAGAAAATCAACATTTAGTTTTAGAATAATTTATAAATCTCATTCATTTAACCAATATTTAAAATCTAAAACATAATAATTTACAAATTAAGTGCCTTATTCTTTAAAATCTTAAAACAAGTATAAACCACTTTAGATAATTAAGATGAACATCTTATTACTCACTATAATGGGAATTTGGAGTGGTAAGAGTACTCCTATTCTCGGTCCTCCGGCATGATATCTTTGCCCTTATCAGGGGGTTCAGCACCTATCCATAATACACGATACGTAATTCAATACATTGGTGTCAAATTGTTATAAAACTATTTCAGACTCTATATGAATGCATGAAGTTGAATGAGAAATGTTCGGATAGTCACTTAAAGACGGTGTTCTACGTAGGTTCAATTGTGATCGAAAGGAATTTGTATTCGACCTAATTCGAACTATGCACCATTGATTTAACCAAAACATCCGATTCAACTCCAAATATATTCATTACACTTCCAATAATCTAATACACCAAAGCATT